>NC_048233.1:72719395-73046735 GCF_002007445.2 Ailuropoda melanoleuca | reverse complement strand
GCCCCCCTCCTCGCCCCGCCTCCTCAGATCTGTACTCCGCGCCTCTCCTGCCGCCCGGCCGTGAGCGGCTGAAGCCTGGCTCCCGGCCGGGTCGGGCCCGCGCTCGAGCCCTGCTAGAGGGGAAGCCCCACTCACTGCTCTGCCTAACGGTCCCGCCCCTTCTGGGCCTTCCTCGTCCGTCCCAGCCTCCCCCCAGGTCTTCCCGCCACCCCGCCAGGATCACGTTCTCCTCCCGGCCACCCCAGCCCCCTTGGGCAAACCCCCGCCCCAAGCTCGCCCTTCCCCGCCTCAGTGCCTCCCTAATCCCGTTCTGCCCTTCCAACCCCAACCCGGGGCGGGCGCCCCCAAGCTGGCATTCCGGGGCGGGTGTATCCGGGTGCGACCTGGGACGGCATGGGAGCGGTTTGCGTTCCAAGTCTGGGCCTTTATCAGCAGGCGGCCTGCGCCCAGGCACTTTTTTGAAAATACTAACAACCACCACTGATTGGACCCTCGCCAGAGGCTCTATGGCAAGCCATGTTAAAAGGACTGGCCCTTAAGAGGTCTCTCTTTAAGAAGTGACTCAGAATTAAGATGGACAGCAAAGATCTCCAGACGGCCGTGGTGCCCGGACCTGCATCCCAGCCCTCCGCGCTCCCAGACCCCAGGGACCAGCCTCCGGCAGCTTTCCTTTTTATGACCAGGACCATTCACCTTGCAGCTGACAAAGCTCTTTAACTCCCATTATCTCATTGGCATCTCACAAGGACGCCATTGTGGGGAGGGTATGATTATGCCCGTTTTGCCTGGGTGGAGTAGGGCGGGGAGCTGGATCCCAGCCCAGGACGGTGGTTCCCAAAGCATGGTCCTTCGAACTGCAGTAGCCTCAGCAGCACCTGGAAACCTGTTAGGAATGTGTGTTTGGAGCCCCATCCCGGACCACTGAATGAGAACTTCTGGTGTGGGAGCCTAGCAATTTGTTTTAACAAGGTCTCTAGGTGCTTCTGAATCACAAGCAAGTTTGAGAACCACGGTTGGGCATAATGGTGAAGAAGGAAGGGTGGTCTGAGAATTACGAAGACCAGGCAGCAATCTGGGAGCCTCGTGACCCAAGGCAAGGCAAGGTACAGAGCTTCTCTGGGCGAAAGCTGTGCAAGCGGAGTAATAATACCGGTCTCGAGAGTGGCTGTTGAGGATTAAGTGTGGAAGAGTTCATGAAATACTCACCCCCTCTTGCGCACTGTGCATGCTCAATGAATGTTCTCTTTCCAGTAAAAAGTCTCCCTTATTGAATCTCCACACCAAGTTGGGGGAGGGGGGCTGGGGCATCTTTAAGCTCATCAGGGTCCACTCTGTTGCCTTCCCACAGAGGGACGCCACCTTTCCTGCAAGGGGCCAGCAGCTTACCAAGCTTCCAGATGATGTGGATGCTGCTGGTCCAGTGGCCACTTTCAGAACCACTGCTATTCCATCTTGGACTGGCTTCCTCGCCAACCCAGGCAAAATGGGCATAAAATACCCTCCTGTTCTACCCTATTCCATGCCCCTCCCCCAAGCTGGGGGTGTGTGATGGTGATTTATTGTTGGCAAAACAGCTGGATCTCATCAGTCCCTCCCTCCCCTCCAGGCAGACTTTCAATCACGTGAGTTCCACCTGCTACCCCTTCTGGCCTGTCACTCCAGATTAGAGATAGTTGAAGTCGTGGCAACATGGAAGGGCCATCCGAAGGCAGTTTTTAGAATCTTTGCCATACTCCCCTACCACCCTCTACAGCCCCATAAGAGAGGGTCTTTCTAGAGGAGCTCCCAGTCTATTGGTCCTATTCCAACAGAACTACCCTAACACGTCCATATGAAACTTGAGGCCCACATCACTTACATCTAAACAGCAGACCTTAAAATAAAATGTGTATTCTCCTACCTTGAGAAATAGTCTTTGTCATGACCAAGAGGCCCATGTTCAAATTTAGAATTCTTGGATTCTTTAGAATGTTCTGTAGGAACATGGCAGCGTGGGGTGGGTTAGCCCTGACCTCTCAACCCTCAGCCCATCCACTCGGATTCCCTTCCCAGCCCCATGTCTATCCTGTGTGTCCAAGTGGCCTAGAACTCAAGGCACGTAAACACCCCACCCCATGTGCCCAAACTCTGTCCACACTTCTTACCGACAGCTACCACTCACTCACCCCTCTAGGAGTGCACCTGCACTCTCGGAAGGATGGACCTGGGGAATTTGCTTACGTGGACCATTTAGGCAGGGATTTCTAGGGTTCGGGATGTCTGAAACATGATTTTGGAAGGCAGTGGGGCATAGGTTCTGAGTGGACAAAGGTGGCCCTCTTGCCTGGGTCTATGTGTGGCATCACTACTTGTCTCTGTCTCCCCAGCACCTAGCACACTGCCTGGTACATATTGGAAGCTTAAGTCATTGAGGAGATGTGTGTCTGAAGTATTTAGTAAACTATCAAGTTGGTTTGATTCCCCCCAGTGTTTCCTCTCTTCCCGCCGGCGTCAGACTTTGTCATGATTTACCCTGGGCATTTTGCCAGGCAGCCTCTAGCGAGAAACCACTTCCTTCTTTTGGGAAACTCTTTGGGCCATTCCAGAAGTGCAGCCTGGAGTTTGGGAGCGGGGAAAAGGAACAAGAAGAACTATTCTAGAAAGACTTAAGAGAAGATACCGAATGGATAGCTTGGAAGTAGGGAGAATGGTGGTATGGCAAGACCATAAAAGGCTAAGGAAGGGCGCCTGTGTAGCTCAGTGTCCGACTTTTGATTTTGGCTCAAGTCATGATCTTGCAGTCGTGACATCAAGCCCCACATCAGGCTCCACACTGAGCATGGAACCTGTTTGAGATTCTCTCTCTCCCTCTCCCTCTGCCCCCTCTCTCTCTCCCCCCTGCTGGTGCTCTCTCTCTTTAAAAAGGGGATGGGGGGACGCCTAGGTGGCTCAGTCGTTAAGCATCTACCTTCGGCTCAGGGCGTGATCCCGGAGTCCTGGGATCGAGCCCCACATCAGGCCCCTCTGCTGGGAGCCTGCTTCTTCCTCTCCCACTCCCCCTGCTTGTGTTCCCTCGCTCACTGGCTGTCTCTCTGTCAAATAAATAAAATCTTTAATAAATAAATAAATAAATAAATAAATAAATAAATAATTTAAAAAAGGGGATGGGGTATGGTATGGCTATGGGGTTCCCAGCCTCTCAGATGATTTCCCCACCCCAAAGGTGGACAGGAACAGCAGAGCAGGAGACCTAAAGGTCCCTGTGGTCAAGAACATAGGTGTCAGAGTCTTGTTGGTATCTAGGTACCTAGGCCTAGATAAGGCCCTGAGACTTTGACACAACTCTGGGAGGAGGGAAGGAGGGAGAGTGGTGTGTCTGTTTCCTATTGCTATGTAACAAACCACGCAATCATTGATGTAGCTCAAACGTCTGCAGTTTGGGGTGGTTCATTGGGGAAGGCTTCTCTTTGTTCTCTGCACTATCAGCTCGTTCAACTGGAGCTGGAGTACCCTTTACAAGACGGCACGCTCACATGGCTCGCACGCTGGTGCTAGGTGCTAGCTGGGAACTCAGCTAGAGCTGTGGACCAAGACTTCAGTTCCTCTCCATGAGGCCTCTCTGCAGACTTTTGGGGCTTCCTCTCTGCAGACTTTTGGGGCTTCCTCACTGCAAGACAGCTGGGTTTCAAGAGCAAGCAGAGAACAAGGTAAAGGCACATGGCTCTTGATGACCTAGCACCCGAAGCCACGTAACATCACTTCCTTCGTACTCTCTTAGTGCAGGCAATCACAAAGGCCCACCCGGCTCCAGGGGAGGAGACAGAGTCTCCCTCTCTTGATGACAGGGTGGCAAAGTTTTTCAGGAAAGCTGTTACCATGTGCCGGACATTTAAAAAATGACTTCGAATATGCTTAACTAATGTGACAACTAGCATTTGTGAAGCACTCCACATATTATAAAACAACTTTCTTTTTTTTCACTGTTTGAAATGATTCAGTGATGTCTCCCCATCCACAACTCCCTGGACTCCAGTTTTCATTTTCCCCTTTGAAGCCTCAGCTCAACCCTGTGCCAGGGGGTGGGGCACCCCAAACACTCCTGGGCCCACGCCCCAATCTATGTTAGTTTATTTATTTATTATGGAGACATATGTACTATTTTACAAGCCATTTTGTATATTTTGAACCATACACAGTCACAAAACTGAAACACGAGATAAAAATTATTTTAAATATTAAATACAGAAAACAATAAAAATAAAAAATTATAAGCCTATCCCATTATATTTTCCTTCCATGCCAGTAGCTCACACTGGAGTCCATCTACCATGGCCTCCTTTCCCATTCATGCCCAGGTAAGAATTGTTGGAGCAGAAAACAGAGAATGTTCCTTGGGGCAACCCTTCTTCAGTGTCTCCAGATACTTACAAGTCCCTGAGGTTGACAGGGAGGGGAACTGCTATTTTACACCTGCCAGTGGGTAGAGCTGCACAAAACCCATGTGAGATCCCTCTCTGAGTCAGGCTGAGGTCAAAGACAACACCCCTGTGGCCCAAGAAGCCAGTGGGGTAGACATACTCCCCATGGTACAGTGGAGAATTCCAAGGCTCAGAGAGAGGAGTTGAAAAAGCTTTGAATTTGTCACCAGCGTTTCGAAATTGGAAAATTTCACGTAACATTGAGATTGATGACTTCTGTTGAAAAATAGGAAAATCCCAACACCCTGATAAACCTTCTGACACGGCGATAACTGGCTGTGCCTGAGTGTGGCTGCCCCCTTCACTTATAATCACCCGGTCAGCCTGGAGCTGACCACAGTCCCCACCACTCCCTGTTGCCCACCCAACCTGCGTCTGCTGTTTCTGGGAGCTGCCTGCTCTGTGCGGGCAGCTGGGTTTGCAATCCCGGGCTGGACAGATACTGGTTGAACTGGTGTTCACACAGAGAACTTTCTCAGTAGCGGAAGCACCACAGAGGCCTTTGAGGAAGACCAGGACGCCCCATCCTGTTCTCCCCTTCTCTCCACCACCCTCCCAAGGAAAGCTTCAGGATCAGCACAGCCCCCCTGGGAGAGACGGTGTAGGCTCCAGTCCCCGCTCTGAGGACTGGACTTCCTAGCCCTGAGACCCAAGCAAGGCACGCCCCTCCACCTCTCGGGGTCTGTTCCCTCCCCCACCCCGTAAGGTGCACACACACCCTTAGCTGCCTTAGAGCTGTAACATGGACTCGCTAGTCTCCAAGTCATTTCTGTCACCCACAGAAGCGCAGAGAGAAAAAAACAAACAAAACGACGCCACACCCTTCCCTCCAAAATGAGCATGTATTGCCCCCTGGTGTCCACACTGCTCAGTGCAGCCAATGCAGAGAAGCAGGAGAGAGACCCAGAGAGGAAAGGGAGGCGGGGGAGTGTCCCCACATGCTCCCCAGCTCCTGGCCTCCGTTCCGTCAGGCCCCCAGGAGCAGAGTGGGGCCCTGGCATGAGGGCCAGGCTAGGGTAGACATGAAATTAGGTCTCCTCAGCAGGTCCCGGCTGCAGACTCCCCACCCATCCCACAAAAGGAAACGGGACTTAGGAGCCAGTGTTCTCTGGCTTACAGTCCCCCTGGTGTCTGGAGGCCTCGAGGACCTGGTGACTCTGGTTTAACAATGGTGACAAAATAATATTAACTATAGGAGGCACTGTAAGCACAAGAAGGGGAAATCTAATTGTTGATGCAGAAAATTTTACTAAAAGGCACTTGCAAAGGCCCCTAGTGGTTGGGGGGGGTGGATGGTGTTGGGGTTGTCTGGAGAGTCAGGCTCAAGCCCACTGCAAAACTGGCCTAATAAGACAACTGTCACTGTCACCATGCTCTATCCGATGCCTCCCGGCCTCTAGGAAATCAACTTCACAGCCCCTGGGAAACACACTGTCCCCAGGAGGTTACCCCAGTCACACCAGCAAAGCAGGGAGCCCCTGGCAGAGCTCGTTCCCTCCAAAGCCAAGCCTTGCATGGGGGCGTCTGGCTGGAGGAGCTGGCTGCATGGAGGCTGTGGGGGGAGGGGGGGAGGGAGGGAGAGTTCCAATGCCCATTTGGGGAGGTAGAACTTTTCAGGACCCACATCCCATGTACTGAGAACGAACCAGGGAGTCTAGAACGAGGGCCTAGAAGGGACTTCAAAGGTCATCTGACCTCACTACTCTAGTGCCCCCCGCTTAGGGCTGTCTCAGTCAGCTTTTGTGAGGTTATGCTACAGTAAGGAAGAACCCCGAACATCTCACTGACTTACAACAGCAACGGTTAGTTTCTCATGTCTGTGAATGACTGACGAAGGTTTCCGTGGGTTAGGTGGCCCCTGCTCCTTGTGTCTTCGCCATTCCTAGGTTCAAGATGAAAAATCGGCCCCTGTTTGGGATGAGCTCTTCTCATGGCCAAGCCCCAGAATGGCTCCCATAACTTCTGCTCGGATTCTTCTCTAACTAATGAGCAAACAGCCTGCTCTAATGAGCCTGCAGGACAGCGGTATAAGGACGGTTATGCTCTGGGTGGATCCAGTGAGAAGACTCGTGTGCTTCCCCACTGCATCTCTGTGGTTCTTCCCAGAGATCTATAGCCACTGTCTACACCATCTAAGGGGCCATGAGCCACCGTGATCGTTGTCCCCACATTATTAAGTATGAATGTCTTCTTTGAGGGAGGAAAAGCCTGTGAAGGGAGCAGGCAAGCCAAGAGACCTAGAAAATCTGATCTACTACTAGAAAAGCCTGGTAATGAAGGAAACAAAAGGATGAAGCCATTCCTTGGGCCACTTGCCTCCATCTACCTCATCTATTTTTCTCATATATAAGAAAGTAAAAGACGACTATAAAAATGTAGTTGGTTCTGGAATGCATGACCACATTTCCTGAGTAGGACACGGTGCTGCTGAAAAACCTCGGGAAATCGGTTGAGTGGCAGACACACAGCCTTCACCCACTGAGGAGCCCCTGGGCATCGGGTCGGCATTGTGCGTGTCCTGTGGACAAATAGACCGACTAATGGATCCATTCGAGGTTGAACAATTAGGCAACTGGTGTTGTAGCTGGTTTATGTTACACAGAAACCCTTAGTAGATTATTGTGTATGTTCACATCACTGTGGGGGAGGTGGTGAGGAATTTTGGATGGGTAAGGAATACCTTCTTTTTCTCACTTAATGCAAAAAGAATGTATTACCTCACTATGGAAAATTTACTGCCTAACACGTCGGGCATGGATCAGACTTTCACACTGAGGCATACGTCTCTGTGCAAAATTATAGACCCGGTCGTAGTGATAATGAATATTATGAGTAATTCCCTTGTCCCAGGCACTGTGCCAAGCCTTTAACATGTAATTTATTTGATACTTGAAACAGGCATGTAGGTGAGGTTTTTTTTTTTATATCATGATTGATGGTAGGCGATAAAAGTAGAAAGTGAAGAGAGAGGTTGAGTCATTATCCCAAGGTCACAATTCCTGGCTTAAGTAGACAGACACTTGTTTTTAACATTGTCCTTAAAATGACTATATACAGTTTCATATTAATTGGTGTGTGTCCTAAATTTTGACATAAATGAAACTAAAAGAAAATAGAAGCAGAGGGAATACCCCCTAACTCATTCTATGAGGCCAGAATTACCCTAATACCACAACCAGACAAAGACATGACAGGAAAGGAAAGTTGCAGATTATATAGATCGATGGAAAAGAATAGAGAGCCCAGGATTAAACCCATGTGTGGATGGCCAATTAATTTATAACAAAGGAACCACGAATATGCAGTGGGGAAGGGATAGTCTCTTCCGTCGGTGGTGCTGGGAAAATTGGACAGCCACACGCAAAAGAAAGAATCTATCTTACACCATACGCAAGAATTACTCAAAATAGATTAAAGACTTGAATGTAAGACCTGAAACCATAGAACTCTTAGAAGAAAGCGTAGGTGGTACACTCCTTGACATTGGTCTTCGCAATGTTTTTTTTAATCTGACACCAAAAGCAAAAGCAACAAAAGCAAAAATAAATGAGACCACATCAAACTAATAAAAACTTCTGCACAGCAAAGGAAGCCAGTCAACAAAATGAGAAGGCAACCTGCTGAATGAAAATAACTGCAAATCGCATATCTGGTAAGGGACTAATGCCCAAAATATACAAAGAATTCATACAACTCAATAGCATATATATATATATATATATGCACTCTGATTTATTTTTTAATTTTTTGTTCCTTTTTAAAATTTAAATCAAATCAATTAACGTGTAGTTGATTATTAGTTTCAGAGGTAGAGTTCAGTGATTCATCAGACTTATATAAGACCCAGTGCTCATTATATCATGTGCCCTCCTTTATGTCCATCACCCAATTACCCCACCCCCACACCCCACCCCTCCAGGAACTCTTAGTTTGTTTCCTATGATTAAGAGTCTCTTGTGACTTGTCTCCCTCTCTGATGTCGTCTTGAGTCTATTTTTGTGTATGGTGTAAGAAATAGTTCAGTTTCATTCTTCTGCATGTGGCTGTCCAATTTTCCCAATGCCATTTGTTGAAGAGACTGTCTTTTTCCATTGGGTATTCTTTCCTGCTTTGTTGAAGATTGGTTGACCATGGAGTTGAGGGTCCATTTCTGGGTTTTCTATTCTGTTCCATCGATCTAGATGTCTGTTTTTGTGCCAGTCCCATACTGTCTTGATAATTACAGCTTTGTACTAGAGCTAGAAGTCCAGCATTGTGATGCCACCAGCTTTGGTTTTCTTTTTCTCATTCCTTTGGCAATCAGGGTCTTTTCTGGTTCCACATAAATGTTAGGATTATTTGTTCCAGCTCTGTGAAAAAAGTGGAAAAAGTTGACAGTATTTTGATAGGGATTGCATTGAATGTATAGATTACTCTAGGTAGCATGGACATTTTAACATTATTTGTTCTTCCAATCCATGAGCTTGGAATGATTTTCCATTTCTTTGTGCCTTTTTCAATTTCTTTCATGAGTGTTCTGTAGTTTTCAGAGTACAGATCCTTTGCCTCTTTGGTTAGGCTTATTTCTAGGTATCTTATGATTTTTGGTGCAGCTGTAAATGGGACTAACTCCTTAATTTCTCTTTCTTCTGTCTCATTGTTAGTGTATAGAAATGCAACCGATTTCTGCACATTGATTTTATATCCTGCCACTTTGCTGAATTCCCGTTGAGTTCTAGCAATTTTGGGGTCAAGTCTTTTGGGACATAGAGTATCATGTCATCTGCGAAGAGTGAGAGTTTGACTCCTTCTTTGCCAATTTGGGTGCCTTTTATTTCTTTCTGCTTTCTGATTGCTGAAGCTAGGACTTCTAATGTTATGTTGAACAGCAGTGGTGAGAGTGGACATCCCTGCTGTGTTCCTGACCTTAGGGGAAAAGCTCTCAGTTTTTCCCCATGGAGGATGATATTCTCTGTGGGCTTTTCATATATGGCTTTTATGATATTGAGGTATGTTCCATCTATCCCTACACTGTGAACAGTTTTAATCAAGAAAGGATGCTGTACTTTGTTAAATGTTAAATGTTTTTTTCTGCTTCTATTAAGAGGATCATATGGTTCTTGTCCTTTCTTTTATTAATGTAGGGTATCACATTGATTGATTTGTGGATGTTGAACACTCTTGCAGCCCAGGAATAAATCCCATTTGGTGATGGTGAGTAATCCTTTTAATGTACTGTTGGATCCTATTGACTAGTATCTTGGTGAGGATTTTTGCATCCATGCTCATCAGGGATACTGATCTGTAATTCTCCTTTTTGGTGGGGTCTTTGTCTGGTTTGGGGGATCAAGGTAATGCTGGCCTCATAGAAAAAGTTTGGAAGTTTTTCTTCCATTTCTATTTTTTGAAACAGCTTCAGAAGAATAGGTATTAATTATTCTTTAAATGTTTGGTAGAATCCCCCTGGCAAGCCATCCGGCCTTGGACTCTGATTTGCTGGGAGATTTTTGATGACTGCTTCAATTTCCCTGCTAGTTATGGGTCTGTTCAGGTTTTCTATTCCTTCCTGTTTCAGTTTCGGTAGTTTATACGTTTCTAGGAGTGCATCCATTTCTTCCACATTGCCCAATTTGTTGGCGTATAGTTGCTCATAATATGTTGTTATGATTTAACAATCTGATTTAAAAATGAGCATATCTGAATAGATATTTTCCCAAAGAAGACATCCAGATGGCCAACAGGTACGTGAAAAGATGCTCAACATCACTCATCATCAGGGAAATGCACATCCAAACCACAATGTGACACCACCTCACACCTGTCAGAACGGCTACCATCAAAACGACAAGAGGTAAAGGGGTGTTGGCAAAGATGTGGAGAAAAGGGAACCCTCTTGCACTCTTGGGGGAAATGCAAACTGCTGCAGCCACTGTGGAAAGCAGTGTGGAGGTAGCTCAAAATTTAAAAAACAGAACTACCATATGATCTAGAAATTCCACTTCTGGGTATTTATCAGAAGAAAATGAAAACACTGACCCAAAAAGATACGTGCATCCCTATGTTTATCACAGCATTATTTACAATGGCCCCGATATGGAAACAACCTGAGTCCACTGATGGATGAATGGATAAAGAAGATGTGGTATATATACACCATGGTACAGTATTTAGCCATAAAAATGAATTAAAATTTGCCATTTCAGTGGTGACAACATAGATGGACCTTGAGGGCATTGTGCTAAATAAAATAAGTCAGACAGACAAAGACATATACTGCATGATCTCTCTTATACGGTGGAATCTAAAAACAAAGCAAAACAAAACAAGCTTTACATACCTTTTTCTGGATCTGGGAGGAATTCCCTTGCAGGTGTTATGTATAGGAATATAGCCATGTTCTAAACTTTATCCACAATTGCTGTATTTAAAGGAATGTTGTCTGAGTTCTATCTCAAAAATTTCCAGGTTGTGCCCTTAAAAGGCCAAAAGAGTGCCTTTTCCTCCTCCCCCGCCCCTGTTCACTGCATTCCCACTTGGCTAGCATACAGATGTGATGGCTGGAGAGGCAGCAGCCATCTTAGACCTCAAGATAGCAGTCAAATGTTGAGGGGGCTGAGTAATAAGACAGAAAGCACCAAGGTTTCAAATGTGTGCTCAGCTGGGCCCACTTACCTGAACATTCACATAAAACAAAAACCCGTTTTAGCAGTAGCATCACGAGGACCACCACCACCACTATCACCATCCACAGTGTCACCGCTGGTATCATCAATGACATTACCAACACCATCACCTCTCACCAATACCAGGACCATCCAGGACCACCACCCTCCCAACCACCACTACCCTCCCATCACCTTTATCATCACTACTGTCGTCATCAAATTAGCATTTGAAGCCAGGCTTTCTGACTTGAGGATCCTTTTAACCTTTATTTGACTGATGAGTGAATAGACAAGGTTGCTGATGTCTGACTGTCTGACTGTCAGCCTGCTCCCTGCTCCAGAGAAGGGTCTGGAAGGTATGTTAGAGACAATGGGCCTAAGTTTTCTGAACAGCATTTTTCTCACCTGTAAAATGAAGGCAATGGAAAAGACAATATTATCTATTGCATGAGATTAGAAATGGTGTGTGTGACATTCTTGGCATTAAATTTAACATTTAGTAGTTACCAGATAAGCATCAGATTTTATTAATATAATAATTAGTATTAATAGAATCCAGATTATGTTCTGGATGGATAGAGACCCCTTTCTCTGGCCAGCGGGTGTGCAGAGAAGTGATATGTGTGACTTCTGCGTTGTGTCCCCACAGGAGATGGGAATGCCCTTCTTGTCCCCTAGTTGTACTGCCTGGAATGTGGCCATAGCAGTGAGAACTGGTGGGGGGGGGGGCTGTGAACAGAAGCTGCAGGTTGAGGATGATGGAGAAATGGGACAGAAAGTCTGGGTCTCCCTCAACCTCGAGCAGCCACAGCAGCCTGGCCCAAGACAGAGATAAATTTCCATCTTGCTGATGCCACTGGATTTTGGAGTCCTGCTAGCAGCAGATTATCTGTATCTTTGAAGTTTCTCTTAGAAAGATTTGTTCAGTGTCTATAGATTCTGAGGATGACCTTTCCCCCAAACGCATCTTCAAATTCCAGGACCCCTGACTCAAATCCTCATTGCCGGAAGCAAAACCTGTCTCTTATTCCACACCTGGTCCTCAACAAGTTCCTGCCCCTGCTTGAGTCTCCCCTCACCCCCATCTGCAAAGTAGAAAGTGTGAGCTCAACATCACTGAGGAATAGGATGGACAAGTGAGAGCACAGGTGAAGGGCTTTTGGCTTTACTGGAAGGATGAAATTCAAGAGCTAATAATGATGAGGATGACAGTGACGGTGAGGTGGGTGAGGGTGACGGTGGTGGTGGAGGGGTGATGTTGGGGGGGTGAGGATGGTGGCGATGGAGGGGATGGAGGGGAAGGTGGGGATGGTAAGGATACAGTAAGGATGGCAATGGTATTGGTTGTGTTCATGGTGACACTGGTGGTGACGGAGGGGGTGATGGTGGGGATGGTGGGGATGGTGTAATGATGCTGACAGTAATGGCACTGACTATAGTGATGAGGGGGAGGATAGTGGTGGTATGGTGTGAAGTAATGGGGATCATGATGGTGATACTGGTGTTGATGGCAAGGGTGGTGTTATGGCGATATGCTGCTGCTACTGCTGGTGAAAGTCACATGATAAAGTGATGGTGATAGCAATGGTGGTACAGGTGGGGAAGCTGAAGACAGAGCTGATTACAGTGATAGTTACAGTAATGCTGATGGGGTGGTTAGGAGGGTCATGTCGCTGGTGGTGTTAATAGTGAAATTGAGAGTGGTGGTGGTGATGGTGATGATTTTGATGACAGTGGTCATGGCGGCAATGGTTGTAATGGTGATGGTGATGATGAGGGTGACGTAGTGATGATGACGTTGATGGTCATGATGGTGATCACAGTGGTGATGGTGATTGTAATTGTTGATGACATTGATAACTGTAATGTCCTAACATTCCCACTGACCATGGCCTGGTATTGACATTGGCGGTATTAATAGTGATATTGATTCATTCACTATGTGCCCAGACATAGAATTGTGGGGATCTTCTACCAGTCCATGGCTTGCCTTTTCTTAATGAGATGAGACCCAAATTTATAGTTCCAGATCTGACCTGTTCAGTCGTTCCCAGATTCATGCATCCATGTGTTCATGCCTCATCTCTTCTTGCAGGACCACACGTATGTATGTTCCCCTCAGTTTCCTGAGGCACACCTGTTCCTCTTGCTTCCCTATCTCAGCAAATCATGGCACCAATCATTTACAGTCCAACCTCTGGAACACACCTTTGATTCCTCCCTTTCCTGTGCACCCCTCATTTATAAACAATCAGTAAGCTCAGCCAATTCTATCTCCAAATACATCGAAATCCTTCCATTTCTCTTGATTTCTGCCATGTTCACTCTACTCCAAGTCACTATTCATCTCTCTTCTGGATGAAAATAATTGCTTTTTACCTGGACTCCCTGCTTCCACTCTTATTATCCTGTAATCTTTTTCTGCTCAGCAGTCAGAGTGGTTCTTTTAAAATGCACATCAGAGCCTGTCCTGCTCCTGCCCCAAACTTTCCTATGGTATCCTGTCATCCCGGACAAACTCCAAGCTTATTATCGTGTGTGTGATCTGACTCTTGCCTACCTCTCTGACCTCCTCCCTTTCCATGCTGCAGTCACACTTTTGTTTCTCTGATATCCCGCACACCTTCCCACTTCAGGGCCTTTGTATTTGCTGCTCCCTCTGCTAGAAACACTCTGTCTCCAGATCTGCATAGCCAAGTGGCAAAATGCGAATTCAACAGATCTGGCTCCAAAGTCTCTACTTTGAATTGCTACAAATACTGTCTCTCTGAACACACTGCCCTGCTTTAACTGACCCATCTTCATGTATCTTATTTACTTTTTAGATTATTGTTGGATTTCCCCAACCATAGTCTCAGCTCTAGGAGAGCAAGACCTTGCATCCTTGTTTCCCACTCTATCCCCAGCATCTAGAGCAATGGCTGACACAGAGCAAGTGTTCTGTAAATAGTTGTGATTGAATTGATGGGCTCGTGAAGCAAACTAGAAACATACTCCGCCCCCCCCCGACCCAGTAAAGAAAAAGCTAGGCTTGTGTCCACATGATTCTGTGATGCAGACAGATCACCTTCCCACCTCTGCCCTTGCCCCCTCCTGCCAGGACTACCGCCCCAATTCAGCCCAGTAACTGTGACAGTAACAACCTAATTGGTCCTTCTCTCCACTTAAAACCTGCCAATGTCTCCACATCAGGTATACACTGGCTTCCACACCAAGGTCAACAGCTGCTGATGGCTCCTTGGGCGTCCAGAGGAGGAGGGTGGGCTGAACAAGCACGGCTCCTAAATCATCCCCTCTCTTTCAGCCAGAGGAGCCCCATTTCTATCAGCTGTACATAGAGGTGGTATAACATTGAAATGAAGGGTGAGGCTTCTAGATCCTGAGTTCAAATCCTGACTCTGCCTCTCTCCAGCTCTGTGACCCTGGCCAGGTTACTCATCTCTGATCACCAGTTTGCAAATGGAGCTAAGAATGCTATCATCATGTACATGATCTGATGTGCGGCTGGTAATATAATCACTATCTGTACAATGGAGCTAATAATAGTGCCCGCCTCCTAAGGGCCGTCAGGAGAGTTCAATGAGTTGGTTCATACGAAGCACCGAGGACAGCGCCCGGCATGTAGTAAACGCTAAGTGTTGACTATTATTGGGAATGACATTCCCATGTAAGATTTCATTTGCTCTGAAATGAAAGTATGAAAACCAAGTGTGAAACTTGGTTTTCATACTTTACAACTGTTGTTTTGTTTTGTTTTAAAGATTTTATGTATTTATTTTTCAGAGAGAGAGAGAGAGAGAGAGAGAGCACAAGCAGAGGGAGCTGCAGGCAGAGGGAGAAGCAGGCTCTCCGCTGAGCAAGGAGCCCGATGCAGGACTCGATCCCAGGACCCTGAGATCATGACCTGAGCCAAAGGCAGACCTTTAACCAACTGAGCCCCCCAGGTGCCCCATAATTGTTGTTATATGACAATATTCCATGCTGGAAGTTTCTCGAAGGAAACTTCTCTCTTATGTTGGAATTTTTTTGAGAGAAAGGATCACATTTAGACACTTAGACACTTAGTTCTATGTTCCCGACCCCTCAGGCTGTGCTTGGCACAGAGTAGGGCTTCAAGAAATATGCCCTGGGGGGCGGGAGTGTGGGCGTGAGCATGCGCAGGCCTCTTCTGGGTTACTCCGGTCACTTGAAGCAGCATGTCATGCTCACAAGTGACCACCAGGTGTCGCCCGTGTCTCTGAAATGGGGCCGCTCCGGGCCGGGAGCGCTGCGGTCCAGGCTCACTAAGGGGCAGGTGTCACCTGAGGATGCTGTGGGCCCCGCAGATGGGGCGCCAGGGAGAAGCCGTTCTGCAGCCAGGAAGGCAGGCACTGTGGAGCCGGGAGCACCAGATATCTGTTTACCCCCCTGAGCCCGGTTTCCTCATCTGCTGGTTGGGAGCCATAACAGTATGACAGGTCACAGGTTGGTTACCAGGCCGCCCCTGGTAGTCAGAGAGGGTTTGATTTGCTTTCTTGTCGCTTGTTTTTAAGCTGCCCTTTCCCCTGCATTTGCTGGGAAAGGCCAGGGACACAAGCAGACCTCCCAACCTTACCAGTTCTGGCTCTCCAGGTGGAAATGAAAGGAAAAATTTACCAGGATCTCTGAGGAAGAAAGGACAAAGAATGAGGACTAAATGAGACAGTCTGGGTTGCCCAGAGATGTCAGGAGAGCCAGGTGGGCCCTACCTCTGGGTGACTTCTGTGCCTGCAGGAGCCCACTTGGATAGACTGAGGGACTTTCCTGGGAGGCAAACATGCTAGAATTAAACGTAACGGGGGGGGGGGGTTTGGCGCTCCTCTCTTGCCTCTGTCCCCTCCTTGGCTGTGTGACTCTCCCAAGGCCCTTGCCCTCTCTGGGCAGCTCTCTCTGTGAGATGGGAGGGGCCTCGGTCAGGAGTTCTCAGGCCGACTTCAGCAGGAAAAGCCTGCTTCATGCCCCAACTCCTGTGGGAGTCAGGCGTGGAAGAAGATAATAAAGCAAGACCATCGAGGTCTGGAAGGGCAGGGCCAGGAGCTCCCCCACTCCGACTACCATCCCCTGCTGTGACCCTGACCACCTCAAATGGCTCCAAGCACAGGCTGGTTGCTCAGAGTCCCAAGTCTGCTGACTCTGCAGTTCCCCTATAGCCCAGACAGGCCACGCCCCCCCCTCGGGGGCTTCCCAGGGCCCTGGCCTTTCTCCACGCTCACAGGCTTGGGAGGGGGCCCACGCAAGGGAGTCGAAGGCTGCACCCATCGTCTTTCATAGGTGGGTGGCAAATTGGCCCAGAGGTGAGCAGGGAGTAGGCCAAGGTCCCCAGAGCCTGGGGGCAGAGCCAGGGCTGGAAGCCAGGTTCCCTGCCTCCCAAGCTTGAGCTGGGCCCTTTCCGCCAATCCGCACCCCACCTCTGTCCCTCGCGTGGAGCCTCTCTCGGGCCTGCTTAAGAGTGGGCCGGATGTCGTGGGTGCTGGCCCAACGTCGGGCCAGCAGGAGGCCAGCCGCCTCTGAAGGTCACCGCCTGCACACTCCCCTTCCAGGGGCTAATTAACTCCAGGCCAGGCCTGCCACAGCTCCCAGGACGCTCCGGGCTGGGGCGTTGCTGCGACCAGACCATCACTCCCCAGAGCGAGGGCGACCCCAGCCTCTGGTGCCCGCCCAGGTCACGGCCCAGCCCCACCAGCCCTTGCTTCTCCTCCAAGCCCATCTCTCAACGCTCCAGACTGCCTCTCCTTCAGCTCCCCCTTCGTTTCCCACAGAACCAGCAGGATGCTCTGAGTCAGGGTCACACAGCAAGGCCAAGGCCACAGTAGACCTGCCCCCAGTTCTCAGCCCAGCACACCACCCTTCCCACCTTCGGAAGGCACCCCAGAGGGTGAGCCAAGACTCTGCTCCTGCTTCTACCCCCTCCCCGCTGTGTGACCTTAAGAAAATCACTTCCCCTCTCTGGCCCTCAGTGTCTTCATCCCTAAGAGAGATGATGCTAGTTGTTGATAACAAGAGGGTCATTCAGAATATGACGTGAGACGGGGTGTAAGCACCTGTCACGTGATATGCCATCGGTAGATCATTTTATTATTTTTTCCAGGGACTTCAGGGAAAAAAATCAAAATTTCACTTCTCAACATTCCAAGCTCTTCGGTCTGACCCCAGGCCCTCTGTCTGAACTTCCCCTTCCTCCCCAACCCCCCCCAACCCCCCCCTTAGGTACTGGCCCATTTGCTCTTCCAGCAAATACCCACTCTGCCCTGAGGATCTCCCTGCTCGCACCTGCCTCCCTGCGCATCAGGAGTCCCCTTCTTCCCTCCCTCTTCTTGTCCACTCGTCTGGTCCCTCCTCGGCCACGCCAGTCTGCTCCAAGGGGCTCCCAGGTCATCCTGGTCCCCCTAGGCTGCTGGCTCCGCCAGCACTCACCCTGCTGGGTCAGAACATTCTCTCTGGCTAAGTCTCCCACCCATTCAGCCACGAAGCTTTTCAAGCAGGGCCTATCTGTCCCCTCCGTGTGCAGCTGGGCCAGGGCCAGGCACGCAGGTGCTGTCTGTCTCCCACCTGCTCTCCCAGAGGGGATTCGTGCCTTTCCTCATCACACCCTGTCCTGCCTGAACCAAATTCCCTCCACATTCAATTACCAAAGGAAAGAATAGTAACAGCCGCACCATCTATCACAGATGCTCAAGTGTCTCGAGGACGGACAGGAGCCGGGCCCCATCCCAGGCCCTTTTTACGTATCAGCTCCGTTCATCTGCCCAGCAGCCCCGTGAGGTGGATACTATCATCGGCCCCATCATACAGGCGAGGAAACTGAGGCATGGAGAGATGAAACAGCTCCTCCAGGGTCACGCATGTGGTACATAGCAGAGCCAGGCCCCAGCCCCAGCTAGGCCAGCTCAAGCTTGGCTTTTAGGAGGTGCTGGTTTGTGAGCAAGGATCCACGAGAGTCCCGGCTCAGCCCCCACTCACTGGTAGCGTCACCCAGAGAACCAGAACTTGGGCTCCAGGATGGGCTGCTCAGTGTGCCACCCCAGGTGGCACCATTCACATAGAATGCACCGTGAGGGGTGCTCCCTGGAATTGGGCCACCCATTGGTCCAGCCCCGCAGTCCCCCTGCCATGAAGAGGCCGCTGTCAGCTTCTCCTATATTTGCTGGAATGCTGCCATCTTGCGGACACATTGGGAATCACCGTAGCTCTGCAGGCTTGTATCTATTTTGTTACTTTCCTACGCACCCACCAGGCCTGGCATCTGGAGGGGCGGGTAAGACCCACCCTGCCCTTGAGTCACTCAGACTCCCCCACTCCCAGTACATACATCTACAGGAGTACAGGTAGGTCCCCCAAAGCTACCAACCCTCCCTCCAAAAGGATGCCCGATCGGACCTTCGTCCCACGTGTCTCACCTCCAGCCCAGCCACCGGACCTTCTCACCTGGACAACCGAGGTTGCCTCCCTGTTTCCTCTGGTGTACCTTCCAGTCCACTCTCAGCCAGCACCTGGAGCCATCTGTTGAAGAAGATCCCATCCTGCCGTAACTTGCCAAAGGCTCACCCTGCCTGCCCCAGGGCCCTGCTCTCCTCACCCCTTTGCCACCTACTACCCCCTCCACCCTCACCACGTTCCATCTGCCACTCTCTATCTCCCATGCACCAGATTTGTACCTGCCCCAGGACCCTTGCACTGACTGTTCTCACAGTCTGGCACATCCCTCCTCCAGAGTGTCATGTCATCCAGGTGTCAGCTCAATTGTCTCTTCCTAAAGAGGCATCTTTAAGGATGATAATGGGGCCCTGCCCCTCCCACCTCCCACCGCTGTGTCTGTTCCTCACGGATCTTGTCATCTAAAACCATCTCGCCCTGTTTCTCGTCTCTCACCTCATGATCAGGTGCGCGCTCTGAGTGCAGCACCGCACTCCTCCTGCTGGCTGGGAACAAGAACAGCTCCAACTACTCAAAAAATACCTGTTGCTTTATTGGATGAACGCACACGTGCATGCACGGCTGGCATTTTCTCTAGAGCTGGAAAACTCTTAGTAGCTCATAGACCGGATGCTTCATCAGACTTAAAATACGAATTTCTGGGCCCCTCCACCCTGAGATTCTGGTTTAGTAGGTGACAAGCAGGGCCCTGAAATCTGTAGGGCTCCCCCGCCCCACCCCTGCATGTGTTGCAAGTGATCCTGATGTTCTGGACGTTTTCACCTAGTTCAACTTTCTACTCTTACTGATGGGGAAACTGAGGCCCGGGGGGGGAGACTGGCCTCAAATCATATAGAATAGGAAGCAGAACCTGATTCATGAGCAGTGTCACCTGCCCAAGCCTACAGCTGTAAAGCATTGAGCTGTTGGAAAGGGTGGCAGGGGCGGGGGGAGTTCCTTCTGCCCTGGGTGAAGCTGGGGGACAGGGCCCCAGTTCCAGGGCAGGACTGGGCTGAAGCAAGCCAGACACCAGGGAGAGAAATGTAAGGAGACACCTGTCTCCATGTGTGTGGGCACCCACCCTGCAGGGAGTGCTCCTTCCACTCTGTGCCCGGAGCGCTGACTTGCCTCACCCAGTTCCAGCCCTTGACCCCCCCGCCTCCCCTCCCCCAGTATGGATCCTTCTGGAAAGAGGGCTTTGGGCGCTGTCTCCCTACTCTGATGGCTGCCCGAGGGGGAGCTCAGGACTTTGATTTCCCTGACTTCAGCTGAGCAAGGGTCTGGTGCCCAGCCATATGGGAACTTGCCACCTGGCCTCAGAAACCCCTCACCCCACAACCTTGAGCTTCTCTTCTCAACCAGGAGCCTCTGTGGTTCGCTACCAGTGCTGTTGTCAGGGCAAATCATGCAGGATGGAGGAAAAGGACAAGCTTTAGGGGTCCCACCGGTCCAGCTTGGGTGGCCAATTGTCTCATGACTTCCTAGCAGGGGGTCCTGTGTTGACCCCCATATGCTTCAGTTTCCTCCTCCATCAAACGGGGGAGCAACTGTCTGGCCATCTGGGTTTGCTACAAGGATTAACTGAGGAAGAGCCTGGACGGGCCTCCCTGGTCAAGGGCCATCTCCTTCTCTGTGCTCGCAGGGTCTCTGGCACAGAGAGGGTCTCCAGGTGCTTTGCTTGGACTTGGACAGTCCGTAGCTGGCTGTCCAGGAAGGTAGGAGTTACGAAGGGCAGACATATAAATGTGAGGTGGAAAGGAAAGCTCCAGGGCATCAGTAGACTTCAACTCATCCCCTGAGCGGCTTTGTGCCCAGTCTAGAAACATGAGGAACCATGAACTTTGAGAGCAGGAAAGAACTCATATTGCCCCAAGCTGAGCTCACTGGGAAGTCGGGATGAGTGCCATGGTGGGCCATCCCTGCAGTTACATAGGGTGACTTGAGATGGTTAGAAAGACCCAGCAGTTCACAGCATTGAGTCATGGGCCCAGAGAGCTGTTCCTTTACTCCTTTCTCTCCTCTGCCAGGGAGAAGGTCTCTGTGTGCTGCTTCCCCACCCTTCGCCCTCTTGGATCCTCCTACCTTTCCCTGCTACCAGCAGCCTCCCTGTTACCTCTCTGATGTCAGCTCCTACCGTTCGCCCTGCAACTCAGTCCACACTGGGTTCCTCGTGATTCTCCAGACACACCAGCACCTTCCTGCCTCAGGACCTTGGCACTTGCTGTTTTCTGTCACCTGAATGCTCTTTTCTTAGACACCCTCATGGCTCGAGCCCTTGCTTCCTTCTGAGCATTGCTCATATTCACATTAGGACTTTCCATGCCCCTCCTGGGTAAGGAAGCCATCCCTCCCCTGTCTGCTTTTTTCCACAGCACGTGTTCAACCATTGCCCAGCACATGAGCTCCAGACAAGCAAGGACTTTGTCTATTTCTTTTAAGGGCTTTATCTCCAGCATCAGAACAGTGCCTGGCACACGGAAGGAGCTCAAGGAACATTTGTTGAGTGAATGAATAAAGCAGAGAGCAGAGCATTGGGACAGCAGCTTTGGGCAGGGAATAATTTCCAATGACGCTAATAACATTATTTTGTCTTCATTGTATTTATTTTTCTAGTTACCTTTTATTTCTCATGGCAAATGCTACTGAGCTTTTTCATGGGTGGAAGTGATTTAAAATTTCCTTTTAAAATAAATTCCCCTAATTGGAAAAAGTACCTTTATTTAAAGCATAATATTCAGTTAGTAAAGTTGTGAGTGGTAGGTGGGCATAGCAAAAGTTGAGATGGTAGAACAGGAACAACTCATTCAAGGGGCTGCTAGAGTCCCTGTCTCCCACTTGACAGATGGGGAAAGCTGAGGCCCAGAGGCCAAGAGACTTGTTCAAGGTCACACAACAAGTTAATGGCAAAGTGAGCACTTCCGCCCTGGTCTTCTGATTCCAGGAGTGGCTTTTCTATTTCTCTTCCAAGTTCTTGGTTCCATCGATCAGTGGACACTTAAGGGAGGCCCAGGAGTAGCCTCTGACAAAGGTGATAAGACAGAGGACGTTGTTTCTCAAAGGTTTTATTTCCATCACCAGAACGGTGCCAGGTGTGAGGCAGGAGCTCGAGAAACACTTGTTAGAGGCATGAGCGGAACAGGACAGAAGGCTTGCTCTGCCGAGCACCCAGCACTGCTGGGGGGAGAGACCAAGCCTCCGGCAGCGGGTCAGACAGGGGAGGTCACCTGTTGGTATAAATCTCTGCGAGTAGTTGCCCCAGGAACCGCGGAGGTGAAAGGTGGGTGCAGGTGGTGGGACTGAAAAGAGGGAGGTCGGCCTGCCCTTTGGGATGGGAGGAGGTTGGGCCACTTGAGGCTGACTGGGTGGCAGGGAACAGCAAAGAGCAGGAAGCAGAGATTCATGCCAGCCAAGGATGCCCGTGGCCGCGGCATCCACAGTGAGGGAATGAGGCTCGGACCCTTAGCTGACAGCTCTGCTTGCAGTCCCACCTCTGCTACTCGCCAGCGCAGCCTTCTTCATTACCCTCATCATCCTCCTGTCTGTCCGAGGGGCTGATGTCAGGACGAAGTGAGAAAGTCTCCAGAGAGTGCGTACCCTACCATCGGGACCATAGACAGAGCTCAGAAATTGCTCAGAGCTGGCATTTTAGGACAGGGCTCAGGTTCAAGGATGGGTAAGGACACCAAGATGCCTGCAAAGCACATTTCTTGGTAATAAGTTTCTGAGAGTTTTGTTTCCTTTTTTTTGAGGAGAATCGATGATGCTAAAAGGTCCTGTTTCTTTGGGTTTGGGGTGGGAGGCTGGGAGGCTGAATCAGGAAGCTGGAGAGAGCTCAGAAGTAAGAGTGGCAGAAAAGTGTCAGAGGGGTCAAACCCATTGCCATGACCACACAACTGGTTGGGGGCAGAGCTGGAAATGGAGACCAAGCATCGAGGGGGATCCCCCTAGTCCATGTTCTGCCCATAGTTCCTCGCTGCTTCTAGACTCAAGAGTCAGATATGCAGTTGCGTTGGCCCGGCCTTTGAGACATGCCAGGTCATCCTGGCATGGTTGTTGAGTTGGCCCTGAATGACTCAAGACTGAACCCAGGCCTCAGTTTACCCCTCAGTGGAAGGACAGAAAGGTCCGGCCCAGTCTGTCTCCCTTGGTGCCCTAAAGCGGAATGTTTCCCTTTGAGTCCTCCTCCAACTGTTCGGATTATTCCGGTTTCTCAGCTGTCTGGCTCAGCCTCTGGAGGGGAAGGGACACCTGAGGACACAGCTGACCCCCCCCGCCCGCCTGGGGACTGGGGGAGCAGGGTCTCAGAAGCCAGGGCTCAGGGCTCTGCGGAAGCTCGGGGCGCTCTTTCCCAGGGCCCCGCCTGAGAAGGATTTATGGTTTGGCCTACAATGTGGCGAGCTACTAAATATGCAGATTATGGGTACAAATCCGGGGGTGGCGGGAGAGGCAGCCAGGAGGGGGTGGGGGGGTGTGCTGGGGCTCTGGCCGCTGGACCATGTGCGCGGGTGGGGCCCAGCTGCTCCAGATGGGGCTGCAGATGTGCCGGGGCCAGGGCTTGGGAGGGGCGGCAGCACTGCAGCCCCCTTCCCACTTCTGCGGCCTCCTCTGGGCCCCCAGGCTGGGCCACTGAAGCTCCGAAACCCTCCACACCGGCGCCTCCGAGTGGCTGGGACAATGGCAGAGGTGGGTGGAGTGGAGGAGGGACGCGTTCACTGCTCAGACGGGGAAATCAAGGCACAAAGTTGTGGAGTTACCTACCCCGGGGTCACGGCAACTTAGGGACCAGGTCTAAAACCAAAGGCTGGTCTCTTGGCTCTTGGTCAGCTGGGTCAAGAGGGAAATTCGGAATGTGGTAGCTCAGGTCATACACCAGACAGCCGAGAGAGCAAGGGGCAGTCACCGCTGTCGCACACACAGGGAGCGTGAGACACCCTGCCAGAGGGCGCTGGCCCGGGGGCAGTAGAGTCGGGGTGCGACCAGAGGGCCAGCCATCGCCATGAGCCTGGTGTGACCTGCTCCGCAGAACCGGGGACGGAGGCCTCAGGGAGGAGGGGTGAGCACAGGAGTGCAGGATGCCTTCCTTAGATCAGGTGGAGATTTCATGGAAAATGGAGCTGGGTTAGCCGGGCGGAAGAGGAAGCAGGCTGTCATCCTATTTTACGGGAAGATGGGAACGAAGAAGGTAGAGAAGGTTCCACCGTCCTGAAGTGGGGACTGTAGGAGGAAGCATGTCAGCACTTTTATTTTTTCACTTGGAGGAAACAAGGCACAGAGCAGGGCTGTCATTCACTCAAGGAATACAGCAGCTGGGTAGACTCCTAGCAAAGGGTCTGGTGTCTTGGTTCGTCCCCAGGGTGGCTGGAGGGAATGAGCGTGTGGTGGAGTGTGGGACCTGAAGCTTCTCTGATGCTGGGTTAAGGTGCGACTCTGGCCAAAGTGTCCCCCCTCAGCCTGACCCTGTGGCTCCCTGAGGATTGCGCAGACCAGGGGTGACTGGGGCTCCCTCCCAACCAGCTAAAATGCCTCCTTCCTGCCAGGAGTCCCCAACCATGGGAGTCCTACCCCATGCAGAGGAGATTGGCCAGTGAACGTGGCTCTCCCCAGCTCCGTTTCTGGGTCCTGGACCCAAGCATGTGCTTGGCCTAACGGGGACCAAGATGGCGGTCGGGGACCAGGAAGGCAGAATGTAGAGACTGAGAGTGACTGGGGTCAGGATGAATGGACAAATCCATCACCAGGATGTGAGAATTGGAATCGGAGACGCTGGGACCCTGGGAAACAGACCCCACTCAGACGTCTGAGTCAACAACTGTTTCCAGGACACTTTCCCCTCAGGGAAAGATGGCACCGCTCAGAACCTGACTGGTACAGGCAGAAGCAGAATCCGTCATCATGGACAGTGAGGGCTGCCAGAGGAAGGGGGCCTGCTGGGGGCCTCTGCCCTGACCCTGCTGTCCCTCCCCATCCTCCCTCACAGCATGATTCTGCCCCAAGGGGCTTCTTCTGCTGCCTGCTCATGGATCCGTGGATCACCACAGTCTGCCTCTCGAGACTCCTTCCCGTGCGGGGCTTCTGGGGAGACATTCTCAAGGCTGGAATACACTAAGCATGAACTGGGAGTCTGACAGACCAGGTCTGAATCTGAGTCTCTTGTTAGCTGTGTGACCTTGGGCAAGTAACTTAACCTCTCTGAGTCTGTAGAATAAGGTCGCTATATGCCTGACACATAGCAGGTGTTCGTTAAAATGGCCATCCCTCCTTTATTCTCCTTGCAAGGAAACCTCTCCTGCCTGGCTCTTTGCATTGCCAATAGTCCATGGGCTCCTTTTCCTCCAACTTGTTTCTTCCCTAGTGATGACGAGACCTTCGGCGAGTGTCTAAGTAGCGGCAGTCCCTACCAAGCCCTGTGCTGGCTGTTCCCATCACTGCTGCTGAAACTGAAACAGAGAGGTGATGACACTTGCTCAAAGCCACACACAACTAAGAGACCAAGGAGACTCGAGTCCAGATCCGTGTGAGCCCCCAAGGCCTTGTCTTTCCAGGCCACGTTGCTGCTGCCTCTTCTAATGAATCCTAGACCAACTTCAGGCTCAAAAGATCAATAAGGTGGGGGCAGAGTGGGCCTTGGGGCCATGGAGATGAGGGCTCAGGTTGGTGGGGACTGGGGAAGGGAAGGGGATTCCATGGGGGGTGGGTTGGGAGGCCAAGGACAGGCTTTGTCACCTCACAGTTTTGTAAGAGGGAAGGGTCTGCACCGTGCTCCCAGGTGACTCCTAGGCTGGGGGAGTCTCGGAGAGGGGGGCTGCCTCTGGAAAGGGCCAGAGGTGAGCCCACATCTTGGGCACCCACGGGCCCAGCTCTTTGCTCCTGGGAGAGCAGGGATTTCTCCTTTGCCTTTGGGCAAAGCTGAACACCAAATGCCCAGCCCGTTCCCAAGTTATCAGAAGAATCTTCAGGCAAAGCTCTGAACTTCAAAAGGTTTCACCACCGACCCCCCCCCACCGCACCCCTCAAGCTAGCCACAAAAAGAGAGCTTTGATTCTGGGGTGGGGGGAGGCGTTTTCCCCCATGTTATTTTATTGAATTCAGCAGAGCCTTTTATTTCTAATTCAGGAAGTGTCCTGACAATAAAGACATCATCAATATATGAACTCAGTTCTTTAAAATTTCCCAGCACGGTCTGGAGAGAGGTTTAGCAAATGGAAAACAACACGGCAGTAAAGTGAGCGGCACGGCTCCACTGTCACTGCTTCCCTGGTTGGGCTTTGAGCAGGGACGGAGTGCCGGCAGGGGACAGAAGATGGGGAAGAGCCTCCCCAGCCAGCCGGGCAGGGCCAACTCCCACCGTCAAGGTGCTCATTCTAGAGCTGGCCTCCGTGACTGGGCGCTGTTTCATTTTCATCTGCTTTTGCAAAGAAATTACAAGGAGCAATGGCTATTTGCTAGAGCCCTTGGCCATGCTTTTAACACTATTTGCAACCCCACAGGAGGACATTTTGGCTCATTCTGTAATGTCCAAAGGTCACTGGTATCTGTAAAGTCTTTTACAGCACACAGGGGCTATGTTAGGATTTATTTGCAGGACCTCATTCAGATGGGCCCTCACAACATGCTCTGGAGGAGGGAGGCCTCTCCCCATTTTGCAGGTAAGGAAAGCTAAGGAGTGTCCAGTGTCCCACAGTTAGAAGGCAAGAGTCAAGAAGGCACCCCGAGCACCCTTACCCAACACTCCCTGCTGAGACAAAGGCTCTGGTTCTTGGCAGACAGTTGGGAGGCCCCTCCAGCCCGACACCCCCCTTTTACCTTCAGTGTCAATGTGAGGCCAACTTCTTAGTTGGAAGAAGTAAAATCCTTGGGGGATATACTCATTCATTCATTTATTCAACAGAAATGTGTGGAGAATCTTCTAGAAGCCAAGGCTTGGGCTGGTGCAGGGATAGAGCAATAAGAACAACAAGGCCCTCAGCCTCATGGATGTTCAGGGGTCAGGCCCCTCTCCCCTGCCACCCCCACAATCCCTCCTTGCTAAAGAAGGGGCAGCTGGCCTGCCGCAGGTTTCCAACCTGCCCCCTAGGAACAGCTCGCAGCCAGGTGTGGGACCCAAGCTGGTCCCCCTCCCTCCCCACAGCCCGCCCTGGGCCTCTGCCCCAGATCTGTATGGTTTGGGCTCTGCCTGGGACAGGCCAGGGGCAAGGGAGCCCCTGAGGGAGACCGGATCAGCAGCAATGAGGGGCGGGGGAGGGAAAGGGGGCAAGCAGAGGTGTGTTTTGAAATCTGCTTCCTTTTGGCCACGCTTGAACTTCCAAGAGGCTGGGTTTGACTGACAGGCGCAGAAAGGGAGCGCTGACTCCCTGTGGAGCCCAGGGCAGAGATGGAGGGGCTCCGCAGGGGCTGGGGCCCTGGGCCTGCATCTTTTGCCCTTCCTCCTCTGTTCTCAGCCGGGGGGAGGCTGGAGCCTGGGTGCCGGCTCCCTGGGCCCAAGAAGACCAGGGCAGGGGTGGAGGTCTCAGAGTCAGGAAAATCCCAGAATCACGGCAGGACTGAGCCTTTCAGGGCCAGTCTGACAACAGCAGCACTGCCAACAAGGACTGTCAGCATTTACTGTGTGTCCCCCGTTCCCTCTTTACACAAATGCTCCTTCGATGAGCTCATCTCTGTAGAAAGCGCAGAACAGGGCCCAGCGCCTCGTAAATGCTACATAAGCATTTGTGAGCGGATAAAGGAGTTGGGGCGCAGGCCTGCCATTGGTCTGTTCGCTCTCAGATCTGGCCCCTGCTCTCCATCCTACTTTGTGTCCCAGGGTGGAAGCTGCCGAACTACATCTCCCAGGCTCCCTTGCCATTGGCTTCCTGTTAGCCTGGGCCAGTGGGAAGAACAGGCTGGGAACCAGGGGGGCAGGAGCCAGGGTCCTTCCACCCCCAACCGCCTGCTTCCTTCCATGGCATCTTGGGCAGTGGCTTCAAGGACTCACATCCGTGGTTCGAGGTCCCGGAGACAGGCCCTCCTTCCAAGTCCCAGCTCTTGTGGGCAGCCCTGCACAACTGTGGTTCCCGTGCCCCCCCTCCCATCCTGGCTCCCAGGCTCTGCTGTCATCACTTCTTCCCTGGTCGCCTGGGTCCCAGGAAGGGGCGGTCTCCTGCAGCGGCTTGTCGCCAGGGTGCCTCACCGAGATCCTGCTCAGGCCTTATGGCTCTTCCGGCATCTTCAGAATGAGTGCCCTGTATTAAATTCCCTCTGTTGAAATGCCTGTTCTGGTTGCCTGACCTCCTACTGTGTGCCACGCTCAGGTCCCTGCATTCAAGAAGCTTATAATCTAGTGGGGAAGAAAGGCATTCATCCAACCATCCCCTAAGTCCGTGTATAATTACAGACAGCAGTCACTGCTGTGAAGGACAGAGTCTGTGAAGAAAGGCCCCCAGCGGAGGGGCTGGAGCTCACCCTGGGGTCAAGCAGGCAGGCTGCCCCGAGGAAGGGATGTGTTTTCCCGGCCCCACAGTAGATGTTTCCCATGTACCAGTTCTTGTCCCCATGGCGGTTCTGCAAGGTAAGGGACAGACTTCTATCACCAGCCGCACGGTCCGCAGGGGCCTGGACTGGACTGGGACCTGAGCCTGCCTGCCCTTCGCATGGCCACACGCTGCCTAATGTCTGCAACTGACATTTTGCAGAGGCGAGAAGAGGCCTAGAGAAGGACAGTGACTTCCCTGGGGTCGCCAAACTGGGAGAAGCCAGGTCACCTGGCCCCGGGGTCTGTCCCATGAGATGTTCCACATCAGTGCTCAAGTGCGGACTCAGCACTTCCTCTCCGTCCCTCCTCCCCCTTCCCCAGCTCCCGTCCAACCCCCAGGCAGAGGCAGCTCAGAAACCACAGTTCTGGGCCCCCTGCCAGAGCCTGCCCCTCAGCCACCCCTTCCCACTGTCCTGAGTTTCTGAAACAAGCCCTCTGTCTCAGGGGAAAGCTTTTGCAGCCCTCCTGAGGCTGTGTGTGTGTGTGTGTGTGTGTGTGTGTGTGTGTGTATGTGTACTTTCCTGGGGCATGTCTCCCCGGGGGTAGGAGGTAGAGGGCAAATAGGGCCCTTCCTAAGACTAAGGAACCCCCAAACCGCACTGTGAGTCAACCCCTTAAAATTAATTACCGCAGGTATGGGCATGACCTCCTCGGCAGAAGGTGGATGGGAGTTAGGGAATGTGGGGTCCAGGGGACCCTGGGGGGCTTTTCAAGGCAGAGTAGCCCCCAGCAGGCATTAGGGGCATGGGGAGCAGCCAATGGCTTTCTGGCTAAGAGCCAGGAGGGACAGAGAGCAGGCCCAGAGAGAGCCAAAGAGACAAGACTCCAGGACATCTGGGCTGGGGGAAGGTGCAAAATATTCATGCAGGAGGTGAAGGCCTGGCTGTGCATGGCCCCGAGGTCTCTGACGGGAAGTTAAGGCCTCAGGGAACAGGGAGCTTGGCTGGGAATGGGCTGGGGGAGGAGCCTCAGCCTTGGAGAGAAGCTGGCTGACGCCTCCTGGAGCAGATGGGGATACTGAGGCCAAGGGGCAGATGATGTGTTCCAGCGAGAGACGGGGAAGGACTGACCCTCAGTGCTTTCGACTTTTCACCCCATCACCCCTAAATTGAAGCCCGCCAGGACCCACTTCCTTAAAATCCTGAACGCCTTGGCCCAGTTTTACATGGGAGCCGAGAGGCAGCCCTGGGCAACAGTGGCCAGGATTTTCTGCACTCACCATGGGGGCAGCTCTTGTCTGAAAAAACCCACAGCTGCCGTCGCATGGGACCTCCCCATTGCCCCACAAGGTAGCTGCGATATTCATGCCCATTTTGCAGATGAAGAAACCGAGAATCAGGTTAAATACTGGCCCCAGATCACTCATACAGCAGGTGGCAGATCTAGGACTTAATCCAAAGATCTAAAGGCTCTTGTGGCACCCAGGCTGGCTGGAAAACCCCAGGGGCCCTTCCGACAGCCTCCAGGGAGTATGAGAACATCAACACGGGCCTTATCAGTGCTCTTGGGCATCCAGGGCTCTGTGCAGGCTGCTGCTTTCTGCCTCCACTCATTCATCCCTTCATCGCTCGTTCAACTGGTATTGATTGAACATTTACTGTCTGCCAGGTGGTGAAGACTGGGCACAGAATTGCCTTGTCTCCACTCTCATGGGGCCTCATCCTTGGGGGAAAGACCGCAAGTAAAGAAACACGGAGCAGCAAGTACTCACGTTGCTGTTAAGTAATCAAACAGGACGGTGATTGGCAGGGTGGGATTTCAGACACGGGGGTCAGGGAAAGTCTCTCTGAGGGGGTGACATCTGAGCAGAGCTGTGAGCGGAAGTGATTTATCACAGCGGGAGTTAATTATTCTCTCCTGATCTGTCTAATGTCTGTCTTTCCTGCCAGACTGTTGCTCTGTGAAAACTGTCCTGTTCATGGTGGTACCGCGACGCTCAGAACAGCGACTCACCCAGCAGGTGCCCCCCGAGCAGTGCCTTGCGCCCAGTGCGTGGAACGGGCGGTAGACAGACGATGGGCGCAGACCCGGCTGCTGACCGTGACCTGTCCCAGGGAGGCTGCAGGCTTGTCAGTGTCCCCTCCGAGCCTCCCTTCCCCCGAGACAGAGAGTGGACGGGATCCCGACTAATCCTTGGGGACAAGTCCTGACAGTCCCAGCTTGGTACACACGAGAACCAGCGAGGGTCGAGACCGCGGGGACGTGGAGGGCGAAGGGGGACAACTGGAGACGGAACCAGCCTGCCTGGCTTCTACACTCAGCCCCGACAGCCTTGATGGACCATCACCCACACCCCTGCTTGCAGCAGAACCCCCACGGAGGCCGAGGTGGTGGGAGAAGGCTGCTTCCTCACAGCTGTGCCGACTCTGGAGCCGCAGGCCTGGACAGGAAGGGGAATACGGCAGAGCCTTCACCCCAGCACAGGGGCTCAAGGTGGGCAGGAAGTCGAGGCCGCTTGGGAGTGTCCCGGACTCAGGAGAGAACAGGCTGGCTGCTGGCCAGAGGTTTTAGTCCGCCGAAGGGAACTCTCCCTCCCAGAGTGGGGATGTGTTAGTGAAGGCCTGGACTTTGGAAGCTTCCTCTGTTCCCCTCGTGGAAGGGCCAAGGGTCCACCTGCAGAGTTCCTGCACGCCCCCAGGTTGGCCCTCCTGAGCCTGGGGCTGGAGGAAAATGTCCAATGGCCCTGGCTTTGCCAGCCACTGGCTGTGGCCTTGGCAGGGCATGTCCCTTCTCTGAATCTCAGTTTTTCAATCTGTAAAATGGGTGAACTTAGTATGCTGACCTTGCAGGACTGCTACAGGGATCAATGGGAGAATAGATACAGTCGGAGGGTCCTGCAGATGGGAACAGTGGCCATTGGGTGGCGCAGTCAGAGGAAAAGACCTCCTTCCCCATTTGCTAATTCCCCCCTACCCCCCAGGCTGGTGCTTAGCTGAATAGTCGAGCATTTGTGTTTCGGACTCTGGACAGATTCAGTTTGAATCATGGCTAATGATCCTCTGAGCCTCAGTTTCCATGCCTGTCCAATGCTTAGTGTAGCTTCTGGCACCCAATAAGAGCTCAGGAAACAGTAGTTTGGTTAATGTCACTGAGTACGTTCTGGAGGTGTCAAGGTGAAGAAAAATGGGCTCCCAGCCCTCAAGCTCATGGTCATTTAGGGGCAAAGACCCAGTGATTGTGGAAGAGGGGGGTGAGGACTAGGAGGAGGCAGAGCCCTGAGAAGGAAGCCCCACACTCCCTGGCTGGAGCGGGGGTGTCAAAGGAGGCCTTTCGAGGGCAGGTGGCACAGACGCCAAGGCCGCAAGGCTGGGTGGGACTCCGACAGAGCAACCGGCCCTCCAGGCAGAGGGGTCCCCACGGGTCAAGGCCAGGCGGGCTGGGAAGCACAGAAGCAGAGGTCAGGCTGAGGATGGGGCCATGGAGGGAGTCAGCTGGAGGCCCCCAGGCCTCTCCACCCTGAGACCCTCAGGGGCCAGCGGACAGAAGGAAGGAGGCCAGGCCTCGCCCCCTCCCTCGGTGACCCGAGTCACCGTGGCCCCGTGGGGCCCGGCCCAGTTTCCCCTCCACTGTGCTGGGCGGAAATCCAGCAGGGGCAGCCGGGCTGACATCAAACCCTCCCACCGCAGGCCTGGCCGCAGCCCCTCTCCGGGCCTTAACGAAGCCATAAATCCCGTCTGGCGGCGGGAGGGGCGGGCCCCCGCACATGTCCCGGCGGCCGGACAGAGGCCGGCATCTCGAGCTGGCGGGGACTGAGCGCCCCGACACCCCATCACTCATCCCCCACGCCCGGCCGCCCCCGCCTCGGCAGCAGCCCATCCATCTCCCCCGGAGGCTTTCAAGTCCAGCCTCGGGCCCTCTGCTTAGTGTTAAGATGAGCCCCGGCTCACGCGGACTGTTCTTATTTATCTTCGGGTCTGTCCCCTTGCGGCCATCACTCTGCGGGGCCGCCCCGGTTCTCAGGACAGGCCCCCAGAATGCGCTCCTCCCCCGGCTTCCTTTCCCGCCCCCACCTGGCAAGGCACAGAGAAGGCCTGCAGCCCTCCAGGGCCCTTCCTGCGAGCCACAGACCAAGCTGGCGGGGCGTTTTGGCCTCTAGCTCTTGGCAGCCTTATGAGAGCCCTCTGAGGCTTTACCGTCTGTGCTGTATACCGGGGGAAACTGAGGCACAGAGAAGGAAGCCACTCAGCTCAGGGCTCCCCTGGCTGCCTGGCTTTGCTGCGGGTACCAACAGCCAACCTTTGGCCAAATCATGCAAGGCCTTGTGGGGCCTTTGCATTGCTGCCCTAAGGTTGGGGCAAATCAGTTCACATCTGGTGGCCTTTGCTAGGCTGGGAAGTCCTCCTGCCAAGGCTCAGGGTGACTTGAGACCCACCCCCCCCACCCCAATCACAGGTTCCCAGACTCAGGCTTGGGAAGGGCTTCAGAGGGCTCGTTCTGGAATCAGGCAGGGCTTGAGCCCTGCCTCTCCTCATCCCAGCTCCTGACCTTGGGGGCTCCTGATGTCTCTGAGTTTGAGTTCCTCCGGTGTAAAATAAGGACAAGTAATGGAACCCGTGGGGTAACTTCCTGGAACCACGTGAGGCACAGAAGGTGAGCTCCATGGTGGCCTGTGACTTGGCTTGTCATCATCATCACCTCTCAGGGGTTTTCAGCTGGGGTTCTCAGAGGGATGCTAGCGTGTGGGGCCCCACAGCCCCCCACTTGCGGACTCCTGGCTGGACAGAGAGCGTCCTCTTGGTGGTGTTTGGAATTCTGACAGCCCAGTATGGATTTGGCGGTCATTTCAGAGATGACCACAGGCATGTTGGAGGGATAAGAAGGGGGAAATAAATTAATTATTACTTTAAAACAAAGTTTGTTCAAGAGATAAGATCTTTCAAAACACAGGATAGTAAAAGCAGCCTTCCTTGGGGAAAAGGCCGGGAAACTCTAATTTGGTCCAGCCCCAAGCCCCCTCTGCCGCCCCAGCTCTGTGCCTGATGTCGCTGTGATTACCCCTCCAGCCATCCTCTGAGGGTGGTCCCCTTCTGCAGATGAGGACATCGGGTGTTCTGGAGGTAGCCTGATTTGCCCACATTCACACTGGCCGAGGAGAAGACATTGTCTCCTCCGAAGAGGTATGGGCCTTGGGGAGGAGGACCGGCTTTGGAGTCAGGCAGGCCTGGATCCCAGCCTGGCTCTCCCACCTGCTGCTGTGACATTTTGAGCAAACGCCATCTCCCCATCTGGTAAGAGGGTGTGAAACCGTTTGAGTGAGTCCAGGAGCGATTCTGGAGGTGAGCTGGCTCTTGGGCACATTTTCAGAGATGGGGCTTGGCACTTCCTGACAGCCCAGGGTTGGGGTGCTCAAGGTCCCCAGTCCCTCACCCTCCGTCAACAGCTGCTGATGTCAGTTCCCAGAGCCTGGATAACTGGGTGAGGTGGAGCTTTCCAGAACAGGAGCCTTTGTCCTCTGCTGCTGCCCAGATTTGGAATTCTCCTCTGTCACAGAAGGTGGGCTAAAGATGCTTGGGTTTTTCATTCTCTGGTTATAATCCCCTTTGACCTTGGGGCAAGGGGAAAGTAGGAAAGGGAGGTGGAAAAAAACTGGTAAGTTCATTGTTGGGCAGCACAGACACCCAGGTCTCTGTTCCTGAAAAGTGGGTGAGAAAGAAGGCGAGCAGGTGATCTTTTAGGACCTGCCCAGCTACAGGCTGGGTGGGCACCTCCCGGAGGCTGGGGCAGGAGGCAGGCGACCCTGTGCTCCTTCCACCCAGAGGTTTGCAACCCACACGAAATCAGAGCCAGGAGAGACTTGAGTGGCCACCTCCTTATACCAATGAGACGAAGAGAAGGAAAGGCACTCGCCCATGGCCACAGAGAATGTGCCCGGTGAACCCGGGGATGACCCCAGCCCGGGGCTCCCCAGCTACACCATGCCGTGTGCAGCACGGAGCTCGGCTGCCGAAGGAAAGAAAGAAGGCTGTGAAACTCCATTCTCCTCCCTCCCTTCCCTTTTTCCTTCCTTCATCCTTTCCTTCCTTTCCTCCTTCCTCCTCTCCTTTGTCCATCCTCCTTCCCTCCCTCCACATGCACCCACACTAAATGTCTGCTCTGGGCCAGGCCGTGCCCCAGCTCCTGGGGCCACCAAGCTGAGCCGACCACATCCCCAACCTCTGGCGGCGTTCAGTCAAGTGGACAAGGTCCCCTCTGGAGCCCCTCGACCCTGACTGGTCCCCGGGAGTCCCTCTTTCCCTGCGCACCACGCCCAGGATGTGAAGGGGTTAAAGACCCCAGGCGGAGCAGGCCCCCTCTGGGCCATCCCCCTGCCGCCTGGGCCAGCCAGGCGGCTTCTAGGGCTTTGCTGTGTTTCTTTCTCTCTTCCTCCTCGCTCCTTTTTTTTTTCTTTTTAAGAAACATATGTCACTCGCCATAACTCATGTGCTTATTATAATCATGACCATATGCTTAATGGCATGTAATAGAAGCACTACTAACCTGGCCCCCGCTCGCAAATCTCTCCCCTCCCTGCTCCCACGGCAGGGCCAGCCCGCCTGCCCCTGAGCGACTATAACATGTTTTCATGGCAAGACTGACCTGAGGAAAGGGAGAAAAAAGGGAGAGTGAACTCCGTCATTCACTTTTCTTCTGGTGGTTCATTCATGGTCCACCCACCCGCTATTTGTTGAATGTTCACTCCATGCCAAGTGCCGAAGAGGCCACAGTGAGTGAGGACAGTCATGGCCTCTGTCCTCTGGTAGGAGAGGTGCATGTCTTGTCTTGTAAACAGGTAATTAAACACTGAATTCCAGCCAATGACAGGGGAGACCGCGTTACAGAGAGTGTGTAATGCGTCCGTGTATCCACTCCGTTCCTAGCAGGTCCTCGATGAGTGTTTGTTCAGTGAGTGAATGAATGAATGAATGAATGAATGAATGAATGAGTTGTAGGTCAGAAAACGCTTTCCTGAAGCACAGGGGTTGAGTTCTAAAATAATCTCTCCAAAGTGAAGTGGGGTCAGGAGGATCCAATGGGATACACGAGGAGAAGAGCAAAACTTCGGTTTATTTTTACTTCTGCACCTTAAAAATGAGAAACTGACATTTTCTGCATGTTTAATATATAAACTGATGGTAGAGTATGTGGCATAGGTATGGAATTTATAAATAGCTATACATCCAGGGGACAAGTGATAATGCCCAGCGTTTTTACCGCTGGGGAGCAGTCAATCAAGAGTTAGGAGACCCCCCATCTCAGTTTGCTCAGGCTACCCTAACAAAACACCACAGATGGGGGTTTTAAACAGCAGACGTGTATTTCTCACGGTCCTGGAGGCTGAGGAGTCCAAGATCAAGGTGCCGGCGATGCGGTTCCTGGTGAGGGCTCTCTTCCTGGCTTGCAGACACCTGCCCTCTCCCCGAGTCCTCACACGGCCTTGTGTGCATGTGGTGGGGGTGGGGCAGGGAGGAGAGAGCTATTTCAGTCTCTTCCCGTCTTATAAGGCCACTCACCTTATTGGATTAGGACCTCATCCTCCTGACCTCATTTAACCGTAATCACCTCCTAAAAACCCTGACTTGAATCCAGCCACAGTGGGGGTTGGGGCTTCAACATATGAATCTGGGAAGGATGGAAGGGTGAAGCTCTGGGTAAAGGTGCTGGGAAAGAGGGGGACCCACCTTCTAAAAGCAGTGACCCTGACATGGAAAGGAGTCTGGGGATATGAGGAACAAAATTCCTACCTTTCCCTTCTCCATCCTTAGAAGGGCATTTCTCCCATCTAGTCTGACTTCATGCTGGGGTGAGTCCAACCTTTTTAGACGTGTGAAAGCATGGGAGGTAAATTCAGAGTATGATACAAGAGTCCACACCTGTGGGGGTTCCTGGACAGCACGATGGCTCAGTGGAAGTAATAATAATAAAATAAAAATGTTGTGTAAGTATAATATCCCAGTGCAGGCCCTGGCAGACACCCAAGGCAAAAAGCTCCATTCTCTATTTTTCTGATGCCAAGAATCCCCCTCTCACTCCTCCCTCCCCAGTCTCCTCTCCCTAGCTCAGGCCCTCCCATGGTTTATCCCATTGGAAGACAGCACACGGAGTAATCCTTTTAAAACATAAAAATGAGCATGTCACTCCCCAGCCAAAACCCTCAACGTTCCCACCACACTCAGAATAGCCCCCACATGAGTTAGCTTCTGGCCACCTCTTCTGACTTCACTCCTGCCACATGGGCCTTCTTGCACTTATTTGAACAACTTGCACTCCTACCACAGGGCCTTTGCACTTGCTATATGGCTTCCTAGAGAGCTCTCCTTCCTTCTGTCCTGGTGGCTCATGCCCTCATTTCACTCTGATAGCTGCCCAAATGGCACTGCCTCCGTGGGTCTCCTTGGGTCACCCCATCTGAAATAGTCTCCCCCTTCATGCTCTCTTATTCCGCTTTCTTTTTATAGCACTTACCACAATCTGACATTATATGTGTTTATTTGTAATATTGCCTCTCTTCCACTAAAAATGTAAGCTCTGTAAGGGCAGGAGTTTTTGTCTGTTTGCTCCATTTGTTCTCCAAGAGCTCATAAAAGTATCTGACACCTAGCAGGTACTCATTAAACATTCGTTGAATGAATGAATGAAAGTGTTTTTGCAACTTAGCAAGCAAAGGGGCAGGGTTGTACATGATGAGACGGGGAGAGGGAGAGGCTCAGAGCACAGAGGTCCTCAGTGACCTGGGTAGGGAGTTTGGATTCTGTACTGATTGCAGTGAAGAGGTACTCAAGAATTGAACATGATTTTGGCTTTTGTTTATTTGTTTGTTTGTGTTTTGACGACTGCTCTCCTTAGCGTGCTTGGGCAGAACAAAAGGGGAGATTTTTTGACTATGGAATTGGAAGAAACTAGGGGCAATCTAGGAGAATTATGAAAAAGCTGCAATTCCAATCTCAGTCTCCTCATCCATCCTTCCTGTATTTGTCCCCCCAAGGATCTCTCTAAGATCTCTTTTTGGTTTAAAAAAAAAGGAGGGGGGATAAATATAAAGGTTGTAAAATCACCATCTGCCACATCCAGCCCTCCGGGCATTTCCTATCTGTTCCCCGCATGTCTTCCCCATTCCCGAGTGTGCGAAAAGAGGGTCCAGCCCTGATTTATGCTGCTGACAGAAAATCTAATGAATTGAAGACATAAAAGCATACGGAGCTCCCCCCCCCCCGGGGTAAATCCATTCTGGATTCAGGCCTTTGAGTGGGGCACGTGGCCGTGCTGACAGCCCAGTGTCCGTGATGGATGTGGCTCTGGACGCCCAGCTCAGGGGCACCAAGCATCTCGTGGGAGGTGGTAATGGGAGGAGCCGATGTAGACTTAGGAGGGCTCTAAAACATCCCAACCTTGTAGCAAAAGGAGCTTAAAGCAAATCCAAAACGGAGATTCCAAGCACGTGTGGGGTGCGTGCTGGGCCAATTGCACCGCGAGGGGAACCGTTCACGGAGAACATGAGGCAGGGATTTTGGACCTCACCCCCTCTTAGCCACTAAGTGCAACCGTGCACCACCCCCAAAAGGCACCTGGGTCCACTTGTAAAATAAGATTTTATTTTTTTTTTAAGATTTTACTTATTCATTTGCAGAGAGAGTGACAGCCAGCGAGAGAGGGAACACAAGCAGGGGGAGTGGGAGAGGAAGAAGCAGGCTCCCAGTGGAGCAGGGAGCCCAATGCAGGGCTCAATCCCAGGACCCTGGGATCATGCCCTGAGCCAAAGGCAGACACTTAACGACTGAGCCACCCAGGCGCCCCATAAAATAAGGTTTTAAATGGGTCAGGGACTGAAGATGTCAGGGCCAACAGAAGCCCAGGACACATTTTGCATAAATGACAGAAGTAAGCGAGGAAGGAGCTGTAGAAAAATGGAGAGCATTTGCCCTGTGTGTAGGAACAGCCAGCAGCCAATGGGATCATTGTCAGAGCTGGTCCTGGGAAGGACTGGGTGGTGGGGGGGAGTGGAGCAGCTCTTCTGGTTATTGAAGAGAAGTCAGAAAGTGGGGTTCACCAATGTTCATAGCAGCATTGTCCACAATAGCTAAATCATGGAAGGAACCGAGATGCCCTTCAACAGATGACTGGATTAAGAAGCTGTGGTCCATGTATACAATGGAATATTACTCAGCTATCAGAAAGAACGAGTTGTCAACATTTGCTGCAACAGGGACGGCACTGGAGGAGATAATGCTAAGTGAAATAAGTCAAGCAGAGAAAGACAATTATCATATGATTTCTCTCTTCTATGGAACATAGGAACTAGGAAGATCAGTAGGGGAAGAAAGGGATAAAGAAAGGGGGGATAATCAGAAGGGGGAATGAAACATGAGAGACTCAGACTACGAGAAACAAACTGAGGGCTTCAGAGGGGAGGGAGGTGGGGGAATGGGATAGACCGGTGATGGGTAGTAAGGAGGGCACGTATTGCATGGTGCACTGGGTGTTATACGCAACTAATGAATCATCGAACTTTACATCAGAAACCGGGGATGTACTGTATGGTGACTAACATAATATAATAAAAAAATTAAAAAAAAAAAAAGAAAGTGGGGTTCATTTCTATGTGGAACTTTCCCACTTTAAAAATGCTGACAGCTGCTCCAAATTGAATTTTTTTTAAAAGATTTTATTTATTTATGTGAACAGAGAGACAGCCAGAGAGAGAGGGAACACAGCAGGGGAGTGGGAGAGGAAGAAGCAGGCTCCCAGCAGAGGAGCCTGATGTGGGACTCAATCCTGGAATGTCGGGATCACGCCCTGAACCGAAGGCAGACACTTAACGACTGCGCTACCCAGGCGCCCCTCCAAATTGAATTTTAAATGAACCCAGCCTATGAGCAGTATGGAACCAGTAGATGAGATGATCATTCAGGGTCCCATCTCATTTTAAATCAATTAATTCAACAACCGTTTCCCAGGAGCTCAGTATGTCCTAGGTACTGTGTAGACACTGGAGATGCAGACAAGACCAGCACGGGCTCAACATTCAACAACTATCTCCCTGATAGGGCAGGGTGAAGAAAGGCTCAGAGATCTGAGGGTCAGCGGCACATTTGGAAAAGAGTCCAGAGGTGTCAAGAGAAGGCAGGACTGAAGCCGGGGCCCCAGGCAGGCAGTGACAGATCTGAAGGGCCCGGAAGGCTGCCAATGGAGGGAGTCTTGGTCCTACAGGTCACAGAGCTTGGAAGCTGGGGTGGGACGGTCATCCGTGTGGGAGAGCGCCCTCTGCTGGCCATGTGAACGATGGGTAGAGGAGAAACCATGGAGACCGTGTAAGGGACCATCTCAACAACCCAGGGAGAGTTGACGTGGCCTTGGACCCAGGCAGAGGCAGAGGGCGAGGAAAAGATGGCACCTTGGAGGGGCTGGTGGATTTCTCCCTGTATTCGCTGGGGCACTGACCCGCAGTCTGATGCTAATTACACAGAGCTCTTGGCAAGCAACAGAAACCAGACGTAGCTACTTTAAACAGACCTGGGCTGGAGAACCAGGTTCAGAGGACAAGCCATGAGGACCCATGCTCTCAATCATACGGTATTACAGGTCCATGGAGACACCACCACTTTCCCTGAGAAGACCCTCGGGCAACAAACTTCAGTGTCACAAGACACCACGGCTGCCTTTGGACACCAAGTTACTGAGAAAGTGGGGATAATAGTTCTCACTCCACTGGGATTGTTTTGAGGCCCAAAGGCAATTCTATCTGTCAGGCACTCAGCACTTGCCCCACAGCCTGGTACACAACCACTCAGGAAAGGGCAGCTGTCACCGTGGTCTTCAGCGTCCTTGCAATCGTCATGGTTACTTTCTAATTCTTCGTCTCCCCAAGCCCCTTAGACTTGCTCTGCAGGGCAGGTCCCTTCTACTGCACTTGTGTGTCCTCGGCCCTACTCTGCACATGCTAGGGGCTCTGCACGCCAACGTGTCAGCCACTGTCTGGTAGGAAATGAGTCCTGAACAACTGAACGGTTGGGTGCACAGGCTCTGTGGTAGGAGAACGAATGGCAGACGGAGCAAGTTAGCTATGTCAAATGTGTTCTCTTCGGTGGAACCCCCAGTCTCCGTTTTCATTCACTTTGACCATCCTCCAGACAAAGGGAGAACAGATGTCCCCTTAGTCATACCAAGGATGCCCCCAGAATTGGCGAGACACCATCTGTGGCCAGCTCCGTGTCTCCCACTGGGAAAGAGGGATTCCAGATGTTTCTGAGGATCTGGATGCTCGGTGGAGGGGTGGTCGGTATAGGGAGAGGCGGGGTCTCTGCATGTCAGCTGAAATGAGGATGTGAGCCGAAGAGAGTGCTTGGGGGCCTGCGCTGGGAAGGTGCTAGCTATTCTCTTGTTGCCACAAAGTCCCCCCCCCACCGCCATGCGACATCACGTCATGGAGTGTGTCAGAGACATTTGGAACCCACCAAATAGTCCAAGCACTCCTGCCATCTCCCAGACTCCCTTGCAGCTGGGATGCGGCCACAGGACTCTTTGGGCCAGTGGACTCTGGATGGAAACTGTGCTGTCCCTTCCAGGCAAAGGCAGTCAGAGCCAGTGTGCCTTCCCTTGTCTTTCTCTTCCCTGACTCCGGACCTTGGCAGCCACATGTTGCAGATGACGCAGCTAACACACAGCAGACATTATGCGAGCGAGAAATACGTTGTTAATGTGCTAAGCCACCAAGATGTCAGGCTTTATCAGCTCCCAGCATAGCGGAGCCTCTCCTGACTAATAGATTCACATTTCAATAAGTCTCCTACATTTTTCAGAGATACTCAAGGGCTCCTCTTTGTATCAGCATGAGAGCTAATTGCAAGGACTCTCGGGACCCTCTAGTTCAATCATCCCCTTTTCATGGATGGAGAAACTGAGGCAGGCCCAGAGAGTAGAAGCAGAATGCTCGTCGCTGTTACATTCTGTTTCTCCATTCTGGGATGTTCGGTATCCCTCTTTAGACTGAGAGGCGTCAGCTGGAGCAGGACTGAGTGCAGAGATTGGTGGAGAGATTCAATATATTCATTGACCCAACATTTATTGTGCACCCCCTTAGTGAACATGACACATTCCTTGCCCCGGGGAGCCGATGTTCTGGCTGGAGAGCTACTTTGGAACAATAGATTATCTGCAATTAAGATGAATGTTATTCGTGAGATACACAGGGCAGTGCGGGAGCAAATGACCTCTTCTAGGTTAGGGTGCTAAGAAGGCCCTCTTACATAGGATTTGATCAGGTGAAAAAGGAGGCAGGAGAGGTACTCTCAGCAGAGGGAGCTGTGTGTGCAAAGGCCCTGTGACAGAAAGGAGCTTGGGGTCTTTGATGAATTGAAAGAAGGCCAGTGTACAGGAGGGAGAGAAAAAGAGGGAGAGAGAGAGATGAGACAAGATAAGAGCCTGGCTATCACAGGACCATGTCATGGATTTGGGACGTCATTATTTTTATCCTGAAAGCCACTGAAGGGCTTGAGACAGAGCCAGGGACTTTTAGACTGATGACAATATTTGCTCTGTGGAGAAATGACCGTGGCGAAGCAGAAAGACCATTCGGAGGCTACTGCAGTGGGCGAGGGAAGAACTGGACCTTTAATTAACGTGGTGACAGGGGGGATGGAGAGAAGAGGATGGGATCAGGATATATTTTGAGGGTTGAATGGGCAGACCTGGGTGATATGTTGGATGTGGGTCTCTGTGAGGGGTGGGGGAACAGTTGTCAAATTTCTGTCTTGGGCAATGGATGGTACCAATTTCTAAGGTGGGGAAGACTAAGTTTATGGGATAAGTGATTAGTTTATTATTGGATGTGGGCTGGAGAGGTGGAAGCAGCAGGGGTGGAGGGCTCTGGATGAAAACTCTCTACCTTGCAGCCAGGTGGCAGACTTGCCCGTTTTCTAAGTCGATACCTAGTCTCGTCTTCCTCCCTTGATTCTTAGCTGGTATGTAACCACCTGGAATAGAGAGTATATTTCCCAGTATCCTGCTAATAAGTTGTAAGCAGAAATGTTGTGTTGACTACTGCAGAGTGCCCCAAACAGGAGAAACGCTTCCTTCCTTTTTTTTTTTTTTAATTCCTCCTACTGAATAACTGGGAAGCGCCCTTGATGTCTGGAGCTCCAGCAGCCATCTTGGATCATGAGGAGAGAGTCACATGCTGAGATTGTGGAGTAGCGGCATGGAAGGAGTTGAGGACTTGACACTGTATAGTGCCACCCCAGCTCCGAACTATGTACCTCTAGACTTTGACATGCACCCAACCTTGTCTTAAGTCTAGAGAATATGACCCCTGACTATCCATCTGTCCTCACCTCCTACCCCTCCCCCTCTCCCTCACTCTGCATCAGCTTTAGTAGCTTTCCTGCTCTTCTGATGCTTCAAACTTGTTCCCACTTGGAGACCTTGAGCCTGGAATGCTGTTCCTCTGTGTCTTCTTATTGGCTCCACTCAAACATCCCCTCTTCAGAGAGAGTGTCCATGACCACCTTCCTCATAAAGGTCCTTCCCCTAAAGTTTTCTCTGCCACACCATCCCATTTCCTTTCTTCGCTACGTTTCTCACGGTCTGAGTAATTTGCTTCTTTGTATGTTTACTTGGGATTCAGCGCTTCTTCCCGCTAGAATAGATAATTTATAAGAGCAGAGAGACCTGCTCTTTGTTCTCCTGTGTCTCCCAAGACTAAACAGAAAGCAGCAAGCGCTACCGGCCTAGTATGTAATTACTGACTAATGCAAGGAGCTGGAGCTAGTTCCTCATTTTACCAAGACTGTTGAGGCCAGAAAAGGAAATTGACTTGCCCAAGGTCTCCATTCAGGAGAAGGACCTGAACCTCCAAGGTCCAGACCTCCAAGCACCCAGTCGAGAGCATGCTGCCTCCCCGCATCTCAGCAGGGACAAACACCAGCTCCCTCGCTGTCTCACTGCCTCCTGGTGTGGGAACCTCTGTATCCGTGACATTCCACCAGCCTGGCTGGCTGGCCTGGCTCCTGTGACCCCAGAACACGGTCCTGAAAGGCCTTTGTCCCTCTCCATCTAGCCCAGCGTTGCCCCACTCAGCCTTGGTGGGAAGAGGGCAAGAGGAGAAGGAGCCTCCCTGCGGATGGGCCTTGGGCCACATCTGGAATTAAGAGCCGAAAACCCGGCTCAGGGCTGATTAGGCTTTACTGACAGGAGATGAAAGTCCCGAGGCCAGTCCCTCTCCACGCTCCAGTTTGCACTGTTTTATGAGGTGTGATACACTCTGGTACCTTCAAGAGACCTCCTTCTCCCCTCCCAGCCACCCCCTCCACTCACCTCCAGCGGCCCCGCCAGCCCCCTTTCCTGCTCCCGGCCCACACAGAGCCATTCCAACAGGAGCCTGGCCTTCACTCCCACCCTTGGCTGGGCTGGGGGTGATTGGCCCTGCCTCAGAAAAGACTACGGAGGCCCAGAAAGGTCCAGGCCTCCGCCCCAGATGGCTCACTCCCACCTCGCCGCATAGGAACTGGAACTGGGGAGATTGCCCACAGCCAGGAGCGGGCCCCGCTCTGGGCTGAGTTAGAGGTCCAGGAATGGAGAGCGATTGTCTTGGGGGCTGGGACAATAAGGGAATGGTGGTCAGATGGGGTGAGGGACGGAAGCGGATAATTTATTTTTTAATGTTTTTTGTTTTGTTTTGTTTTGTTTTTTTAAAGATTTTATTTATTTATTTGACAGAGACAGCCAGCGAGAGAGGGAACACAAGCAGGGGGAGTGGGAGAGGAAGAAGCAGGCTCCTAGTGGAGGAGCCTGATGTGGGGCTCGATCCCAGGACCCCGGGATCACGCCCTGAGCCGAAGGCAGACACCTAACGACTGCGCCACCCAGGTGCCCCGGAAGCGGATGATTTAGTTGCCTATCGCTGCTGTTATGATCTTGGTTGCTAAAGCAACACAGATTTATTATTTTATGGTTCTAGAGGTCAGAAGTCCAAAATGGGTTCGACTGGGCTAAAATCAAGGTGTTGGCAGGGCTGCGCTCCCTCGCCCTCTCCAGCCCTTGAAGGCCCCGCACTCCTCGGCCCAGGGCCCTCCTCCCTCGTCAAAGGCGGCAGTCCAGGCCTGCCTGCAGACCTCTCTGGGACTCTGACGCGGACTCTCCCGTCTCTCTCGTTCACTTGCAAGGCCCCTTGAGATTCCTCTGAGCCCACGTGGGTAATCTGGGCTAATCTCTCCTCTAGAGATTAGCGGACCCCTAACTCCTTTAATTCCTTCTGCAACCTTGCTATGGATGGAATATCTGTGTCCCCCAGAACTCGTATGGTATTTGGAGTGGGGTATTTGGGACACAGCTAAGTCATGAAGATGGACCCCCCATCACCCCAATGGGATCAGCATTCCTAGAAGAAGGGAAAGAGAAAGAGAGCTAGCCCTGTCCCGTGCCCCCCGGTGAGGGACAGCCAGAACGTAACAGCCTCCAAGGTGGGAAGCCAGAAGCTCTCAGCACCGTGCTGGTCCCTGGTAAGTTCTTGGTAAATTATAGTTTTTCTTACTGTTACCATTTTGATTTGGCAGTCATCTTTGTATGTTAAAGTTTTATTTTAGGCTGTTCACACTCACAATCCAACGAAGGCCTGAATCTTCTATACAGGACCTGCAGGTGCTTTGAACTTGGACGTCGCAGACGTCAGAACCGTGAGAAGTAAGTTCGTGTTGTGTGAGCCCCCAGCCTAGGGTACTTTTGTGACAGCCTGTGAACTAAGACAGGCCTTAATTCCCCCATCATGGAACACAACATAGCACGGGGTCTGGGAATTAGGATGTGGACATATGTGGGGAGAGGGGCATTTTTTGCCTATCACACAGGGAGGGTCAGGGAGAGACCCTCCTGAGTGTGTGTGTGTGTGTGTGTGTGTTGGGTGGGTGTGCAGAGACCTGGCCAATCTAGCAGGAACCAACTCATAGTGTGAGATGGACCAGTCCGGTCGGTGTAAGTTTTACAGGCTATGAACCCCGGTGTGCTAATATCTGAAACTTTATTTTTCTGTTTATGGAGCCCTCACTCCGCCAATGCAATAAAACTGAGACACCTCCATGCACTGACAGCAATGAGCCGCTCGGGCTCTCACTGGGCCGAAGCGGGAGGCAGGGACTTGTCAGTTCTGGGCACGGCCCCCATCCTTCCATCGTTCTGATGCAGCTCTCAGCCGTCCATCCCTCACGCTGGTACCCATGGAGGCAGCTCAGCCTCCTTCCAGCCTCTCTTTGCCAGCTCCTCATAGCTTGGGGCTCTCCCAACCTCCCCACCTTTCTGTCATTTAGCCGACTTGAGCCCCAGGGAGGCAGGGGGAGGTGTCCCTAGACCCCCACCCAGAGGCTCTCCCACCATACTCTGGGCCCAGGGAGCCCCCACACACCTAGCGCTGTGCGCTGGCTTCAGGCCCTGTTTGCGGGGGGGGGGGGGGGGGGGGTGCGGACACAGGCCCCCTCGTGTGGCCATTGTCACACCTTGCTGGGACAAAAGGGTGCACTCCAGGGGCGCCTGGGTGGCACAGTGGTTAAGCGTCTGCCTTCGGCTCAGGGCGTGATCCTGCCGTTGTGGGATCGAGTCCCACATCGGGCTCTTCTGCTATGAGCCTGCTTCTTCCTCTCCCAATCCCCCTGCTTGTGTTCCCTCTCTCGCTGGCTGTCTCTATCTCTGTCGAATAAATAAAAAATAAAATCTTAAAAAAAAAAAAGGGTGCACTCCAGGCCTGCGGGCCTCCTGGGCCCTGAGTCACCACTTTTCTACAAGCCCTTAGCCGCCTAAAGCTAAATGCACAATATTCGGGTGTGAGAGGCCGAGAATGTCAAAGAGTGAGGAAAGTCATAGAGAAATATGTATTTTTTTCTTTCATTCATTTATTTAGTTTTCCTTTTTTTAAGTTAAATTCAATTAATTAACATACAGAGTATTAGCAGTTTCCCAGGTAGAGGTCAGTGATTCATCAGTTGTGTATAACACCCAGTGATCGTTTCATCACATGCCCTCCCCAATGCCCATCACCAAGTTACCCATCCCCCCACCCCCTCTGCTCCAGCAACCCTCAGGCTGTTTCCTAGGATTTAGAGTCTCTGATGGTTTATCTCCCTCTCTGATTTCATCTTGTTTCATTTTTTTCCTCTCTTCCCCTACGACCCTCTGCCTTGTTTCTTAAATTTCAGGTATCAGTGAGATCATATGATAATTGCCCTTCTCCAATTGACTGATTTTGCTTAGCGTCATACCCTCTAGTTCCATCCACGTCGTTGCAAATGGCAAGATTTCATTCTTCTTGATGGCTGAGAGATACTCCATTGTGTAATATATATATATATATATATATAGACACACCACGTGTTCTTCATCCATACACCTGTTGATGGACATCTGGGCTCTTTCCACAGTTAGGCTATTGTGGACATCGTCACTATAAACGTTGGGATGCAGGTGCCCCTTTGGATCACTACATTACTACACTTACAACTTTGGGGTAAAGTTATAGAAAACTATATTAAGACTTCACTTCTCAGCCTGCCACGATCCTAGCATGAGGAGAGCGGGGGTTCCTCTGCCCACCATCACTGAAGCTCAGTTTCCTTTTCTGTAGAATGTACAGCAACATTGCCATTTACCTCTGAAGGTTGTGTGGGGGCCGCAGGGAAGCCCGTGTGTCAGGGTCCTAGCCCACAGCCTGGCCCTTCGCACAGGCTGGGCGCTGGCCGGCAGCTGCTACTCAGGTGACAGGTAAGCTGTTATGGGACTTCTCACTAATAAGTTGCAATCTGCATTAGGAAGGTTTAAGAGCAGCCTGTTCACATAGATTAAGGTGCTGCTCCAGTCATATAGACTTTTTGTGGTATTGCTTATGCTTTTTTCCCCCTAAGCTCAGAGCTGGTGTAAGGTTGAAAACATGGAACCCACGTCCCAGTGGGAACATCCCCACCTTGTTGAAAATCTCAGTGGGCTCCCCCAGCTGCTTCTCCCTCTCTCTCTCTAAGAGCAGCGACTGTTGCCTTTGGGGACAGCCCACACGGTGTGACTTGTGTCCTCGGGATTTCTTTCCTATTTAAGCTGCAGAGCAGATAACACAGTGTGCCCCGTGCGTACGTCATCTGTCGTGGGTATACTTGTGGGGTGGCTTTTCACCGAGCGTGATACCTGCAGGGACTTGACCTTTTAGAAAGGCTCCATGGAATCACACGGGACAGATGCACCCAGTGCCTCATAACCCCGCCTCCAGAGACATCTGCCCATTTTACAGATGTGGTTTGCCCTCAACCTTGGGCAAGAACAGAGAACCACCCTAATCTCTGCCTCCCCTTCCCCTGGTGCTCTCCCTGTGTGTCTGTCCATGTCCAAATGTCCCCTTTTTATAAGGACACCAATCATATTGGATTAGGGGGTCCCTCCTATTCCAGGGTGACCTCATCGTAACTAATGACATCTGCAATGACCGTATTCCCAAATAAGGTCACATTCCGAGGTCCGGGGGAACCAGGACTTCAACAGATGAATTTAAAATTTTTGACTTTTTCAACCCATCACGGGAGGCTACTGCATCATTCCGGGGGGGCAGGGGGAGAGCACGTGGCCTGGCTCAGGCTATCTCAACGGAGGTGAAGGTGGAGACAATGTTTGGACAGGGACATGTTTCGAAAGCGGAGCTGGCGGGGTGTGCTGACGGGGTTGGACGCGTGGTGGAACGTGGTGGTAGCAGGGAGGGAGGGCCCATTCAGACGTCAGAAGCTGGCTGGAAGAATCGGGGGGACGCTGGGTGAGGGGCAGGGGGCGAGAAGTCAAGAGCAAGGTTTTGCAGCCAGCTGCGGCCGACACATCTGGTGTTTGCCCCGGCTTACCGTCCGGGTCCACCTTGTCCTGGGCCGGAGGAAGCAGGCCCTAATGAGAGGCAGCTGCGGCCAGGCGGCCGGCTCCCATTTGTTCTGCTTTCGGCATCAAAGGCCCGAGAAGAGGTTGTCCAGCCCCGAAGGCCATGGCCATCCATCTTGGAGGCTACACTGCCAAGAAGCCAGGTCCCCGTGGCCAGCACCTGCTGGCTCCGTGCAGAGGTCCCCCCCACCCCGCACCCCCTGCATGATTTCCTTGCTGCAGCTTTGGAAACGTCCCCTCCACCCACCCCCATCCCCCCCCTGCCTGAGAAGATCGATCACCTGAGATAAAGAGGGGCATTGAGAAGGCAGAGAGGCTCGTGGGGCCATGGCTGGCTGTCCCCAAAGCGGCCCCCAAATACATTACATTCTACCAAACAAAGGAAGGGAGCCATTTAGCGGGACCAGTTGAAGCGTGAGCTCTGACACCATCCTCCTGGGTTACAGCCCAGATCTGCCCCTTACCGGGGTCTGTAAAGTGAGGGAGAATTGATACCATGGTATCAGGTAATTATGAGGCCTGACTGAAGTGTAACATACGGACAGTTCTTGGCGCTGGTCCTATGGTACATTCTCGTTAAGTTTCTGCTTCTACCACCGCTATTCTTGTTATTTGGGAGTAATCATTTTATATTAAAATTTTATATTCACAGCGTTCACACTAACAAACCCACAAAGGCCCAAACCCTCTACCTTGATCTTCTGCTTACGTTCGAAATCTCAACAGGGTGTGATACATTCTGAAAATTGGTAATAAAAGGACTTCTACCCAAGCCATGGGCTGGTATGGACAGATCACCTCCTGCGGTCAGCAGACCTGGAATTCCAATCTCAGCTCTGCTCTTTACCAGCTGTGTGACTCCGACCAAGTTACTGCACCTCTCTGAGGCTCTAAGTCAGAGACAGAATGATAATACTCCTGTGTATTGAAGGTCATATGTGTAAAGGACCTGACTCAGGACCTGGTTCACAGTAAACACACAATAAATGATCGACAATATTAATGTCTCCTTCCCTCCCCCTACTGCCAAATTCCTTACCCCTCCCTCTATCCTGTTTTATACCTTTTTGGTGTCCTTCCTCTCTGACTGTGGCTTGGGCGTGGGACTTGCTTTGACCATTGGATGTGACACAGGCACACACTTGGAAAAGCATCTACGTATTTCTACTTTGTCTTCTTGCTTCTCTGCACCTGCCATGAGAATAGCTCTGGGCTACCCTGCTGGAGGACGTGACTTGCGCAGCAGAGCTGAGTCAGTCCAGCATCTTGAAAAAGGCCATCCCAGATCAGCTGAGAGCCCACCAACTCCAGATAGGTAGGCAAACCCAGCCAAGATGTTCAGAGCTGCCCAGACAACCCGCGACTGGCCGCAGAGGCGTGGATGAATGCAGCCAAGGTCAGCCAAGCCCAGCCAAGCCTGCCCCAGATCAGCAGAACCCACAGAGGCTTGAGCCAAATACACGCTTATTGGTGTGTGCCTCTGAGTCTTCGTGGCCATAACTCAGCATTATTGTGGCAACAGATAATGAATATAGATATTAATATGCCATGTTACTAATGCTTGCTTATGAAATACAGACTCTTTCAGATGGCTCTTCAGGGATCTGGGACTCAAAGATATTGACATTTGTAATGAGAGTTCACCCTTGTCCTAATCCCCGTAAGATTATTTAACTGTGAACTCATAAATCTCAAAATCTAAAATATAATAAATAAGCTTCATTGTTTTGTTTTGTTTTGTTTGAGGTAAAGAGCCAAGAATAAAAATGCCAGAAACATTAATGATGTTGGCCAGACAGAGGAAGTGAGAGGGGAAAACAGGCCAGGTCATTCTCTCTTTCTATATCTTCTAACCCAAATTTTGTAGCCTTCTTGGCCCCAGAATCATAAACTAAAGCCCTCTCCTGAGGACTTTGCTGTTGATTATACAGATCTGATTCTAAGCACCTTAATATGATGGCTTCAGCTAGGTCTTAGACATTGTTGAAACTAAAAATCTCCTTATGAGTCTGGCAACTTGCTCCCACCAGCCGACCCTGGAGGGGGTCTGGCACAGGGAGCGTGCCCTGGCCTTCAATCCCAGCTCCCCTGCTCTCCGGGGCAACCTTAAGAAAATCACAGAGCATCTGAGAAGCAGCACATACAAAGTGCTTAATGGTTTGGATCTGTCGTGCTGAACAGGTCCATCTACCCCAGGCACGACATTTAGCCCCAAACGGTCCAACAGGGTCAGTCCTGGTACCTGAGCGTTATAATTGATGCACTGTCCCCTCCTTTCACTTTCAGATCTGTTGAGGCTTCTCTCTGAGCCTCATGCCCGTTTATATCTTGAGTTTGATCTTCAGGATGGTCAGATGGCCAAGCAGTCATTGACAATGCTATCAGTTGAGGTACACAAAGAGTAAATCCCAAAAAATTACTGGTTTAACAATAGAACAATGGCAGTGAGAGACCGGGAAGATGCTCACCCTATGTGCTTGGGGACTCAGGTGGATGGAGCTTCCTCCGTCTTCACCTCCTAGGTTCAAAGGTCATGCTGGGCATCAACATTCAGCCACCGATCACCAGAGAGAAGATATGGAGGAAGGATTGAACGGGCTAAGTCTGGAAGAAACTCATCACTTCTCCCCAGATTCCATTGACCAGAACAAGGTCATGACCGCACACCGATGCGAAGGTGCTGGGAAATGCAGAACCTGGCTGGACTGCTGTTTGCCCGCCATGACTCTGCACTCCGGAAGGGCAGCATGAATCTTGGTGGACAGATGGCTGCCCCATCTCAATGGCTGCTGCTCCTTGAGCATCACAGTGTGCCTGGTACCACGTGATGCCTTTTATACGTGTCCTTCACGGATGCCCATGACAACTCCGTGGGGGAGGGTCCTTATCATCACCCCATCTTCCTTTCTCTAAGGAACGAGCCCCTGAGGGGTAACTCCTTGCTGCGACTCTGGCTCTCAGAAGCAGCAGTTTCTCCTGTGTCCGAGTTGTGATGGCAAGATGACTGGGGTCTATTTATAGACTCTGGCTTGAAGGCTGTCTTACCAACACAACAGTGCCATCCTGTCACGTTCTGCATATCACAGTCTCCATCGCCACCCTGTGCAAAGACCCTGGGCTAATCTCCCTGCCCAGCCTCGCCGCCACCACCACCCCTCAGCTCTCACCAAACCAGTAGCCTTTCAATGGCTCAAAGTCAATATGGCCTTGTTCTGTTCTCTTTCCTGGCCAAGATCAGGTAGACCAGCTCACTAGATTTCAAATCACAGTGTTTTAAAGAGCTATAGATAGGGTTTCATGCTTGGCCGTCATGAATATGTTGTCTTACGTGGCAAAGGAGTATTTAAAGATGTGGTTAACTTAAGGATTTGGAGATGGGCAGAGAATCCTGGATTATCATGTTGTGCTCAACAGAATCACAAGGTTCTTTCTAAGAGGAAGGCAGGAGTGTCAGAGTCAGAGAAATGTGATGATGGAAACAGAAATTGAAAGGATGGACTTCGAAGGTGGAGGAAGGAGGCTGTACCTCCTTTGCTGTAAGTGGGTCGCTTGGTCCCATGCAGTATTATGCAGGGTCCTGTGTGGCTACATGAATCCATGGCTAGATTTGCAGACTAGCAAATATTGGCTAAAGCCCTGTGGGCAGAAAAGACAAACATGCTTTGAGTTTGTGTCAATCTCAGTCAAGATAGATCTGCTCATACCCAGGTAGAGGGATCCCACGCAGTCACTTGCCACTGAGTGGCTATTCGGTCACCTTGAGAGAAGGTGCCACATCAGGGGCTCAGCGTTGGTCCCATTGGTGGCAGGTTGGCTATTCGGCAGTGGCAATATCTAGGTCAGCCTTGAGAAGTGGGTCCCTCCCATGCACAGCCTCCATCCCTGCCACCGTGACTGTCCTTGTCAAGTGTCAGCAGTAGCTGATACCATGTTGGCTGACATCATCTGGCCGAGTCATTCTGTTGGCTTGGTTGTTTAGCGCCCCTTCGGAGGTGGCTGCTATCTGGCGGGCATTAACATGGGATGGAAAGATCTCCACCCCTGATCCCCTCATATCCATCTACATATTTCTTCCCTAGACTTCCTTGTTCCCGATCTTCCAAATTTTCTCCTTCCAGGCTCCTGATCAGCCTGTCAACTCACTCACCACTGCCTGTGAGTCCATATATATCCTAACCTTGGGCCACTTCTCTTTCTGCACTGAATGGATCCCCAGGTCACTGCCCAAAACTTCACAGGGGAGAATTTCCCTCAACACTGTTTTTCAGCACTAACTCTGAGGCCAAATGCAGTTGGGATCTATCTGCAGCTTGCACCCACACATCCAGCTACCCCAGATGTGAATGTTTTCCCTCCTCTGTCAGCTGTTTATAAGGGATCCCACATATACGGACATAGGGTGAGAGCTGAGAGTCAGTGGAAGAGTGTCGGATGACCTGGGGATCTGATTTATCAGCTCGGTCAGCTTAGTTGTACCCTCTGGCCCTGTTGGGTCTATCCAAGCTTACGGCTTTGCAATACTGTCTGAACTCAGCTGATGATGGACAGCTCTGGCTGTGGAGAGACCTGACGTCCCATGGTCAGGTGCTCTATCTCTATTAATGCACAGGATCATTTCCGGCACTGTGTTTGAAAGTGCGTCATTTTTCTACTATGGATAGCATGACCTTCCTATCCAGAATTTCAAAGGTATACATGGAGTTTCTCCTATTGGAGCTTGCCATAAAATCCACACAGCATTTTTTCCCCACCATGGAGAGCTCCGATAATACCACAGAGTCTGTCGGGTTGTATGGCCCAAGCAGCTGGGCCTCTCACACTAACGTCTGGATCTGTTGCAGACACATCCTGCTCTGGTCTCTGCTCCAAGCTGGCCGCTTTTCCAATCATCTGAACATATGGGCTAGAACACGTGTGAAGAGGCCGACTGGGCACTGTACTTCTGTTTTAGTGGTGACAGGTGTCAGACGCAATAATGGGACCTTTACTTTAGAGGAAATGTCCTGGGATGCTCTAGACCAGGACCAGACTGGCCCCCAAAACGTCACTAATGTGGCTCCTGCATCTTCTCAAACTCCCTCCCACTCCCCGGAGTAGCTGTTGTACCAAGGTTTCCAGTGTATTTGCTACTTATTGTACATCTAGTCTGATGAGCCCAACGACATCAGCGTGGGAGACCGATGCAGGGTTCTGCAGGGTGGGCACAGGGCACTGTGACTTCAGATTCTATTATGGCAGAGTTAATGTCGCCCTGGGGGCAAGACAGTAAGTGTAGGCCGTGGCTTCTTCTGAGTAAAGGCAAACTGACCCTCCTAATTAATAGATAGAAAATAGCATGTTCACCGTGTCCGTGGTCATATATCATTTCCTGGAGCCCACTCTGATCTGTTCTAACAAAGAAGCCACATCTGACACAGCTGCGTCAGGAGCGACCACATGGTGAAGAATGAGTAGCACCTGTCAGCCTTCAGGATCTCCCTGGCTTTTATGGGGGGATGGGCAGAACTTTAAGAGTGGCACTGATTGCCACCATCCCTCACTCCCATTCCCCAACACCAAGATACAATATTATTTTGTTTTTGTTTTTGTTTTGTTTTGTTTTTACCATCTTGGTCAGGGTCAGGGGGTCCTTTTCAGACACTTACAGTTGGATCATACTCCATATGCCAAGGAACAAAAATGTTCTGCCCACTTCCAAACATAGGCATTCCAATGATAAATGTGAGGTCCAGGCAAATGACCTGAGCAAGGAGATAGATCCAGTGGACCCATGTAGGCTGGACCTGGCTCCCATATGCCCCCGCTCTAATGGAAAGCCCATGATGATGCTCTGAGTCCCTGAGTATCAGTGTCATTGTCATGCCCTGTGCTTCACAGTCCCCAGAATGGTTAGTCCTCACACCTCTCCCCCAGTGTTCAGTTACCCAAGTGCATGGCTGTAGGGCTCTCTGGTGGAAGGGCTGGAGGATCCTTCTTATGCCCACCTGCCCTGGTAATGCAGGCTTCTTCCCCCTGGGGACCCAGGATCTTCTTCAGCCGGTGGGTTCTAGATCTGGAAACTGGCTCAGGATCAGAAACCGGTCAAAGGGATGTGGCTTTTTATTTAGGTGGCTTTTCTCAGGCTCCTGATTATTCATTCCTTAATTTAATTGTGTAGATTAAGAAATACCCTTGGCGGTGGGCCACCCAACCCTAGGAATGCTATTTCCTTTTAATCAACTCTGGCCAGCTCTCCTCCTTCAAAGTTCAGTCCCTGTCCTCCTTCGGCAGGTCCAGCACCCCCCTGCCTCCCTAAGTTGTGAATCAGTCTTGGTTATTAGTCTGATGGTCAGGAGGGGAGGTAGAGGCACATCCAAAGGAAGGTATACTTGCCTTGAAAGTCAGAGGTCTCTACAGTGCCTGCAAGGAATGGCCAGAAGATCAAGGTCATCTGGGGACAGAAGATTTTCAAGTGTGTCAACCCAGATACCCCCATCTCATATCTCAGGGTCCTACTCCTTCATAAAGCTCTGACTTTTCATAGACACCGCTTCCCTGGAGCTCTTCTACTCTTAAGCACAGAAGTCCTGGACCTGATGCTCAACTCTTCTTGCTTCTGGCCTTCAAGTTGCCAAAGAGGCCCTCTGGCTTTCACACTTAGCTTTTCTTTGTGGATTCAACACCCTCAGCCCATCCTTGTCTATCTCCAGCACATCTATCGCCCCTAGCAACAGTCATTCAGTTCCACTGTCCTTAGAATTATGACTTCCCCCCATACTTGTCAAATTCCCATTACATGGTCTAGACATCGTTCCCTTCTACTCAGGAGTCATCCTATCTCACCACTAGTCAAAGACTAGTGATGTCGTTGCTACCGTGGTCCAGTGATTGTCAGCACTGCCAACAACAGTCATGGGGCCCCCACTACCACTCAGGCAATGAATAATCCAGCTCCAAATCCCACTTTAAAGTCTGCCTTCTTGGGTCACTCATGGTCCCCAATGTCACAGCTCAGGTGCCCTGGGAATCAGACTCCGAGACAGGGATTTGTTTGCGGCAGGTTTCTTGGGAGATGTTCTCAATATCAATGTCTAAGAGGGTGTGCAGGAAGCATGTCTGGGCCCAGGGAGAGGGTGGGCTGCAATGCAGACACACCGGAAGCTTCAGCCCATCCCGCGGAGAGTTCTGGAGCTAGAACGACCCTCCAGAGTCTCCCCAGGTTGGGGCGAGAGGGTTAGGTCTTCTTGTACCTCTGTTAACCAGTCTGCCCCAGGAGGCAGGCATGACCTTGGGCACGACGCTTTGTTCCAGCCCAGAGCAATCCTTCGGTGGTTGGGTGGGGGCAGGAGGCAGCCGTGAGCCCTCTGCTGTCAATCGTCTCAGTAGCTGAAAGGAGCCCTGTCCCGCTCACCACAGCGTCCACTACGCCACAGCTGTTCTTACATGAAAAGAGCTGTATTAAGAGCCTAAAACAGGACAGAAATATATTCTACACATTTTGCACATTTAAAATTTTGGTTGATATTGCCAAATTTCTCTCCAAAAAGCTTGAACCAATTTATACTTCTACCAGCAGTGCATGAAAATGCCGATTTCCCAACCTCTTAGCCAACTCCGAGTATTTGATCTTTGCAAACTGTCAGTGTGATGTGGGGAGAATACATTTCATTGTTCCAATTTTCATTTCCTTTATTATTAGGTTGATTGATCATCTTTTTGAATGCGTTCGGGCTCCTTGCTTTCTTTCTCATTGATTTGTAGCAGCTCTTTCTATCTTATGGAGAGTGAAGCTACCTCCGTCGTATTCTCTCAAGCGAAGCTTGCCTTTCAGCCTCATTTGCAATATATTTTACTCTGAAGTCTGTAAAACCTCAAACTGCCTATCTTTTCCATTATGGCTTCTGGGTCTCATTTGCCACTTATAAAGGCTTTATCCTCGTAAAATATTCTTCCATAGTTTTTATTCTAATATTTTTATGGTTTGGGTTGTTACATTTAAATTTTATTCCATCTGGAATTGATTCTGGTGAGAGAAGTATGAATCTCTCTCTTTTTTCCCCCAACTGGCTAGCCAGTTGCCCACATCATCTATTAAATAATATTTCTCTTGCCTGTGATGAGAAGTCTTTTCCAGAGTCCTGAGTTCCCAGATAAAGTGGCACTTTCTGCTCTATTCTACCAACCTGCCTGTTTTCGGTCCTGTATCCAAGCATCCGTTTCATTCTGCCTTTATAATGTGTTCCAATATCTGTTAGCGCAACTTCTCCCTCTTTCCTCATTTTGCCCCAGACATTTATTCTCTCCTATTTATTCTTCCAGATGAAATTCAGGACCACGCTGTCAAGCTCCAGAAATGAACAACCATGCTGGAATTTTGGTTGGGATTGGGTTGAATTGTTCAACACATTTTAGGAAAATTGGCATTTGTATAATTTTGAGTCCTTCTGGATAAGAACAAGATACAATGTGTGTCTATATATTCAAGTCTTCATTTCTATACTTTGGGGGATTTTATGTATATACATGTATATATACATTATAAATATATATGTATATTTTATATGTATATTTACATTTTATATGTATAAATATGTATGATATTTTTATATGTATATTTTATATATGTGCATAAATGTGTATAAAATATATGTATATATTTTTATAAATATATGTATAGATTTATACATATACGTGCATGTATATATTATAAATATATTATATATTTAATATATAATAATATATATACATAAATATAATATAGATACATAAATATACATTTCATATAAACCTGCATGTTTTTAGTGGAATTCATTCCCAACATTTCATTTATTATTATTGTTACCTTTGTGAATGGATTTTTAATTCCCAATTATGCTGGTTATTGTTGCCATATAAGAAAGCTACTGATTATTGTATACTTATTTTGTAATTATACATTGTACCAAGTTGTTCTATTGTTTATAATGGTTTTTCCATTAAATATCTTGCTCTTTGCAGGTAAATGAAAATAATCTTCTTGGCTCTCAGATCTATGCTTCAGAAAGATTATTCTTTAGGAAAAATCAGAGTGGGAGAGGTGGGAGACACAGGGTAGGGCCCTAGCCCTACTGGGCTATTACATCAAGTATGTCTTCTTATAATCTCCGGACTGAAAACTTTCAGATGGGCTGACAAGAATGCAGTACTGCCTGAGAAATGGCGATGAGGTAAAATGACTGCAATTCCTTGCGATCAGATTTTATCATGATCTGCTTTAGGATTGTATTGTGGGAAATCGATCAGTGTGGATAAAGGACAATGTTCAAAGCAAACACGGAAACTGTGGCGAGACCCTGTCCTAAGCGTTTTATATACATTGTCTCTGAATCTTCCAGGCATCTCGGTGAGCTGGGTGCCATTGCTAGCCCCATTTCACAGGTGAAGAAACTGAGACGCAGAAAGGCTGAACAACTCACCCTCAGTCATATAGCTGATAGTTGGGAGAGCCAAGATGTGAATCCAATGACTCCAGAGTCCATTGCCTACAGCCACCCTAGTAATGGGGGCAAACCCAGTAGAAATCTGTTCCTTATTCAAAACCCCATAATAACCTCCAAATCCCAAGTCCAAAGTCACCAGAGTTTGCCTTCCCTTTTTTGTGTCTCTTTTGACTCATGCAGCCCAAGAAGTCAGGGGCTCCCAGCTTTCCAGGCAGCCCCCAAGATATCAGACCGACCGGGCAGAGCTGTCTGGGCAGGCTCCAAGCACAGGGTGAAGAGTTGAGTTACAGGTCAGCAGTCAGACATCGAGCTGGTAAGACCAAACCCTGCAAGGTCACAGTTTTTCTTTTCTTTTCTTTTCTTTTCTTTTCTTTTCTTTTCTTTTCTTTTCTTTTCTTTTTTTTTAAGATTTTATTTATTTATTTGACAGAGAGAGAGACAGCCAAGCGAGAGAGGGAACACAGGCAGGGGGAATGGGAGAGGAAGAAGCAGGCTCCCAGCAGAGGAGCCTGATGTGGGGCTCGATCCCATAATGCCGAGATCACGCCCTGAGTGGAAGGCAGACGCTTAACGACTGAGCCACCCAGGCGCCCCAAGGTCACAGTTTTTCAAATGCACGTGTTCTCTGGGTGGTTCTCTCATTTCATTACACTGTGGTCGGTGGTTGGAGTTTTCTCCCTCTTTTGAAAATTATTGCCGGTTGTTGGCCCTGACCTCTTGCTCCCTGGTCCAGCAGCTGCAAGGTGGGGATGGAGGCTCCTTGCTTGTGCCAGCCTGTTCCTGGGCGGGGTTTCCAGGCCTCTGAGGCAACAGGGCTCAGCTCTTCTCTCAGAGAAACCCTGAAGCTTCTACCAGCAGCTCGGGACCTACTTGCCTAAACCCAGTTCAAACACAGGGTGGCTAGCTGGGAGACAAGGGCACAAAAATGCCCTGGGAAATCAGGGATGGCTTCAGAGAGGAGGTGCCATTTGAGGCATTTCCAAATTAATTCTGTATGACCAGTATTGAGGTTAATCCCTTCATTTAACAGGTATTTACCAAATCCTTCTCGTGTGCTGGGGATAGTGATAAGCCAGAGGGGTCCTTGTCCCCAAGGAACTTACATTCTAGGCAATAGCAAGTAAACAAATAAATGAATAAGACCATTTCAAATAGTCAGAAGTGCTACTATCTGTATGATGAGATAAAGGGACAGAAAGTGAGGAGTAGGGAAGAGTGACTTAAGACAGGTGGTCAGGAGAGGCTTACCTGAGAAGCTGAAATTTAAGGTACTCTCAGTTGTTAAGAAGGAGCCGGAGTTGAGAGGCTATGAAGGTCGCTGCGGCCACGCTGTGGGGAGAGGACTGTGGGGGGCAGGGGCAACCAGGAGACCCCTTAGGAAGCATGGAGTGAGCTGAGGGGGCAATGATGGAGAATTGGAAGGAGAGGAAGGCGGGATGGGGGGGGCGGTCATGCAGACATGGCCAACATGGCGACAGATTTAAGAAGTGGTGCCATTTGCACATGGGTCAGCCCTGGAGGGTAACGAAAGTGAGCTATCCAAAAAAAAAAAAAAAAAAAGTGAGCTCTCACTAGTGACTCCTGGCTTTTTAACTTGAACAATACTAGTTAAGTGGTGAGGATATTTTTCACATGAAAAATACAGAGGCTAGAACAGGTTTTTGGTGCGAGGAAATGAAAGCTCATGAATGGTAGCAATGACAATGGTAACTATGGTAATTAAGCACAATGTGCTTGCTGTTTGCTTACATTCGTTCCATTAATGTATCAATAATTCTGTGAAATAGATACTTTCCCATTTCCCGGTGAAAACAGAACTTGGGAGAAGGGAAGTTGAGTGGAAGTTGTCCGCTTACCAAGGACAGACCTGGGATTCGAACGCAAGTCTGCCAGCTCTGAGCTATTAGACTTAATAGTGGCTTCATAATAAAACTTTTCTCAGTAATGAGATTTTAAAAAATCGTTGTGTTTTAAAACATTCTTCTATTTTTCAACAACTTTTCATCACTTGGCTAAATTATTTAATATTTCCCTAAAATACTGAAAGAATGGCCAAAAAGAAATAAAATAAATAATGAGTTTATGTGGATGTCAAAATACCCCCATGGGGAATGGACAGTAGACATTCTGGCCATTAAGCGAGTTGCCCAATAGGCACAAGGAAACCAGGTGAGGACCTTGGGAGCCCCACAGTGGCCAGGACCCAGATCTTTAACACAATCTTTCAAAGCCTGGTCTGCCTCTCCCATCCCCCCTCCATGGTTTTCTAGCCCATCCCCCATGACCCTCTCCCCCTCATCTCTATCCTCTCATCAACCAGAACTTCATTCACTTCCTCCAAATCTCCCTGCCCATCAAAACCTGGGATTCTCACTCTTTTGTCCCTCCTCTGGCTAACTCCTATTCATATGCCAGAACGCAGGCTATACATCACCTCCTCCAGGGAGTCTTCCAAGACTCGCATCTGGTTCAATGTTTCAAGCATGATAGACTCAAACTTCTTCTGCTCAGCATTCTCTTGGTTTTAATTCCCACCCATCAGTGTGATTTCTCGCCACCTCTTAGCTCAGAGCTGGCCCCGAATAGGAACTCAATAATTGGCTATGAATGTCTCTTGGCAGCTTTAAACTGCTCTGCCTCTTGCCCGTGAGTCCTCAGGGGAGACTCCTGGCTGAGACACAGCTGTGCCCCAGCAATACCTGGCACTCCCCACCGGAAGAACTATCCTGGTCACCGTGTGGCTAGACCCTTCCTCCCAGGTCACCCGCCCTCCAGGCCGCAGGGCTCCGGGAAGGGCCAAAATGGCTGCCAGAACCGGAAGGGTGGGAGGGAGATCAGGGAGGGAGTTATGAGAAAAGGGAGTCGAAGGCCTTTTGTTGAGGTGTCATGGGGAGGGGTCCAGGGTTTTAATGTGGGAACGCCCCCACCAGCTCAGCCCTGCTATCTGGAAATACTGCCCCTCTTAGGGCTCCAGACCACCAGCAGCCCTGCTTAGCTGGGGGGCTTGGGGGTGCAGTTACTATTAGGGAAAATGATGATTTCAACGGAGAGCTCCCCTTTCCCGGTCTATTGCCTTGTCCCAGGTCCCTTTCAGGAAGGTTTCCTTTTGAGGCCCAAGCTGAGGCTGAGAGGGAAGAGAAGCTCCACAGTCCAAATATTTGTAAACGGAGCTCTTTTCCCAAGCAAAGCAGAAGCAGATGCCACCGCCCTGTGGTGGAGGCCGGGCCTTGGCACGGGGGGGCGAGCTCGAGGCTGGGAAGCTGTGACCTGGAGGCTGGCCAGGGATTGCAACGTGGGCTCCTGGCAAGCTGCTTGCTTGTTAGATAAGATATTTTCATGCTGCCTGGCCAGACCTCGAGCAGAGGAGGACAGGGGCCACATCTCACTCACATCTGGCTTCCCGGCACACACTGAGACCAGGCACACAGTAGGACCTCAGCCGACGTCTCTGAAAAGTCCACCTGGCCAGCTCCTGGACCAGCTCCCGCTGTCCAGTCAGTCACACCTGGGTTGGGCCACACTCAGTGGCTGCACGGCCTTAGCCACGTCCCTAATGGTTCTGTGCCTCGGTTGCCTCATCTGTGCAACACGGATGCTAAAGGGTCTGCCTCACAGGGTTGCTAGAGGGTTTGAGGAGTCCCTGTGTTTAAACCCAGCCCCATGCTTGGCCTGCTGTTGGCGCTAAGAAAATATTCCCTCTTAGGGACCCCCCACAATCTGGGGGAGCTGGCAAACAACTGGGGGAAATCCACGAGTTGTGAGACACTGTGTCACGAAGGTGGCAACACGTTGACTGTGGAAACTGGCAGGTAACAGGGCAAAAGGCAGAGTCCCTAAAAGCTGAAGCCGAAGTGACGGCAGGGAGCTTTTGTTTTAAAGGTTCAGGCTCAGAGTTTGGAGAGATATGGAGAGCTGGAGCCCAACACTTCTCAGATTCTTCTGTTCTATAGAATTTCTTTAAAAATAAAACCATGTGGCGGGGTCACCTGAGTGGCTCCCTAGGTTGAATGTCCAACTCTTGGTTTTCAGCTCCGGTCAGAACCGCAGGGTCATGGGATTGAGCCCTGCATCACTCAGCATGGAGTCTGCTTGAGATTCTTTCCCCCTCCCCCTTGTTCCTCCCCCCCACTCACACTCTCTCCCCCAAATAAATAAATAATATCTTTAAAATAAATAAATAAATAAAAATACAAGTATGTGTGGGATGACAAGGATGGGGGACCCTGGAGAGAGGCCATCTCGGGCAGAGGCCCTGCTATGGGCTCTCAGGTTTCCCACCCACCATGCTCTATTCTTCCCATTTGTTGCTTGGGGGCTTAGAGAGACTGGTATCATTGGGATGTCAGGGGTCAGTGCTTATCGATGCCCAGAACAGTGCCACACCGTGTTGTAGACGTTTTTGCATTTGCTTGAAGAGCCAGCGTGGTGTAATGGATTTGGTTCCAGGTCTGAGTTCAAGCCCAGTTTTCTCTCCTCCCAGAGACGGAAGGGTCCCAGAGTCACTGAGAACATCAGGCACGTGCTCAGTATAGGGGCGATAATAACGGTGGAACAGTCACACAGGGATGCCGATGGGGGGAGTACACGGAAGCACTCAGCAGGTGGTCTCTCCATCCTGGCCTGTTCCCCATGGCTGTGATTACCATGGGTTGATACTGCCCTGGAGTATGAGGTCTTAGGTGTTAAGAAAAACGGATCTAGAGGTTGGGTTTTCAAGGATCCTGTGATTGTCAATTGCATGTGCCAAATTGACTAGCCCATGATGCCCAGATACTTGGCCAAACATTCTGGATGTTTCTGTGAGGGTGTTTTTGGATGAAATAAATATTTAATTTGGTGGAGTTTGAGGAAAGCAGACTGCCCTCTATAAGGTGGGTGGGCCTCATCCGATCAGTTGAAGGCCTGAATACAACAAAAGACGCATCTTCCCCAAGCGAGAGAAGATCCTACCACAAGATGGCCCTTGGACTTGAGCTGCAAGAATGGCTAGTCCCTGCATCTCTAGCCTGCTGATCAACACTGCTGGTTTTTGGACTTGCTGGCTTCATAATTGCATGAACCAATTCCTCAAAAGAAATCTGCCTCTCTGTCTCTCATATATATATTTCATGTATATATACTCACACATCCTACTGGTTCTGTTTCTCTGGAGAACCCTGATACAGATCCTGTGTTTACTGATCATGAAAAGTATGCCCAGCGTCAGCCACCTCATACATGAAGAATGACAAGGAAGGAGTCCTCAGCAGCGTTCTTTCAAATTGAACTGGAAGTGTACCCAGTAGACTCTTGGGGCTGCAGACCCTGGGGAGGCCTGGAGTGATTAGGTGGGGGGGGGGGTCAGGCAGACCTGGGTCTGGTTACTTTGTGAAACCACAGTAGACCCAGCAGCAGGCAAGAAAGCTCCTTCTTGGGGAAAACGTCAAAGTAGTGAGTTTGGTGAGATGTCTGAAAGGAGCCTAGACCTTTTTCTATACCCAAGTACCTGCCTTGTGGAGAAGCACTGTGGTTGGAAAGGAGCCTGGGGTCCTAGCCTGAGTTGCCTTCTATATCCGTAGGCCTCAATCTCCTCATATATGAGGCATAATGAGGGCTCTAAAATTTCCAAAGTGCAAACCAGGGCAGATGCCCCAGAGCGGGGGGGGATGCTGGGCATGATGGTGAGCCAGGCAGAGGGGCAGAGGGGACTGGGGAGGAGCAGAAGCAGCTCCAGGGATGTAACGCGAGAAGCAGGCTGGGGAAAAGTCCCTTGTGGGGGGGGGGCTTATGGAGAAAAGCTACTTTAAGTCCTGCTGGGTGGATCACTGAGAGATGGGAAAAGCCCCCCTCGGGGTTCAGGGATTCCAGAAAAACAAAGCTTTTTTTCTGGGCTATCAAATGTTTCTATTAAATTTTTTTTCAAAAACATTTTACAATTATTCAGGCGCCCTTTGCTCTAACCATCTAATTTAATGTTTTGTATGTTGTCATTAAAAAATAACTTTGGTGTTTACTTCTGCTTCTGACGAAAAGCATAAGTATTTATTATAGAATGTGAAGAAAATTCGCACAAGAGGGATAAGAGAAGATTGCCCCTGAGTTAATGAGGGTAGGCCACCTGCTGTTATTTAACAACCTCCAAATTTCGGTGGCTTAACATAATAGATTATTTTTCTTCATGCAAAAGTCCCATGACAGCCTTTGGTACATGGCCTTTCTCCTGATGATTCAGGACCCACGGTCCTCATATCTGTGGCTCCATCATCCCCTAGGGCCCAGGGTGCTTTGTCTCTAGCCAGTGGGTGTGGAAACAAGAGGAAAGATCCTGCAGGAGCTTTTGTGTTAGGCTTGGAAATGGCAAGTAGGATTTCCGCTCACATTTCATTGGCCAGAATTCAGTTACATGGCTGCACCTCCACCGCAAGGAAGGATGGGAAATGTAGTCTATGTGTCAGGAAGAAGGGATGGGTCCTGGTGAGCTCATCGGGGTGTCTGCTACATCTTGAACTTCGGCTCTCTGAAAACCACCTCTCATGTTTTGAGGAACCCCCTTCCATTCTTTTTTCTATGCCGTATACATTTTGTGTAATAGAGCATTCAGCTGGCTTTTGTCTCCAATTCCTGAGAGGCAATCTCTAAGCACATGGAATTTCCCAAGTAATAGGAGTGACTTTACTATTCTTGGTGTGTCCCTCGGACCAGCCCTGATAGTTTGTGTTAACAGGATGACTCAGGATGGGGGCCTGGCCACCCCTGAAAGACCAACCCTGGGATTAGAGGGTTGGGGCTTTGAGCTACGTGATATCTGCCCAACTTCTGAAGCGAGGAGGGGGTTTAGAGATGGAGATGAGTCCATCGTGCCAATGGAGTGAAGCCTCATTAAAAACTCTGGACACTGAAGCGCTGGCGAGGTTTCTGGTTGGCAGTACTCTGTCCCACACCGATGCCAGGAGGGTACCGTGGTCCTGAGCATGACGGAAGAGCTGGGTTGGGAACCCTTCCAGACTGAGCCCCATGCATCCTCTTCTAACCTGTATCCTTCTGCTGCAATAAAATGGTAACTGCAATGATAGTGCTTTTCTGAGTTCTGTGAGTCTTTCTAGAGAATTTTGAACCCGAGGGAGTCCATGGGGACCTCCACATTTGTAGCCCACAGGTCTGAGGTGAAGGCTGGTGTCCGAAGTGAGGGCAGTCATGCAGAGGACTGTGCCCACCACCTGAGAGGTCTGGCTCCGCTCCCGGTCCATATGGATAGAGACAGGGATTCACGCACATAAACACTCGTGGAAAGGCATGTGTTTACAAAGATGGGAGTGCTCTATAAATCCTCTTTTATAAGATGCTTTTCCTCCCACTTGACTGTTGTTGCTGATGTCTTTCCAAGGACTCGACCTGAATCCCAGGTTACTCCAGTGACCCAGGCAGAATTCTAGGTCTCTACTTGTTTTCCCAAGTTGGAGACACATGGAATGGCCCAGCCCAGCCTTTTACCCTTGTCTGGCCCATACCTGGTCCTTGACATCATCCAGATACACCAACGAAGGAAGACTGGGTTCGCTTAGCACAGCTAAGTGTGGGCAGAGACCTAGGCCTGTAGGAAGCCCTCCAGAGCCTGGGCTGTCAGGTGCCTTGGCCAGAGCTGGGGCACAGGGAGGGGTCTGGAAGAGACCAGGACAATGTGGGCTGAAGCAGTGGCCCCACCCAGGCTCCAACCCACATAGACTTCTGGACTTGGGGCCGGGCCCAGCCAGCCCTGCAGCAAAGATCCAGCCTGGAGCCCAAGGGCAGCGTTCCAGCTCCACCCAGGTTCCGGCCTTCACCCACTGCCGTCCTGCTGCGGTGGCTGGGATGGCCCCCGCTCCACTCCGTGCATGCCTGGCCTTCCACGGCTGCTCATCCTCGGCACAGGAAGCGGGTGGGGCTGGGGGTGGAGAGGCAGGCAGAGAGACAGATAATGCTTGCCCCCTTACCGTTGTGGTCACATGCAGAGCCTGACACCTGACCTCAGATGTCCTCAATGTCAGTGATTACCAAACTTCTCTGCTGTTAGAATCACCAGAGGAATTAATTCAAAAGGTAGATTCCCAGGCATTGCCATCCAGACAGACTCGTCCATGAGAGCTGGGGTGGGATATAAGAACCTACAGTTATCACACTTACAGGGGATTCTGATATAGGTAGGCCCTAAATCACTTTCTGGTCCACACTCCTCGATTTCCTGAGGCTCAGAGAGGGTGGGTAACTTTCTAATGTCACACAGCTAAGGGGGTTCAGAACTTGGATGAGGATCTAGGTCTTCTGATCCAGCTCAAGGCAGGTCAGTGGGAACAGAGCTAGATATACAGAGGGCAGGGGACAATTAGAAAAGTCCCAGGAAGGACCCCACGATCAGACCTGCCACTAATGTCTGAAATTCCACCATTAGACATTTATTCCTTTGGCTCCTTGAAGATTTTAGATTTCCCAGAGTCCACACTGAAAATGCTAATCTTTCTGGGGTGGAAGCTTTCTAAATTGTTGCATTGAACACATTGACAACGTCTTGGCACCTTCCACCAGGGACAAAGGCCAGGAAGAAGCATGGACTGTATGCCAGGAGTTCAAGGCCCTGGGTGGAGCGAGGGGTGTGGGTGCAAACCCAAATCAGACTTCACATGTTTTATTATCTTCGGAGACAGAACCTCCTGGCAGGGACAGCGTGACATCTCACAGTCAGCCTGGCCTGGGTCTGAGTCCAGGTTCTGTCACCTCCCTGCTCCGTGGCTTTGGGTCACCCAGCCACTTCATTGCTCTGAGCCTCAGTTTCCTCATTTGTAAAACTGGGCTAACACTAACGCCTGTCCCATTGGGTTAGTGCAAAACTGTAAATGGTCTGAACCCTTGAATCTGTGCCCTGATCTTGGGGAGACACAGAGAGATGGACAGTCACCTAACATCACCTGCCCTCCCTCTTGGGGCCAGAATGAGTGGCAGCTCTGTTTGCCGAGGTGCCCTGGGCCCCAGCATCCCTAGGACCTGGGTACCCTAGAAGACGAGGCTTTGTGGTCCCAGCAGGGCTTTCCATTCTTCCCCATTTGGGGTATGTGGAAACTCATCTCTGCCTTTTCTTCTCTTTAGGAAATAACAACAAAGCCGGACTCCTGTCCTGGGGGACAGTGCTGCCTCCACCCCGCAGGAACAGTGGTGGGGAGAGCTTTTCCGCGCCCCCCACCCCCAGCCGCTAACCACAACTGTACAGCCCCGGCCTTCCCTCCCTTCTTCTACGACTGGCGGCCGGCAGGGTGGAGGTCCCTGGGAAAACTCTTGGAGCTGAGGAGCCAGCAGACGGTGCCCGGGGCCTTGGCAGCGTCCTGGACTCAGGATGCCTCCTCCGCAGCTCAGCCTCCGGTCTGGATGCCTTGACGGGGCGTCTGCTGGCCTGGCGCTGGCAGGCGGGGCTGCACCGTGCAGGTGACGCACGTGCTCCTCCAGGTTTCCAGAGAATTCAGTGCCCAGGGACGGGGAAGTGTGGCAGAGACGGCAGGGATGGGGACCAGGGACGACGCTCCAGACTCAGAAGAGAACCAGAGCCTTTTGCCTCTGCCGCTGTGGCTGCGGGAGGCAGCTGACCCACGATGTCTCCTACAAAGGCAGCCACAGGTCTGGTCTGGGAAATGGAAAGCAATCTCTGTGGCCATCTGCTCCTGGCTTCTCCCCCTGGGCCAGACCAGCTTCTCTCTTCTCACTTAAGCCATGCATATTCATTATAGCAAAGCTAAAATATAGGGAAGAAAAAGAATTATCACCCCAACTCACTATTTAGAGAAAATAACTTTTGACCCTGTGTTGCATTCCCTCCCAGACTTTTACCTAAGAGAGAAAACAGAGCAATTCAAAGTGGGGTCTGCCAACTGTTTCATGAAGAGGTAAGTGTGAAAAACACGAGTGAGCATGTAGAAACTTTGATTGTGATTTGATGTGGCCACCGCATTTTTATTTATTGGGTTTTCCCAAAGTATTGAGTTATAACAGAATGGAAATAACAAAGTGGTCCATTAAGTGTAGGCAGTTTGAGAGACACACATATAGATATTATTTTAAGAAACAACTTGTTTTGTAAACTGTTCCCTGTTCCGTCTTCCTACTGTGTCTCCCTTTACCATCTCATGTTGTGCTTAGTGGTGTCTCCCTTTCCTGGCATCCGTGTTCCCCGATTTTTGTTTACCAGTTCTTAATGCTGGACTTTCAGATGGTGTTTAGGATAATAACCGATACGTGACGAATATCCTTGTTCATATTCTGTCTGTGCCTTGGTGCCGTTACTTCCTTCAGATAAAATTTCAGCAATGGAAGGGCTGGAACGAAGGATGCACATCTTTTTCAGGTTTTAGGCATGTTGCTAGAAGGATCTGAAGGAAAGCAGACCCAAGCCATAGGTGAGTTAGGAGAGCTCAGGTTCTTAAGTTAGCTATCGCTGGGGATGGGGAGGGGATTCATACAAAATAGCTGTCTCTTCTAATGACAGCATTTCAGAGATTTGGAGACTGTGACCATGGGTCACAGCCTTCTCCAGGCTCCTTGTCCCCAAGTCCTTCAGCCGCTCCTCATAGGGACGGCAGGGCCAGAAGTGGCCTTAGGGATCCCCAGCTCAGAGGTTCCCAGTTTGGCCTCTATGGCACACTGGATCTGCATGGTATTAATTGGTACTACCAGCCAAAAGATGATTTCAGCCATCTTGAAAATCAGTGAATTGAGCAATCCAAGAAGATGTTCACTGCAGGTCTTCTCAGAGCATTTAATATGTTAATGTAGTTTTTTTTTTTAATCTCCAAAAAGGGACATATAGTGAGCAAAGTTTCCCAAGCTCATTTGACCATGGAATCCTTCAATGAGGGGCATCTCAAAGAAACAACGGTTCGTGGAACCTTCCTCCCTGGCACCATGGTTTTCAAACTTTTAAAAAGACACAGAACGCTTTCTTCAAATTACTTTCTATAAGAAATCTAATAGATTTTATGCAGAACAGAGAAAAACAGGAATGGAACAACACAGAGGCCTGATGATTCATTGTCCTTCCCAGGGCCTGGCCAGTATCTCAGAACGCCTGGGGAACCCTGTAGCACTATTTGAAAAACACAGCCCCGCCTGCTCTGTGTCCCCTCCCCCACTAAGGACCATTTGAAAGGTCAGTGTGGGGGGAAGAGGACAACTCTTTGCATAGCTAGTAGCATTCATGGAACACTGATGTGTCAGACCCCATGCCAAGTGTGGGACTCTAGAGAAAACTAAGACACATTCCGTTGTCCCCAAAAAGTTCACGTCTGGTGTGTGAGATGCACACAGACATGTGCAAAGGGAATTACAAATAGAAAAAGTATGTAATAAGGACTAGTGGCGTGACAGACATTTGGCTCTTCGTCTGCCACACACCCCTTCCTTTGGGAAGCTGCTTCCCTCTTACTCCAACACCGGCAAGACACCAATCACAATATTCCATGTTTCTGGCCTGCTAGGTGGCAATGCGATGCTTGCCTGGCCATCACGGGACCCTATTCTCCTGGTCTCAGTGTTTAGTTTGGGTCAGCATGTGATGCAAACCTGGCCAATCAGAACCATTCCCTAGGACCTAGGCCAAGCTCTTTCACGTGGGGCCACTACATTGGAATGATGGGAGGTACGGCTGAGCCTGAGTGTGTTCTCTTTCTGCCCCCCCGCTGCACAGAGCTTCTCCACCTGCAGCAGGAAAGAGTGAGGGCACAGCCCCCACAAGTGATGAAAGGCGAGAGAGTCCCGATGTCTTTGTTTCTGGGACCTGCTCTAAGCCTGCACTTTGCAGATACGGGAGCCAATTCATTCCCTTTCGGTGCTTCCACTAGCATGAACTGCATTTCTGTTGTTTGTTGTCAAAGGTGTCCTTGACTAATGCAAGGAACAAAAGACGTCAAGGAGGGAGAGGTCTCTTTCAGCAGAAACAGCCAGAAGAGATAGCTCAGATGATATTGAACTTGAACTTGACTTGGAGGGTGTAAATCCTCTAGATAGGAGGGGGTGGAGCATTGCAGGTGGAGGGGAGCGTGTGAGCAGAAACAGGGGGTTGGAAAAAGTATAATAGTTGACTAGAAGACAGGGATGTACCTGGAAGGACAGGTTTGGGCCATTCTGTGGGATGGCCTTGAAAACCAGGGTGAAGGTTTTAAATGTTTTTTGGATGGCATCAGGAAGCCGCTGAGAGTGGTTGAGCATGGATGATGGAGATAGAGAAGGTATGGTCTGATTGGTGTTTTAGGAAGACCCCTCTGACTGCAGGTGACAGGTGGGGCATGGGGATGAGGGGGAGGGAGGAGCCACCACTGAATGACTGGGAGCACCTAGCTGCCACCTGTAGAACAGAGAAGTGAAGAGGAAGTGCTGATCCGGGGACAAGGAGACAGATTGGATCAAGCCACACTGAGGTTGAGACCCACTGTGGACTGAGCCGTGACCCCTCAAAATGCATACGTTGAAGCCCTAACCCCAGCGTGGCTGTATTGGAAGTAAGGAAGTGATTAAGGTTAAAGGAGGTCTTAAGGGCAAAGCCCTGAACCTATAGGATTAGTGTCCTTCTAAAGGAAGACACCAGAAAGCACCCCCCACTCTCTCTGGCTTTGCCGCATGAGAATGAGTAGGTCTACAAGCCAGGGAGAGAGTTCTCCCCAGGCATCAAATTGACCAGCACCTTGATACCTTGATCTTGGACTTCCCAGCCTCCAGAACTGTGAGAAATCACTGTGGTGTTTAAGCCAGCCGGTTTATGGTATTCTGTTATGGCAACTGGAACTAAGACAAGGCCACAAGGGACATCCCATGTAGGCGTCTGGCAGTCAGGCAGTCACACAGAAGTGAATGTGGGTAAACTTCCACGTGGGGGCGCTCTTCTTGGTGGTACAGATCTGCCTGCACCTGGCACCAGGTACCCAGAGGGCCAGGTGCGACCATCACCACTATCCGTAGCAAAACGTTTTCATCATCCCAAACAAAACTCTGACCCATTAAACAAAAATCCCCCCCTTTCAGTTCCTCCCAGCCCCTAGTCGCATCTAGTCTATTTTCTGTCTCTGTGAGTTTGCTTATTTTAGGTCTCTCATATTAATGGAATCATGCAATATTTGTCCTTCTGTGTCTGGTTTATTTCACTTAGGGTAACGTTTCCAAGGTCCACCCATTTTGTAGCATTTATCAAAATTTCATTTCTTCTAGTAGCTGAACAATATTCCGTTGTGTGGACACACCACATTCTGTTTATCCGTTCATCTGTGGATGGGCACTTTGGTTGTCCCCACCTTTTGGCTGCTGTGAGTAGCGCCGCTCTGAACGTGGGTGTCAGCAGCTGTAGTCTTGACCACTAGCTCAACCAGTGCTTTTTTTTTTTTTTCTGAATCACTAAAAATCATTTCTATCTACAAAAAGCATAAAAGAGGGGTAATGTTGGAGTTGGGATTTGCTTTCTCCCACGATCTCCCCACATCGCGCGGCAGGTCCATAACCCTGAAACACCTTCCTAGAGCTCCATGAAAACCCGAGTCTGGCCCTCAGGTCCAGCTTCCCGTGGAAGGTGCCGCTGCCTCGACCCCCACCGCCACAGCAGCAAGCAGACGTCATCATTCAGCCAGCTGTTCAAGCTCCAAGTCAGAACCCTCCACTTCTTCATCCTCTTAACATGTATTCCACGGGCAGCGCCCGTCAGCTGAACCTTCCAGAATAGAGCCTGATTCTGCCCGGTGCTCTACCACCCTAGCCCGTGCCACCATCCTCCCCGGCTGGAACTGGAATGGACCCACAAATTCTCCCTGCTTCCCCGCACTGCCCCTCGACAACCCACTTTCCTTCCGCTGCTAGTGGAGTTTGGAAAACAAAAGCCAGATCATACCATGCCTCTCTTCGTGGCTCTCTAGTAGCTTCCATTCCACTTGGAATCAAGTCCAGCATCCCTCCCACCCGTGACTTAGCTGGCTCCGTGTCTACCCAGCCACTGTTATCCCGCCAACCGCATCTGGTGTCCCTTCTTCCCCTATTCACGCCGGCCACCTTGCCCTTCCCTTCCCTTCCCTTCAGGGACTTTGCAGTTTGATGGGTTTTGTGCTCAAAATACCCTTCCCCCAGATCTTTGCATGGCTGGCTGTCTCTCACCTACAAGAGATCCTTTCTCATGTCACCTCCTCCAGGAAGCCTCCCTGACCACCCAATTGGAGCAGCGGCCCCATGCCCCCAGGCCCAGACAACTCCATCCCATAACCACACTTCGGATCTTTGCAGCACTTGTTGCCATCGGAAGTATCTGCTGTCTTTCTTTATGACCTTGCTCATTGTCTCTTGTCCCTCCTCCTAGATGTAAACTCCACGACAGTAGGGGTGTATCCTGTTTGCCATTCTATCCTGCCCCACCTCCCTGTTCCTAGAACAGGGCCTGACCCAAAGGCGCTCGAGTGTTATTTAACAAGCAAACACTCAAACGCACAAGGAAGTGTGACTGGGGGTACATCTGAAGTCTCCCCGTGTTTCTGGGGTTTGCCATGGGATCCAGGCTTTGCCAACACTCTCTTGCGGCCCCAGGTGTTCCAGGAACAATAAAAGCATCACTGTCTTGCGATGGTGGCTGCACGAGTGTCGCTTCCCTGTCACCAGCAGCAGCTGCGGGAGCAGGGTGTCTAACAGAACACGAGCAAGCACAGACGTGGACCCCTTCCATGAGGCCCTGGGGCTCCCCTAGGGAAACCAGTCTACCTGGGGTACAGACTCTGCTCCTAGCAGTTCCAGGAAAACCTCGGGGTCGCCTAACATGTGGTCTTTTCTGCTCCAGGGAGGAGGGCGATGCTGAGAGACAGCGCCTCCCTGTCTTGCGGTTGGGCTATTCTTGTGCCTTGGAATGCTTGTCTCTGCGGCGCTGACAGCTGCCACCTCTCCCGGCGGGGCCAGGCCTCGGGAGCCCCACTCGCTGGGTGGCGAGGGCTTCCGTTGGCACCACGCCCACCTGGGCTCTGGCAGGCGCAGTAGGAGGACCTCGGAACATGTGGCATTGGGGGCTTCTCGGGGCGCAGCCCAGCTCTTCCTCCTCCTGCCAAACAAAAGCTTCTTGCTCCAGCAGGGCCCTTTTCTAATTCTGGAACAAACCGACCAAGCCCTTTCTAGCAGGAGGAGAAACAGGGCTGCCCGGGGCCCCTGCCCGATTGGCTTGCTTTTTCCCAGGATTGGAGCAGGACGGGAGGCCATGGTGGAAACATCCGCCTTCTCAAAGAGTCAGAAAAGTCCATCTGGTCTGGGGGTGGGACTGTCTCTGCCCCCACTCTCCCTCCCTCCACTGGCCAAGTTCCCTGGTACCAGGGCTCCTACCCAACTCTCTCCTGCCTGGTCTCCGGACTGATGGTCACTGACCTGCGGGCTGCCATTTGCTCTCCCTCCAACAGCCAGTTGATGGTGTCTGGACTCTCACAGAAACTGATAATAACCCCCTTTTCCTCCTGCATTGTTTGCTGAGTCAGCAAGCATGAAGCATCGTCGCCATCATCACCATGCTCCGTGTGCCATGGTTCCCACTTATCATCCTCCGCACGGTTGCTATGGGCCCAGCACCACGCGGAGCACTTGATGTGCCCCGTTTAGTCCTTGTGAAGTAGACTTTAGTCTCCTCTTCATTTCCCAGAGGTGGGACCTGAACTCAGAGTGGTTGAGTCATGTGTCCAGGATCACACAGCTGGCACGTGGCAGAGCTGGGAAGCTAACCAGATGCTGATGGTCTGCTCAGCCATCAAGCCCCATGGGGGTTAGCCCTTGAGTTCTGAAGCCAGGCTGCCCAAGCTGTTTGGAGCCTGGGGCCAGGCCTGCCTCTCCTCACTTGGTGACTTGTGTCACTATTTGACCTCGGTTTGCTCATCTGTGACCTAGGGATGACAATTGCGCCTACCCCCAGGGTTGCCATGTGTCTTAAAGGAGTTAATAGGTGGAGAGCGCATAAAACGTTTTAGCCTGGTGACTGGTACGACGTAAGTGCTCTGTGACAGGCGCAGAAAGTGCAACAAGACACAGCCTCTCCCCTCGTGAGCTTCTAGTCTCATGGGAAAGATTGTCACATTGTGAGATGAACTGAGCCACTGAAGAGGAAAGAACGGGGCGTACGGGGATACGTGGCAGGACGCCCACCTGCCTCAGGAACTCATGGCAATGCCTAGGCCAACTCCATTGTGGTTTTCAATATATTTTTCATTCGAAATAACTTTAGATGTAGAAAAAAGTTGCAAGGGTATTACAGACAGTTCTCATATACTCTTCCCCCAGCTTCCGCTAATATTAACTTCCTACACAGCCTTGCTCCACTTGTCAAAACTAAGAAATTAACATCGGTATGATGCTATTCACTAAACTACAGTCTTTGCTCGGATTTCACCAGTTTTCCCAATCCAGCACGTAATCCTGGATAATGTGTCACATTTAGCCAGTTCAGTTTTGAAGGATGAATAGAAGTTCGCCGGGGCATAGCTCTAGGCACGGGAGCTTCTGGGCCTGACGGAACAGATGGGAGCGCACCTGGACTTTTGAACACATGCCTGGAGAATGTGCTATTTCCCCAGGAATAAGACAAAGGAAAGGGCCCACGAAAGATGTTCATCATATTACCTGTTCCCAGGCACACTCCCCCCAACTCTGACCCCATGGAGAGGTTCTAGGAAGGGGTAAATATTGTGGAATCGGGCTAAGGCCACCTCCAAGGGCCCGTTTCCTGCGTGGAGGACCCGAGCGAGGGATTTTACAAGCAAGTTCAAGAAACAAAGAGCACAGCTTTCCAAATGGGGATTGAGCCCTGGGCCTCTGGCCTCTGCATCTTTGGAATGAGGGGGACAGAGAACTGACTGACCCACGAAGGCTGCTGGGGTGGATTTCCGGACCTTGGGAGGCAATTGGGGTGCTCGGGAGGAAGGTGGCGGGATCGGCAGAGGGCGGTGGCAAAGCAGGGTCTCCCAGTCTCAGGGAAGCCTCTGCTGAGAAAGGAACTCCTGCTTTTCTCTTTGACTCACTTTTTCTATCTTGGCCTTTGCTCACCGTGGGCGTGGGGAGCCACAGAGGGCCTGGGTCTGGGGGCAAAGAGCACTGGGGGTAGCCTGGTCAGCTTTGCACCGAGGCCAGCCCCAGTCTCCACAGGCACAACTCGCGTGGGCTTCCGGGGCCTTGTCCTCGGTCTTGGGGCCAAAGCCTCAGCTGTCATAGTGTATTACTGGTCTAATCTAACCCGGCTGGTGGGCCAGGCCAGAGGATCAGGGAATCTGTATTCATCTGTCCTTTTATGCAACACGATTTATAGAACAGCAGCCGGGAGCCAGGCACTGTGCTGGGGGAGCACGGGAGGGGGCTTCCCACAAATCTCTGTTCTTTCAGTTGCCTACCTTTTTTATTTTTAAATCTTTCCTTTTTTTTTTTAAGATTTTATTTATTTATTTGACAGAGAGAGAGACAGCCAGCGAGAGAGGGAACACAAGCAGGGAGAGTGGGAGAGGAAGAAGCAGGCTCCCAGCAGAGAAGCCTGATGTGGGGCTCGATCCCAGGACTCCGGGATCATGCCCTGAGCCGAAGGCAGACGCTTAACAACTGAGCCACCAAGGTGCCCCTCTCAGTTGCCTACCTTTAACAAGAATTACAAAGGATATAAAACATTTTATAGCCCCATAAAGTTTCCAACTGCTATCGTAACAAATTACCACAAACACAGTGTCTTTTTATTTATTTAAAATCAATGAATTAACATGTAGTGTATTATTAGCTTCAGGGGTAGAGGGGTGATTTATCAGTTGCATATAACACCCAGGGCTCATTCCATCACATACCCTCCCTAATATCCATCACCCAGTTACCCTAACCCCCTCATCCTCTTCCCCTCCAGCAACCCTCAGTTTGTTTCCTGTGGTTAAGAGTCTTATGGTTTGTCTCCCTCTCTGATTTCATCTTGTTTTATTTTTCCCTCCCTTCCCCTATGTTCCTCTGTTTTGTTCCTTAAATTCCACGCATGAGTGATACCATTTGATAATTGTCTTTCTCTGATTGACTTATTTCGCTTAGCATCATACCCTCTAGTTCTATCCACGTCGTTGCAAATGGCAAGAGTTCATTTTTTGATGGCTGAGTAATATTCCATTGTATATACACACCACATCTTTTTTATCCATTCACCTGTCGATGGACATCCGGACTCTTTCCATGGTTTGGCTATTGTGGACATTGCTGCTATGAACATTGGGGTACAGGTGCCCCTTCGGATCACTACATTTATATCTTTGGGGTAAATCCCTAGTAGCACAATTGCTGGGTCATTGGGTAGCTCTGTTTTCAATGTTTTGAGGAACCTCCATACTGTTTTCCAGAGTGGCCGTACCAGCTCACATTCCCACCAGCAGTGTAAGAGGGTTTCCCTTTCTCCACATCCTCTCCAACATCTGACGTTTCCTGACTTGTTCATTTTAGCCATTCTGACCGGCGTGAGGTCACACACATAGTGTGTTAAAACAACATAAATCTTTTATCATACAGATTTGGAGGTCAGACATCCAAAACCAGTCTCACTGAGCTAAAAGTCAAGGTATCAGGAGGCCTGGTTTCTTCCAGAGGCCCCAGGGGAGAAGTTCGTTCCCTCTCGTTGCCAGCTTCCCGAGGCTGCCTTCATTCCTTAGCTCCTGGCCCCTTCCTCCGCCCACAAAGCGACTAATGCAGCACGTTCCTTCCTCCCTGACCTACGCTCTGTCCTTACACCTTTCCCTGTTACAAGGATCCCTGCAATTACGGTAATGCCCCCTAATTCATCCAGGAGAATCTCCCCATCTCAAGATCCTTAATTATATCCGTGAATTCACCTCTGTGTTGGAAAATAACATATTCCCAGGTTCTGGAGATTGGGCTATCATTCAGCCTACCACAAGCTCTTTCTGGAAGGGGTTGAGAGCCCAGGCTCTGACATCCACAGACCTGGGTTTGAATGCATGCCTTGCCATTTCTTACTGTGTGCCCTTGACTTATTCACTTGCTGTGTCTTCGTTTCTTCATCTATAAAATGAAGCTAACAAGGGAAACTTACCTTAAGCGTTGTTGTATGAAACACATAAGCTAGAGTATGGATTCTAGCCTGAGAACCTTGGCTATAAGCAACAGAAGTTGCCTTTCTGCTGCATGAAACAGAAAAGTAGCCCCTCATAAAGTCAGTCAGGAAGGCTGGAAATCTAGGGCCAGAAAGCGTCAGAACAAGGCAGAGCTGGCAGCCACGGTGCAAGCCACATTCCCGAGCCCACCCAACGAAGCTTTTGGGTCCCTCCCCCAGCCCTGTGCACCCATTCACCTGCCCCAGGACCCCAGCAGCTGTGGGGCTGAATGAACATGTCATTGGGTGGCTCCAGTCACATGTCCCCCTCCTGGTTGCAAGGGTCCCTGAGAAAGCTAAAATTGGCTCTCTCTCTGTTTCTGGCTGAAGGCCGGCTCTCCTCCCCCTCCTGACACATGTGATGGGGAGCTCTTCAAACACAGAAGAGGGTTCAGCCCCCAAACTGAGCACTCGCTCAAGGCCACTCGTGACGATCGTTAGCCCAGGCTTTCTGCCGACGGATGCGGTGCCATGGCACCCATTGCCCAGGGCTGCAGAGGGAGAGAGCTCCCTACCGGTCCCTGTCGCCCAGCTGCGGCCCGGCGTCGCAGGAGCCACCCAGCCACCAGCCAAGCCCCGAGGACGACAGCCACTCCAGGGTCGTCATCTGGTCAGGGAGCCCCTGCTCAGGCTGGAGAGCTCGCATAGCTGGCTAACTTCGTCAGCTTTTGTTGGAAGGGGAAAGAGAGAAGCCGAGAGAGCGAGAACGAGCGTGCAGCAAGGCAAAGGCGTCCGAAAGATGTTTTTAATGTGCATACGATTATGCAGCCGCACCGGGGGCCTCTGCCCAGCTTCCCAGCACGTTCCTGCCTGAAGACAGCTTGATGATTTGAAGGCAGCCGCGGTCAGATTGTATACCTGTCAGCTGCTTCTCGGCGCTCGCAGGGGCGCGGGCTCTAATGAGGCCTGACACCTCAGGAATCCAGCAGGATGCGGAACAGCCACAGAGGGCAGGAGGGGAGGCGGGCGGGGCCTGCTCCGGCCACTCGGGCCGCCTGGAATGCTCCAGAGGAGTATAGGAGGGAGCCCCAGGGGCCAGGTTCTAAGATGGGCCATGGCCATGGCCGAGGGGACAATGGGAAAGTCACATCACCGCTCTGAGCCTCAGTTTCCCTGTCTGTAAAGTGGGTTTTAGTCTTCTTTCAAAAGTTTATCGGGGAGATCCAAGGTAGAGTATACCCAGTGCCTAGCTCACAACAACACCTAAGAAATGATCATAATAAATCTTATCAACATTGTCAACATCCCATCCCTGCTCATTCTTGTCAGCTTCAGCTGCCTGTTGAGGTGCTTAGAACTCTACCATTCGAATGTTTGTCCACTGTGATATGCTCTTCCAGCTTTCTGGAGATATAATTGACATATAACATCGTGTAAGTTTAAGGGGTATGAAGTGTTGATTTGATCCACTTATATACTTCAAAGTGATTACCACTATAGGGTTAGCGAACCCCTCCATCCTGTCACATTATTAACTTTTCTTCAAGGTGACAACATTTCAGATCTTTCTTAGCAACTTTCAAATATATAACACAGTATTATTAGCTATCTATCTACCGTAATTCATTGGTTTACCTCCATGAGAGTCTGCCGGGAGAACGTTTAGCCTGAGGTAAAGTGTTAGAGACTTTGGCCAACTTGTCCGTCTTCCTGATGAGGAAATCCATGCTCAGAGGGGGTGGGTTACCTCCCCAAGGTTTAACCGCTTGGTGGAGAGAAGTTTTGACAGCAGGGAGGGCAGACAGAACATGAAGTCCTCTATTCTTGGACATACTGCCGTGACTCTAACCCCCGGCATGTCTGATAAATGCAGAGAAGAGGAATGGCCAGTGTTCTGGGCCCATCAACCATTCTTCTGGAATACATGGATTGAGCATGTCCGAGCCCTTAAGGAAGGTACAGACATGTATAAGCAAGTTTGCAGAGTGCCAGTCCCTGTGCCCTGGTAGGAGAACAGACACGTAAACAAGCGGTCCTAGGCACCTGCTGAGAGCAGCCTACTGCAGGCCCAGAGTGGATGAGACGAATCCTTCCCGGGGGTTGGATGTTTTCACAGGAGCTGCCAGTGACCCCGGGCTTTGAGAAATTCCCAAGATGAGGGGCGCCTGGCTGGCTCGGTCAGTTAAGCATCTGCCCCTCCCCCTGCTCAAGCTCTCATGTGCTCTCTCTCTCTCAAATGAATAAATAAAATCTTAAAAAAAAAAAAAAGAAAAGGAAAGAAATTCACAAGATGAGATTCAGGGGAAAAGGGGTGAGAAGAATCATGTCTGGTTAAGGGATAAAGAGCGGGCTTCACGGAGGAGATGGGATTCTCCCGGCACTGTGCAGATGGAATCAGATTTCCACGGACAGAAAAAGGTAGAAGGGCAAAGCTGAAAGTGGGCACAGCCTGAGCAAAGGCATCGAGATGAGAAAGCACAGGCTGTGCTTGGAAAAGAGAAGTCCGGTGTGACCTGAGAGTGAGAAGCAAGGAGCAGAACAGTGGACGGTAAGGCTGGTACAGAGTTCGGGGTCAGACAGCGGGTAGCACAAAGTGCCACGTCAAGGAAAACTGGACTTAATGCCAAGGGAAGAGGGAGCCATTGAAGGTTGCAGGGCAGGGCTGTGCCATGCCTGGGGCTGAGCTGTGTGAGGGGAATCGGAGCAGGGAGAAGCAGGGCAAGGTGGGCGGGGAGTGTAGGGTCCCCCCATCACCGAGACTCTCCAGCACACAGCCTGCGGATGCTACCACTACCTGACATGCCCTCGTGGGAAGCTGGGTTTTTCCCGAGAATTCTGCCTGGAGTGCTGGTGGTAAGCCGCGGGGAGCCATTGCTTGGGCAGCTCCAGCTGAGTACTGACAAGGAATGAAAACGTTTCTCTCCTTTGGTTCTTTGCCTTAACGACACCCAAAATGCTCCTATTAGTCAAGGGCTCTCCTTAGACCACAGCAGACAAGGGCAAAGGAGGGTGTCCAGTGGGGGAAGGGACGCCTGGGTGGCTCATTCAGTTAAGCGTCTGCCTTCGGCTCAGGTCTTGATCCCAGAGTCCGGGATCAAGTCCCCCATCAGGCTCCTTGCTCAGCAAGGAGCCTGTATCTCCCTCTGCCTGCTGCTCTCTCTCTCTCTCTCTGACAAGTAAGTAAAATCTAAAAAAAAAAAAAAAAAAAAAGGAGGGTGTTTGGGGAGCACCTGCCATGCACCAGGCAAATGTGCATACCTTTGCTTCATTAGAACCCCATCACATCTGTGATTTCACAGCAACCCCGAGGGGGAGATGTCAGTTCCCCATTTCATGGATGAGAATACTGAGGCTTATAGGGATTAAGGAACTTGCTCAAGGTCTCTGAGCTAGAAAGCGGCAGAGCCAGGACTCAAACTCAGATCCATGTGTCTCCAAACTCTGATAGGTCCCCCACGTGACACTCCCTCTGGAGAATGGAACCTGCCTTGCATGGTCCTGAAGGAGACGGAACAGCCTCCTTGAGGGTCGGGGAGTGCACAGCCAAGGTGATTCCCGATCCCTCCGCATGAGGGGTTTAGGAACCATTCACCAGGGCAGCCAGTGTGGGCCTGATCAGGTCCTGCTGGCCCACGCCTAGTGTCTCAGTGGTTCATCCGTCCTGGGCCCTGGAGCCCCACCTGCCAAGAGCTGGCCCCGTGATCAGGTCCTCCAGGGGCAGGGCATCTGCCCCAGGACACGTCCTCTAGCAGGGGTGTTGACCACATGCCGGCTCCTTTCAGTTTGCTCCTGTTCAGTTCCTGGGTGGATGGCGATGCAGTCTGTGCTCCCCTCAGGTCTTCTCGAAAGTGTTCTTGGCTCTTCCCTTCCCTGTACAGAAGCGTCCTCAGCAGCTGACAGAGGAGCGTCCCTGTGAGAACCCCCAGCCGGGCAGTGAAGGCACGGCTCCCAGGCCGAGTGCCCGCCTCAAGGCCCTCCTTCCCTCGGATGACCTTTCCTCCTGGGGATGCCCTTCTCTCTCTCCCAGACAAGCACTCCCTCAAGCGGCCGCAGCCGGACAGAAAACCTGGGTTGGGGTTTACCTTTTAATTCCTCTGTGCCTACTTGCCCCTTGGCAAATTTCCGCCATGCCATGCTGTCCCCACCAAGCCCCTCCCATCCTCTCTGGCACTGGTCCTCCCTCGGTCCGGCCAACTTACCCATGGGCACCTCCCAGGACTCCCAAGCTCTGGCTCTGTAGCCACTCCATTAATCAGGTCTCCTCATTGCAAGTGATAGAAACACTGGCTGGACACACTGAAAGCAAAATGGAATGGAATGCAATGGAATGCAATGGAGTGGAGTGGAGTGGAGTGGAGTGGAGTGGAGTGGAGTGGAGTGGAGTGGAATGGAATGGAATGGAATGGAATGGAATGGAATAGAATAGAATAGAATAGAATAGAATAGAATAGAATAGAATAGAAATTGGCCAGTGCAACTGGGAGCTGTGGGGATGGGGACAAGACTGAATCCAGGGTTCAAAAATGCTAATAATTGATTTTCTCCCTCCTCTGCCCCCCACTGTCATTGTGTGCCTCATTCTTGCCTCTTGCAAATGGGTTTCTATATAAAGATCAAGCAAGGGCCTCATGTTCCCAAATCTCCGGCTTTGCAGTCTATCAAGCACAGCGGGAATGAAGCCAGCTGCCCACTCCCGGTCCCTTACAGGGAAGAGCTCTGGTGGGCCTGGGGCCAGGGCATCATGCCGACCCAATGGCTGGGGCCAGGAGGATGATGGGCTGATTGGCCCAGCCTGGGTCTACTTGTGCTCACCTGTGAGGCTTGGGGGCTGGGATTGTCACCTCCACGAATCACTTCTGTTTCCAGAATGGAAATAGGGAGCAAAGTCATAGGAAACAATCGTTTCCACGTACCAGGGGAGAGCCCAGGAGAGGGAGCAGTGGGCATCAGGGTGCCCTTGAGTTAGCCCAGGGGTTTGAACAAGAGGGGCTGCTCCACTCCCTGGGGCCATCCCAGGAGCTGGAAGGAGAGACACGAGAATGGTCCCAATGGGGCGACAGAGCAGTGGTCATCACAGCAAGGGAGGAGCTGGAGGCCCCCCTTCAGGGACCTTCCCAGCTTCCCCAGCAGGGGGATGCCAAGGGGCAGAAGCCAAAGTGAGAAGAAGGAGGGATCTGAGGAATGCAGCGGCTGAGGGGTGGCTCAGTATAAGGGGCTGGGCGGAGGGCAGGGGGTACCTGGCTGCTCACCGGGTCAGCCTCTTGTCTGCCCCCACCTCCTCCGGGCAGTGTGGGAAGAGCTGGTCAGGAGGCCGAGGGTCACATCCTACCTCCGCTATTAACTGACTCTGGGCCCTGCGCCATCACCAGCCTCAGTTTCCCCTCCAGTGAAATGGGGAGGTTGGGATGGAAGCGGCCTCAGCCTCCCCCAGCTCCTTCCATTTCCCCAGGAGTGAGAGCGCCCCAGAAGGCCCTCAGAACCTGGGAATGTGTCCCCGGCCTCGGCCTCCCCTCCGCTCCTGCCCAAGGAAGCTGGGGGAGCAGTTGGCAGGGTAGCTAAAGGTCCCCTCACCTCCCCCTCTTCTCCCTGAACCATTTCTGCTTCCCCCTTTCTTTCCTCTTTTGGCTGCAAAGCACATACAGATGTGGGGCTGTCGGCCGCAATCAGGGGGCTCAGGTGAGGAATGGGGCCTGGCAGCCCTTGGCTTGTGCTCGTTTGCCTGAGTGCAATTTCCCCATAATTACACTTCCTAACTTTTCAGCATCTGTGAAAGATCATCTTCTGACACAGCCGAGTCAGGCTCACGCCGGCCAGGAGGCGAGGCCCTTCGCTCGGAATCATTTTCAACAGGCAGAGAAAACACATTCGTTCTTTCCTTTCCGGCATGTACAACGTTCCCAGGAGGCCAGCCCGGGGGCCTACCGGTGGCTCCGAGCGGCCCAAGTCCCGGCGCCTGCCACCCCGCCACCCCTCGGGCCTCAGCGGCTCCTGGGCGCGCCCACTCACAAGCTCCCCCACGCGAATTCCCAGTCATTCACAGTGACACATGGAGGCTCACCTACGTCCCCCCCGCCCAGGCTCATGACCACGGTAGTTCCACCTCCTCAAACCATCCCCCACCTGTGGTCTCTGCTGTCACCTCGTTACCCACAACCACGCCGTCACCCACAGCGGCACACGTGCCCAGATGCCCCCACAACTGCTCCTTGCTGTCACCTCGGAGCGAACCGAGTCCAGCCCATACTATCCCACATGTGCCCACGTGACGTCCAACCCCACCACCCCACAGCCGGCAAACCCATTCCCCTTCCACGTGGGGGCCAGCAGACATGTCGTGCAGGGCAACACCAACCTGGAGATCCTAGGCCACCTCTCCGGGGATCTCAGATGAAGACTGGGGTTGGGGGAAAGAAAAGAAAGACTTGGGTTGACAGAGTGGGGGACCAGGAGGAGAGACAGAGATAAATGAGGGCCATGGACACTCTAGGAAGGAAGGAAGCACCAGGGACCTCATAAATGCACTGGGGATGTGGCCAGACCTCGGGCCACGAGTAACAGCTCAAGGCATGGTAATGGACACAGCGTGTGCAAAGGCCTGCATGGGGACGAGGCCCCGTGTGGTCCAATCTCCCCACCTGGGGCCTGCTGGTCTGGGGCTGGGGACCCCATCCCACCACCCCAGAGTCAGTAAACCGTGAGCCAGGGAAGGCACCCCCACTCCTCTGGGAACCAAACCCCCCTGGGGCAAGTCACACCCATATCCTCAGATAGGGCCTCCCTGCTCTTGCAGTCTGTAGGAAGTATTCCTGCTTCCAAGACCAAGAATCTGGAAGGAGCCTGGGTGTAGGGTGTGGTTTCAAGCAAGCTTTTCCTTTTGTCCATTGAGCCAGGTATGAGGCATAGGCATCCTATCCTGAACCCGTGGCAGACGTTCCCAATCAGTCACGACACAGAGAGGTTAAGTAACTTAGCAAAGGTCACACAGCTGATACATAAGAGGAGCCAACTCTTGAGCCTGGGCAGTCTGAATTCTGTCCTTGGTCTTAGCCATTATGCTATACAGTCCCCTATGCCCTCTGGCCCCTAGCCTCAAAGGGGACCTGTGCAGCCTGTTTAGGTCCCCAGCAGAATAAGAGACGAAAGCAAATCCCTCCAAGAGGAGATAGCAGAAAGCAGGACTAAATGTGGGGGTTGGTGCAGACATGAATCCAAAGTCAGCCTCTGCTGCCTACTGGCTCCGGGGTTCAGGATTCGAGGGGGTTCGGCACAGGCGACATAACCCTTTGGAGTCCATTTCTTCCACTGTAAAATGAAGGCAATGACAGTCTTTTAGGAAAGTTCATAAAGCTCCCGATTGTGAATGAATACATGGCGCGGTCTGATTCATCTAAGCAGCAGAATCCAGGCGCTGTCTGTCATCACAATGGTCGAAAGGTGGAAGTCTCCGAGTGTCAATCAACAGAATGTGGACTACCCATACACAGAATATTATTCAGCTTTAAAAAGGCAGGAAACTCCTTTTTAGGAGCTCCCTCGGACTAAACCCTGAAAACATGATGCTTAGAGAAATAAGTCGGTCATAAAAGACACACACCGTAAGATCCCACGCATACCGGGTACCCCAAATAGCCGTCAGTTCAAAGAGACAGAAGGTAGAATGATGCTTGCCAGGGGCTGGCGGGGAGGGGGAAATGAGGAGTTGTTTAGTGGGTGTAGAGTTTCAGATTTGCAAGATGAAAAAGTTCTGGAGATCTGTTTTACAACAACCTGAATATACTTTGCACTCCTGAAGTATATACACTTAAAAATGGTCGATTTTGTGTTACACATATTTTACCACAATTTTTTTAAAAAATCAAGTCCTGCAACGGACTCAATAAAGTATGAGTTGGGTGGTGTGGGCGAACAGAGGAGGTGGTGGCCTCTGCTGGGAAGGGTTCGAGAATATCGGAAAGGAGCTGGCATCTGGGATGAGGTTTTGACAAGGCCACCTGGGATGGGGGAGGTCTAAGCCGAAGACAAGCCCATCATCAACTGTCCAAGAAGCAGTCCCTCGGTCCCTACCTGACCCCCAGCCCCCTACTTGGCTCAAAGGAGAGAATGGGTGGTTGGGACATCTTGAGGGGGAAGGATGGGCGGGGCATGCTGGAGGGAGGAGGGGCAGAAGCAGGCTCGCAGGAGGTCAGGGCCACATGGAGGTCTCAGTGAGCCCCTGGGCTGGCCTTCCAGGCACTCCTTACCTTGGAGAGCCCGTTCTCGGGGCAGGTAGCAATCCCACCAAGGGGCAGTTCACATTCTGGAAGCACCTGCCATGTGTCAAGCCAGGCAGAACATTGCAGGGAGGGGGAGAGAAGCCAGAGACAGTAGACCCATCCCGGCCCCCAACACAACAAGGCTTTATAACACGGCGGGTTCTGGAGAATCCCAGAAACCCTCATGGGCACCATGCCCAGCACAGAGAGGCTCAGCATGAGTTCAGGAATCAGCAGGATCCTTGCTCCTCCTCTGCTGTGTTCCGTCCTGGGGACACTGTCAGTCTGACGGAACCTTACCTTTCAAGGCCTGCATTATCCCATTCATTGAGTGATTCCCCCAAGGTCCTGTCTGTGCCCCAGCCCGGGGAGGGCAGTCCCTGGCCTTGCAACTCCGGGCCCACTATACCTGCTCACGGGGCTTGTCCCGGGTACAATCCCCAGCTCTGCCTCTCCCAGTTCTATGGCCTTTTTGTGCCTCAGCTTCCTTATCTGTAAAAGGGGTATCTAATAGTACCCCATCCCTGGGACTCGGAAGCACTTCCAACCATGCCTGGCAAATAGCGAGCGCGCCTTAACTCTGAGCTGTTCTTGTCTTTGTCACTGTTCCGTCCTCTTCTGTCCTCCTTCTTCTCTCCTTGTTCACCCTGTTTGTCTGACCTGAGTACAAACACATGTATGTCCTTTTTTCCGTGCACAAAGGATGCCCACTCAGAGCAGGCAGCTGAGCTAGGGGCCGTCCTTCTGCGGGGTCACTGCTACGTCCAATAAGCATCCTCAGACATGCACGGTTGAGTTCTTGGGGCACACGGGCAGCCCCGATTTGCACCTCTCCTGTGCATCCCCTTTGGGGGACATGCTATTCCTTAGGACACAGAAACTTGAATGACGTGCTTGCCGCAGAGCCCAGGCCAGCACCCAGGTGTCCTGAGCCCGGGCTGTGTGCTTTTCTGCCCAGATGCAGTGACAGCTGGAGGACAGCAGCCGAAGGCCAGCTGAAGGGGGCTCCTCCCTCTCTGTCCCGTGCTGTGCTCTCATGTTGTGCTCTCGGAGCAGCAGCCGGGAGAGAAGAGCCGAGGGGCAGGGGGGCTTGGCCGAGTGAGTGGGTGAGCAGGTGGCATGAGCGAGACCTCACCATGTCCATTCACTGCCTCCCGCGGGCGTCGCCTGCTCTGACCCAGAGCTTGGGCAAAGGCATTGAGCTCGCCCCGGGGCTGCGGGGACAAGCAGTGTCTGCTAAAGGCATCATGTTCTCCCATGAAAGAGTGAGCGAGGGCCAGGGGCAACATCTGAATGGGACTCTCAAGTGCCTCCCTGGCACTGAGGGCTGGGAAGCCCAGGGCTGACCTGACATGCCCTCCCTCCCCACACCCCGCACCCCCGGCATTGCTGTGGTGCATGCTGGGAAGCCAGACCTCTCGGCAGCCCTGCGGGCACCCTGCAGCAGACAAATGGGGCTGGGCGTCTGTATTTTTAACACATCTCCCACTTGGGAGCTGCCTGCTTAGAGGAGTTCCCATCACTCGATGGAGCAAGGGTAGGACCGCTCAGCTCAGTCAACTGGCCAAAACATCACCATCCCGGTTTTAGGAGCTGGCATGGTCCTCTGGGACACACCCCCTCCCATCACATACCACCTGGGAGACCTTGGGCAAGTCTCTCCTCTCTGGGCCTCGGCGTCCGCATCTGCGAATGGGCTCCTTCCTACTGGGACCTTCTCACCGATGAATGCCCCCCTCCTCGCCAAGGAGCCGGGGGGGGACCCCAGCTGAGAAGCAGCGGTGCATCCAAGGCCCCAGCTCCAGCTGAGTGTGTATTCCAGTCGGCAGGAGGGACAGGGCAAAAGGAAAAGGATGACAATTGTCAGACAGCAAAAGCCACCAGGAGTAAATTAAAAACTTTAAAAATTAAAAAAAAAAACGATGTGAGAGAAAGGCAAGAACATCTGTGGTATCCATGGGACCCAGCAAAATGACAAATGGGGAGCCCAGCCCGTGCCCCCTCTCTTCTACCCGGTCTCTGCGCTGCAGCCTGAGGGACCTCACGGGCAGCGTGCACGCATAAGGCTCTGTCCACCTCTGCCATCTAGTCCACACACACCACCCAGCGCCGTGGCCACCCCTCGGGCCAATGCCTCGGGCTGCTCACACATGCACCACGGTGTCCCCCCTTGGAGGACACGCCAGGGGGAGAGGTCCCCACGCCTGGAACCAGGCTCAGAACATTTGGACAGGGCGTTGCAGGGTCCTCAGAGCCCCGAGCGGGGTCTGGACAGGAGGATTTGCTCTCCAGGCGGGCCCATCACCTTGGCCCACAGACTCCACACCGCATGAGTGGGGCAGTAGCTAGAGTGGGCCCTCTCCATCAGGTCAGAGGGCCGGTCCTAGAGGTGCCCGCAGGGCAGGGCGGGATGCTGATTCTGCGTAGGTGATGAGGGAAGGCCTGGGAGAGGGGCGCAGCCAGTCCTGACAGACCTGGGAAAAAGCATTCTGGGGCAGTGAGAGCTGCTCCTCCATCTCCCCACCCCCGGGCCCACTGCCCACGCCTCCAGGCCCACCCTTTGCCCCAGCCGGGCGGGGGAGGGGCCCCGAGAGGCCACCTGGAAGCAATCTTCCCCAGCCCCCTCCCTGAAAGTGAAAGCCGTGGCTTTGATAGTCTCCGAATTGCCTTTCTTTCTCTCGTCCTTCTAGGGAGGGCAGCTGCAGAAGTCTGGGAGGGGAATGAGGGAGGAAATTAGCTGAAAGCAAGCGGCCTTGGGTTCTCCAGCAGCGAGGAACGGCCCTGGAGGCCTGTGGGGCTGGCCCTGCAACCCTCCCACCCCACCACCCAGTTTTCTCTCTGACTGAGCACAGAATCTCTGGAGACCCAGGCAAGGGGGTTACTCCTCTAGCCTGGATGCCCTTTCTGACCTTTGACCTGTCATGTTCCCTCTCTGGGCCTCTGTCCTTCAGCTCCCGAAGAGGAGAAATTCAGAAGATCCAACTTCCACCTTCCTAATAACGTTGCAGGCTTCCATCCTGTCCCTGTCTCCTCCAAGCACATCTCACAGACTTCTCTGGTGAACACCCAAATAATACTCACTTATAACTCGCGTGGCCCCACATTCTCTAGCCTTTCACAACGCATCTTCACATGCTTCACATCCCTCCCATCAAGAGGTGGGGACTGCGGCCCCTCCCCTGGAATCTGGGCCAAGCTTAGCGATGACTGACCCCTGGACTGTGGTGGATGTGACCTTAGGGGACCTCCCAGGGTGGGTCAGGGGAGGCCACACTGCGTCTCCTGGGTTCACTAAATACTCGAGCTGAAGCCCTGGGTCCTGTGCCAGGTGTTCAGCCACAGTGAGACCACCCAACCTGGAGGGAGCTCTCGGAGAGGCCAGAGATTTCTAGAAGAAACAGGTACCTGGCCAGCTCCCACCTGCCTCATCCAGCCCCTCGCCACTGTGGCTCTAGCCACCAATTGTCTGGAACAAGGAGGGGCCCCAAGCCAGAACTGCCCCACAAAGCCCTTCTTGGGCTCCTGACCCACAGAAACTTCGAGAGGTCTTGAATGGGTTGTGCTTGTTACTGGCCGCAGAGGGACAGGGAAGACTGTTTTGCAGTAATAGTAACAGAAACAGCCATGGTCCCCTGCACCGCCTGGGCAGGACATTCTCTCTTTGCTCCCCAGATCCCTCTCCACTTCCCTCCTATCTGTCTGTCATTCCAGGAGGCCATGTCCCCTCCCTCCATCTTCTGTGTGAACCCCGTCCTTGGGGTCCCCCAGGCTCCTGGCTTCTGGCGGGTCTCAGCTACTGGGGGGCACTGTGAGGAGAACGGGTTGAGACATTTACTCCCTGACTTCCCTCTTGCCGGGTCCCGGTGCTCAGCCGAGCCCCTCTGCCAAAGGCCACAGCTCCTGGCAGGCTCCCCTCACTGGAATGCTTGCTTTCTAGTAATTGCCCTCTCCGGTTAGCACACCAGGCCTGGGAGGGTAACGCCCTCTTCCCTACCCCTGAGCTTCCCCATCCCTTTACTGTTCCCTTAACACTGACTGTGCCTTTATAACCTGCCCGACAGTGTCCCCTGATTCCCACCAGGGCCTCAACTGATGGCTGATGGCACTCACATATTAGCTCGATCCCATCACAGGCCCCACCTGCTGCCTGACACGGTCCCGACTAGAGACCACATGCCTGCGTCTGTGCATTCACTTACTCAACAAACATTTCTTCACCACCTGCCAGGTAGTCAAGGGGTCAAGGACACGGGAGTAAACAGGACAGACCATGTGCTAATGTGGGGGGAGGGGCAGGGGACACAGGTGGTAAACAAGTGAATAACTGTGAGATGATTTCAGATCGTGATGAATGTATGGAGATAAAGCAGGTCATGGATGGAGAAGGACACACAGCCTCAGACACCCTGCGTTGGAGACCCACACCTGGGGTGCAGTCCCTATGGAGTCTCTTCTAGTACGGGACGAGCTGTCCCCACAAATCATCTGGCCTGGTTTTTGGCACACGACAGCCTTTCGAGACCACTTCCGGATCAGTCAGTTGAAAGAACAAAACAAGAAGTAAAGCTCACCGTCATTTACATGGGTGAACTTATCGATAGGCTTTCACAGGTTGAAACCAAGCAGGTGTAACCAGGCCTGCAGCTGGATGGAGCTCCAATATGGATGAAACCAAAATGGCGGAAGTCGTCTTTAACACTTGTCTAGAATCCACATCAGACACCCGCCCTGAATCCCTTGCACAGTCAGCTCTGACTTGGGTTCCGCTCGCCTTAGGAAGATGATGGAGAAGGCCAGAGAGGAGCTCTCGGGAAGTGGCCAAATCTCTCTCAGCAAAGAACAGAGGCGCCAGGCAAGGCCTCTGAGGCCAGAGCTCCCTTCTCTCCTCAGAGGCAGAGGGGCAGTTCCCATGACACCCGCCCTGGCCTGCACCCCAGCTGGGCACACACAATACAGCCACTTGTTTGAGACCCCAGCGAGGCCATAGGCCTTCCTTGCCCTGCGATGGGCTGGAATGAGCGAATGCTCTGGGCCACTTTCCCCAGCTCCGGGGAGCTGGCTTCCAGAATTTCTGGACGTGGTTCGTCCACTTACTGAAACTTTCTTGGTCCTATCAGAAGTGTTCCAATGCTTCTTTCCACCTGGAATTCTCACCCTCTTCTCTCTGGTGCTTCAAATCCTATAATATTAGGGTCCGTAAAGATGCCAAGTAGCCACCACTCCCAGTTTACGGATGAGGAAGATGAGGCCCAGGGAGGAGGTTGTGTTGGCCAAACTCACAGGGCTGGTATGAGAACCCCAGCAGTTTGGCCATAGGTGTGCCCGTCTTATTCTCTAGTTGCTCTTGTGCGAGAGTTCAGCCCCACATTGAGAGTGGGCCTCCTATTTGCTTCTCTCGTCTCCGTCAAATTCCCAGCAGAAGCCAAGGTCCACACCAGCTCCTGGCTAAATGCTTCTGGTTTGGTTAATTCATTCCTGAGCAGTGTCTTTGGCTTTCCCCCGCTGAACTATCCCCCCCGACCTAGGGGGAAGGAGAGAAGTTTCAGCTGCAGAGCTGAGGCAAGCACAGAGAATCTCAAATGTTCCACACCGTGTCCAGTTCATTTCAATTCCCAGCATTCTGAGGGAGGGAGTGGGTAGGCAGGCGGCACAATGTCCGATGTGGTCAAAGGGGCTGCCCCAGGGATCCCGGCTCTTGAAGACGTGCCTCTGTGGAGAGCCGTTGACGGTTGGCTCCAGGGCTGGATTTGGGTAGAGCCCAAAGCCTGGGAGAACCCAGTGCCCATGGTTACAGGATACAAGTCAGCCATATTGAACCCTCCCCCCTTTGCCCAGAGCACCGACTCTAACCCCAGCCTCTCCCCGACCCTGCCACTGACCAGAAGAGAAAGGTGAAGGGACCAGGGGCTAGGATTCTCATCCACAATGAGCGGTCTGAGCCCTCCTGTTCTCACAGAGCTTTTCTGCTGTGATTTCAGAGTGTTCTCATTTTTCTGCTTCTTTCTTTGGTTTCTCTCTGGTTGGTTTGCAAATGGTATATACAGTAATGTCAGTCCAGCTTGTCCCAGAAGAGCCCCCTCCTTGGTTCTTGGCTCCTTGGCCCACTCCCCTGGGTGACCCGTTGCCCAGCTGGCTGCTGCCCGGGGGTAGGGAGACAAAGGCTCCCTCTTTCTATCAGGCCATGACCTGTGTTCACTGGAGCTTTTACGCATCTCTGCCATTCCTGCCTTTATCAGATTAGCTTTAATTAGACAAATGAAAATCACATGGAGCAGAGGGACAGGAAGCCCTGCACTTTCAGGAGCGCCTTTCAACAAAAGCATGGGGGCTGGGCAGCCATTAGGAGAGGAGAGGGACAGTTGGTGGAGGTATCCATTCACGCCTGTGGAAGCTCTCGAGTGCCTTCCACAAAGAAGGGTCCAGGCAGCTACCTAAAAAAGCGCAAAATGCTCTCACTCACTTGGAAAGAACTTTGGAATCTTCTATCAAGAAAAGCTAGAGCACTTTGGGAGTCACAGACCTTTGGAAATCTGCCGAAGGCTCTCAGAGCGGTGCCGTCCAATAGTTATACCATGGGAGCCACGCCGATGAGTCACGTATATAATTCAACATTTTTAAGTGGCCCCATTTAAAAAACGTAAAAGAAACTAATTTACTTCATAATCATTTTATGTAACTGAATATATTTATCATTTCAACACATAATCAATAAAAAATTTTAATTAGATATTTTACATTCTTTTTTTCCTACTAAGTCTTCAGCCCCTGCTGTGTGTTTTAAACTTATGGCCCATCTAATTGGGACTGGCCACATTTCCAGTGGCTACCGAGCACTGTCCCCATTTGCCCGGGACAGTCCTGGCTTCAGCACGGGCAGTCCCGTGTCCTGGGAAACTCCTCGGTCTGGGCAACCCTGGCTGGTTGGCTGTCCCAGGTTGGGTAGCCCAGCCTTGGACTATAGCTTCTCCCCCTAGCAAGGCACAGACAGACAACAGCCGCCCTGCAATTAAAGAAGTCTGGTCTCCTCTCATGACTTTTATTTGGGGAACCCCTGATCCCACTTTACAGATAAAGAAAGGGTGACACGGAGAGGGGAAGGAACTCGCCCACGGTCGCACGGTAACTTGGCATTAGAGCCGCAGCTAGAACGCAGGCTTTCCTGACCTCGGGGCGCTCTGTGCCAGTCCACAGGAGGTGCCTGGCCAGAGCGTGGGGCGTTCCTGAGGGTAGACAGCACCGCCTGGGGTTCACCTGGTCCCTGCAGCCCCGCGGTCCTTTAGGATAAGCAGGCAGTCCCTCTGCCACGAAGCAGGACTCCCGGCTGTCTGGCCCACGCAGGGCAGCAGAGGCCAAAGCGAGGGCGGTGTTTCCCAAAGAGGGCACACACCCCACTCGTGACATGTGAGGTGCTTTAGTGGTGAGAGAGTTTGACTCCCGTAGTGGGCAGCTTCGCTCTTTTCAGAACTCTCTTCCTCACCGTCTGATTAGTTAAAGAGGAAGTCTTGGGGGGGGGTTAGGATGTCTGTCACCAACACTTGCTGGGTCCTCTACACAGAGACCCAGCCTCAGGCTAGGAGAAAGCACCCAGATGCTTAAGATTTTTTTAACTTTTTATTTTATTATTTTTTTAAGATTTTATTTATTTATTTGAGAGGGAGTGAGTGAGAGAGCACGAGCAGGGGAGAGATGGAGGGGGACAGGGAGAAGCAGACTCCCTGCTGAGCAGGGAGCCGGACATGGGGCTCGATCCCAAGACCCTGGGATCACGCACGACCTGAGCCGAAGGCAGACGCTTAACCGACTGAGCCACCCAGGCGCTCTTAACTTTCTATTTTAAAATGGTAGAGTCACACTAGGTTGCAAAGGTAATAGAGGGAGGTCTCATGCACTCCTCACCCAGTTTCTCCCAAAGCTTGCCTCCTACATAACTAAAGTACAGTGACAAACCCAGGAAATGCGTGGGCATGGTTTCCTGCTATTGCAGCACTGTGTAGATCTGCCTAAATTCTGATAGCATCGCTTCTTTTCTTTGTGTTACTTTTTCCTGGTGTATCTCTCTGTGCAATTGATACTATTTTTCCATTTACAGTAATGACATAATATTTCCCCTTTAATTAATTCGCCTTCAGTAAAAAAGAAAAAAGAAATGGATTTGAGGAAATGTATCAAGCAAACAGGACGTAGATTGTACTCAGGGCAAAGCTGGCAAAAGTGTTAGTAAATAACAATTTATACAGAGTATTTACTAAGTCCCAGGTACTGTTTTCATTTTTTTAAGCTTTTATTTATTTCTTTGAAAGAGAGAGAGAAAGAGAGAGAGAGAGAGACCGCAGAAGCAGGCAGAGAGGCAGGCAGAGGGAGTGGGGGAAGCAGGCTTCCTGCTGAGCAGGGAGCCCAATGCAGGGCTCGATCCCAGGACCCTGGGATCATGACCAGAGCCGAAGGCAGATGCTTAACCAACTGAGCCACCCAGATGCCCCCCAGGTACTGTTTTAAATGCATTATATGTATCATGTCATTTAACATAGCCAACAGGTCTCTGAGTTAAGTCCTAATATAATTAATTATCCCATTTTACAGATGAGGAAAGTAAGACACATTTTAAAAGTTTAGAAGCTGATCTAGACTTTTTTTACACATACACAGAATCACTCATGGTTTACAAACATGTGGGCATATTGTACATAGCAACCTGTTAAAACTCAAATCGGACTACACAAAACAAATGAGGACCCAACAAGCAGTGTTGCCATTTAGGGGAGCTCAAGGTCACTGTAAGTCAGGGCATCCAGGTGAGGCCTTCCAGACCTCCACCACCGGCCCTCCCAAGCTCTGCTTTCACTGAGGGGGGCCCTGCCGTGCTCTGCCTGTCCTGACTCGGAGGGCACAAGCTCCCATCCTCGGGGAGAGTGGGCACGTGTAAAGGAGAAATGAAAACCTCTTGGCCTGGAGCCCTGGGTCCAAGGTCTCCCCAGGATCTACTCTCAATCCCCTTAATAGCCCAGGAAGCTAAAGGATTTCAGGGTCATCCTGGCTAACTAGCTACACCCTGATTGAATCATAAGGTGTTCGAGCTGGAAGGGGCTGCAGACACTCCGATGTGATGGAGAACAACAGAGTGGCCGGACAGGGGAGGGGACGTGTCCAAGGTCGTTGTGCTGGTGAGGGTAGAAGCAGACCCTACCCACCCCCACGGAAGCCAAGGGCGGTCCCCTCGCCTGAGATCAAGGCCAGATTTCAGTAAGTGTTGAGGGGTCTGACCGAGCTCTCACTTTCCGGCCAGCATCCTCTGGCTCTCCTTAAAGTAGAGGATACCAAATGTTAGCCGCATCAAGGGCTCTTAGAAATGCACATTCCTGGGGCCACCTCCGGAGATCCTGAATCAGGAGGTTTGCAGAGGAGCCTGAAAATTTGAATTTCAGGCAATGCTTCCCCTCTTCCCAGCCCACCAGAGCCTCTGGATGGACCCAGAGGTGACCCCGAGGCAGGTGTTCTGACCAGTGTGTAGCTTCCTCGGCGGCCCTGGCTGCACAGCACCCCCTGGCTGAGAGCCCTGGCAGTGTTCAGACACGTGGGGGCTCTGCCCCGCCTTTGGGGCCATTCACCCAGCCAGGGGGTTGGGCAGATGGGCAGGCCTGGCTCCCCTCAGCCTCTCCCCCCAGGGCCCACCAGGCTTAGTCTGGGAGAGCTGATGAATGTCCATTACCACAGCAGGCCCCATAAAAAGGATTATGGGGTGTTGCTGAGTTTACAAGGCTGTTCTTGTAAAGCTGCCAGACTTGGGGTGGCCATAGCCCCTATGGAAGAAGGACGAAAAAGAATTTTCCCTCTGCCTAGTGCCACACACCCAGTCACTTTCATGGGAACGGTGGTGGCCTGATTGCAAGAGCACGTGCAGCAGAAGACCCCCATCAGGCGGACAGACTGCAGCTCACAGCTGACCCACTGGACCTTTCTGGCCTCTACTTTCCCATCTGTGAAGTGGGCCTTTCTCTCACCTCCCAAAGGTAGTTGTGAGGATGACTCAGGCGAAGCCTTTGGCCCCTGTGGGAAAATCCGAGTGCCAAGGGTGTCTCTCCTTGGCAAAGCTGGGGAAGAGAGGTGTGCTGGCGCCCTCCGCTCCCATCCCTGCACTGGCCACTGTGGGTGAAGAGTGTGGCCTCCAAGGTTGGGGCCAGGATGGCAGCCGGGGAGGAGAGAGGTCCAGGGGCAGCCCCAGAGATCCCCGGGCGCTTTGGCACCTGGCAGGCTGGCTTCCTGGCTGCCCTCACCCGTTTTCCGGCCTGGTTTGTGTCTGGTGAGAAGGGTCTGGCTAGCGCGGACTGCTGGCCCTGCTCTGGGGCCCAGGCTGGGGTCCCAGGAGCACCCCGCCGCTGCTTGATCTTCAGCGCACTTTCCCCTGCTAGCCTCCAAACCTGGATTGTCTGTGTCAGGCCCTTTCAGCATGATCAAACACAGAGTCCAGAGCTTGGGAAACGTGAGGCGTAACTGGTGTTTTGCAGGAGCACGGACGCTGTCAATAACCAGGCAGCCCCGGAGCCGGGGGACCGAGCCCCTGCTCCCCCAGGAGCTCCATTAACATTCCCCACCCAGGCGTGCAGACCAGATGGGGTTTGAATCTTCTCGGCAAAAGACCAGAGAAGCAGTCCGCTAGCGGTGGCAGTGAGGGGGTGGCGACAGGGGCCATGGTGAGTGCGACCAGGTCATCGGGGCCCTAAAACGAATGGGACCCGTAAAGAGCGGTGAACAGGCATGTGTCAGCCCCATGCCCAGTAGCAGTCTGCACTGTCCTCTGGAGCAGGCCCCCATAGCGACGCCCCTTCCACAGACGAGGACACGGATGAGACTCAGGCTAACGACCAGCCCAGGGGTACAGAGCTGGGCAGTGGGGACGCCACGACTCAAGCCCGGCAGTGAGGCCTCTTAGGAACGTGCCCCCGCTAGCCCAGTAGGGGAGCATCTCCAGAGGGAGGGGCAGGCTCGGGGCGGGGGNGGGGCGGGGGGGGGGGAGACCAGAACGTCTTCCTTGTGTTTTTGCCCACGTGCCAAATTCTGTTCCTGGCAGGTGCGGGCCCCTCTGCCCATCCCGAAAGCGTCTCCCTGTCCTCCCACCTCCACCCAGAACTTCCACGGGCACACCCTGGACGAGATCAGTTGTGCACAAACTTAAAACCACTGGTTTTAGTAAATATGAACTAAAATAATGGCTCTCCATAACAGGCTTGGGCTCGTGACATATTCTTTGGGTCTCCCATATTCTTTGGGCAAGTGGCTTCACCATGCTGTGTGCCTTGGGTTGACCCTCTGCAAAAGGGGATAACAGTGATTCCTACCATGTGGGGTCATATGGTGGCAGCCCTGTACTTGGAACATAGACAATGATCAATGAAAGTGAGAGCTGCCACTGTACTCATAGGCAGGCAAGGAGCAGTGTGGACGGGCCGCAGTTCCAGAAGCATCTTGGAGCACAACACCAAGGGGTTTCCCCATGATAAATCCATGGAATCTTGCCTCTGTGAGGATTGCCCATAGCTCGGTGGCCAGGATAATGGGGGAATCTGGTCAAAACCCCCCCTGAAGGAGCAGGGGTTTGCAAGAGGAGGCTGGGGTCAGGCAAGGCCCCACCTTAGCAGGAGCCTGAGGAAGGAGCACAGTGCCCAGGCAGAGATATCAAGGGCTAGAGCCCAACTTATGGTAATTTTGGCATCTTCTCTCTTCTTTCACCTCAAGCGATGTCCGGATCTCACTCAGGGACATCCTCACTTGCTGAAGGGTCCAAAGCCTCTAGAAGGCCCGCTGCTGCTCAGGTCATGCAGAGACTGGAGGGGAGATGGTGACCGGCCTAGCCCAGATCCTTCAAACTCGGTGGTGTGCTGGACCCACACCAACTCATACAAACTTGTTCCAACTGGTGAACCTCACCGCTAGGTGGTCAGGAATTTCGCCTGCCATCATTAAAAATTAAATGACATGAACATACAGTTAAATACATTATAGTCAAATAAAGGTAATAAATAATCAAAGCTCATCATTTCCTGAGCATTTTGGTACAGTTTTCCTGTTTTGAGTGTGCATGAGCTCATGTATTTCTATGGCGTGTGCGTGAGGGGTTACCCCACCACCCCTAGCCCCGTGGCGCACAGCGGCAAATATCTTCCCAGCTCTGCCTTCCAGAATATCGCTTTGGAAGCTTGAAACTCGCCTTGGGGGAGTCTTTCCACCTGGGAAATCAGCAACCCCTCCAAATCAGGGCTACCCCCCGCCCCCGTGCTGGTTATTACACATGAAGGAGCACACCGCTGACCCCCAGGGCTTTGGAGAGCCCACCCCCAACAGAGGGATGCCAGGCCATTCTTCCCTAGTGGGATTTACTTCCAATCCCAGACCTCCAGGACTTATTTTAGAACAACTGAGGAGTCTCCGGAATTGATTGGACCCATTGTTCCCCCTCCAGCCGGTGGGCTCCGCCCCCCATTGTCCACGGCCCCTCCCAGCTGCTCAGAGGCTCCTCCAAGACCGGAGCTGGGAGGGGCCTCGCGGTCAGAGCCTTGGATGGTGGCCCTGTGTCTATTGTGAGCTCCCGAGGATCTCGGGGTTTCCTTGTCCCTGGGCCTCAGAATCCACTGGGGAGCGGCCTGTTTATGGTAAATGATGCCTGTTTGCTTTGATTTCTAGTTCAATCCCCGGGGCCACTACTGTGTCCCCATAAATTAAAGGCTGCTTGTATTTGGGAGAAATTAAGTAATCCTGTGAAGCCCTGGGAACATGGAGGCCTTCAGAGAGAGCAGCCATGGTGTGTATCGTGTCCACACCGAGGCCAGACCCTCTGGCTGGTATCACTGGACTTGGGGACCAGGGTGACACCATGCCTGCTCTGGACCCACAGACTGGTTAGAAAAGAAAATAGTAACAAAGCTCCATCACCACTGGCTTTTCCTTTCCCATTTCCAGTCTTTGCTTAAACTCTTCCTCCTGTCTAGGCCGTGCCCCCTCCACCCCATCATAAACCCCAAACTGACGGAAGGCCTCCATCTTTATCCCTCAGGGTTCTGCCCAGGTAAGAAGAATAACATCCAAGATGCAGCTAATCGCAAAGTGAACAAAGCCTCCTCCCATGCTTGATTTCTTTTCTTCTCTTCATTGTGTTAAAATGCCCATGACATAAAATGTACCATGTTAACCATTTTTAAGAGTACAGTTCAGTGGCCCTAACTACAGTGACACTGTTGTGCGGCCATCCCTATCATCCATCCCCTAAAATCTTTACGTCTTATCAATCTGAACCTCTACCTATTAAACAGTAACTCCCCGCTCTCCCCTCCCCCACCCGGCGCCCAACAACCATCATTCCACTTTAAGGCTTGTTGATTTTGACTACTCTAAGCACTTCCTGTGAGTGGAATGATACAATATTTTTGAAACTGATTTATTTCAGTTAATAGTATGTCCTCAAGTATCATCCATGTTGTAGCATATGGCAGAACTTTCTTCCTTTTTAAGGTTGAATAACAGTCCATTGTAAGTGTATACCACATTTTCTAATCCATTCATTAGTCAGTAGACACTTGGGTTGCTTCCATGTTTTAGCTATTGTGAATAATGCTGCTATGAACGTGGGTGTGCAAATACCTCTTTGAGACCCTGCTTTCAAGGTTGGGGCATCTACTCAGAAGCAGAATTGCTGGCTCGCTTGGTAATTCTGTTTAATTTTTTGAGGACCCTCCATACTGTTTTCCACAGCAGCCATACCATATAACATTCCCACCAACAGGGCACAAGGGTTCCAATCTCTCTACATCTTCGCCAACACTTGTTGTTTGGTTTTTGGATAGTAGCCATCATGGTGGGCATGAGGTGGTCTTTCCCTGATGATGAGCCATGTGGAGCATCTTTTCATGTGCTTATTGGCCATTGGTAGATCTTCTTTGGAGAAATGGCTGCTCAAGTCCTTCGCCAATTTTTGAATTTTTCTGTTGTTGAGTTTAGGAGTTCTCTCTATATTCTAGATATGAATCCCTTGTCAGATGTATGATTTGCAAATGCTTTCTTCCATTCTGTGGGGGGCCATCTCACTCTGTGGATGGTGTCTTGTGAGGCACAAAACTTCTAATTTTCATGAAATCCAGTTTGTCTATTTTTGCTTTTGTTGCCTATGCCTTTGGTGTCACATCCAAGAAATCATTGCCAAATCCAGTGTCATGAAGATTTGTCCTGTGATTTCTTTCAAGAGTTTTATTGTATTAGGTCTTACATTAAGGTTCTTGGTCCATTTTGAGTTAATTTTTGTGTATGGTGTGAGGTAAGGGTCCAATTTTATCCTTTGGCATGCAGATCTCCAGTTTTCCCAGCACTCTTTGTTGAAAAAACTGTCCTCTCCCCATGGAATGGTCTTGGCACTCTTGTCAAAAATCATCTGACTGTGTACATAGGGGTTAATTTCTGGGTCCTCTTTTCTGTTCCATTGATCTATACATCTGTTTGTATGCCAACACCACACTGTTTTAATTACCGTAACTTTATAATAGGTTTTGAAATCAGGGAGTTGAGCCCTCCAGTTTTGTGCTTTTTCAAGATTATTTTGGCCATCTCGGTCCCATCCCATGCGTGATTTTATTTATTTATTTTGTGTGTCAATTCAACACATAGTGATTAAGTCCCCACTTTTCAACATGTTCTACGCCCTGGGGATTGGACATGTCCAGTCCTAAGCTCTGGTGTGGTAGAGTTATGCTCTGGGGCAATGTCAGAGACAGGCGGGGCCAAAGCACAGCATCTCCATTTCATAGATCAGCACATGGAGGCTCAGAAGAGTAAAGGAGCTTGCGGCTAAGTCACAAAGCTGGGGTGAATGGAGTCTGAAATTTCCAGCTTTCTGACCCCCTCCCCCACCCCAACCAGCTTCTCCAGTCCTCTATCCCCAGGTGGTGGTGGAAGGAGGGAGAAAACCCGGTAGGGCTGCTATGCCCTGGCCCTCCAATGGGACCATCTGAATGCCTAGAGGGGGGTCTTCAAGCAGTTTGCTATCACGTGTGATAGAAGTCCCCTTCCGGCTCCGGAAACCTTTGGCAAAGACGACCATTCTGTGTACGACCTGATGGCAGCAGCTCAAGGTCCTTGGCCTGTTGCGCTCTATCTCTACCTCACAGCCTTGATTACTTTTTTCCTTGCATTATAGAGATCTGTGGACAGGACCTGACATCCCGGTTTCTCTTTGCTCCCTAGAGATGGCAGCCTTGACGTATGGTCTGGAACTCACGTGAAACCCAGCGCAGAGCCTAGTGCACGTAGGAGCTCCAAAATGTTAGTGTGCAAAAGAAACGAGCACCCTCCCCCTCTGTCCAAAGTGGCCTGGCCTACCTCTGAGATGAGATGGAGGGAACGTCTCTGCGGTGACCTGGTTAGAAGGCCTCAGGGCCGGCTGTAAATTTGAAGAGTACAAGTCTATACCCTTTCAGGCTCCAGTTGAAAGGGGAGCACAGAGCCCGGCTTGAAAGAGAACCTCCCCAATTATCCCTGATGCCAGGGCCCTCCTGAGAGCCACAGGTCAAGGGGCTCAGGTCATGGTGACACCCACCTGTGTGCACAATCCTTGCAGGGAGGCCTGACACCCACACCCCTGGCAGAGGGGGAAACCAAGGCCGAGAGAAGGGAAGCCACTTGGCACTTTCCATTCTCGACTGGGTGTACCATGTGCACATGGATGTATAACTATCTCTGTGAGGCCCTGCTGTCAATTCTGTTGGGTCTATACCCAGAGGGGATTCGCCAGATCACACAGTAAGGCCATTGCTAATTTATGAGTGACCACTACTCGTGTCCATAAGGGTTACACCACTTTACATGCCCACCAGCAGTGACTCTTCATGTCCCTATAAGGTGGGCACTCTCATCATCCTCTGTCACGGGTGTGCACACCGAGGTTGACCTGCCCAAGGCCTCCGTGTGAGAGGCGGCCGCCAGGGCGTAAACCAGGCTGGCTGCAGAGCTGGTCTCCCGCCCCTCCCACCACACTGCCTGCTCTGCATTGGGCCTGGTCACCCCTACTTCATGGGCTGCGGAGAGGCCGCGGAGCACTGTCACCCCATGCCAGGCACAGGGTGATCCCCAATCAAGAGCCCTTCCTCCCAAGGGAAGTAGCCTCACAGAGCGCTTTGGAGTTTCCAGATCAACACCCAGATCCCGATGCTGGCTGAGTCCTTTCGCTGGTCAAGATGTTTAGTGAGATATATATATATATATATATGGCGTACCTGAAGCAAAGTCTTACGTGACTTAAGTGTACAGCTCAGTAAATGGTTATATCTGTGTGCATTAAGATATCTATCCTTCAAATCAAGAGATAGAGTATTTCCAGCACCCTGGAAAGTTCTCTCTGTCCCCTCCCGATCAATGCTCTCGCAAAAGTAACCGTGAACTGAGGAGTATATATGTACATACACTCCATATGGGCTGGCTGTTGTTGTTGTTATCATCCTTGGCCCCATTTCCAGAACCTTCTGCCAACTCAAGGCCACATAGGGAGGCATGTAATTCCACATGGAAGCCCTGAAAGTCTCTTGTCAGCACCCTCAGCTCTTACCTGGAGACTTGCAGGCTTCCTGATCTTTGGAGCTTCCCCTGGGAAGATGCCCACACCCGGAAATGGACAGACTCTCTGCTGTTGCGAGTGAAGCCTTATCGTTCATTCCCACTCTTCAGATTAAGAAACTGAGGCTGTCTTGGAGTCTGGGGAGGTACAGGCTGCTGCGGCACTAGGAGGTCTCTGGGAGTTGTTGCCAGTGGGTCTTATGTCTCCTTTCGGTCAGAACAGTGACCTGTGTGGACAGAGCCCAACTTCTGGCCCCCAGGACTGTCCTCTGGGCTCGCTCCTGAGGTCGCAGTGCCTGGGAGTGGCTGGAGGCAAGGCCACTCTGCCAGGACAACCTTAGCTCCACACGGCCCCCTGTCTTTACCACTCCAGAGGGCCTCACCCTCCCTGTTTCCCATCAACGCTTCAGCGTGCATGAAATATTAGGAAAATGGGGCTGAGTATTAGGTAATGACTGTCCAATTTATTCTGACAGCAAGAACCAGAGGGAGGAAATTGACATTGGTGATTTTACTTAGGCCCTGACAACCTTAATTAATCTTCACTCCTTTCCCAGAAAGCAGGGGCCTCTGACGGCTGTGCTGAGCTCAGGCAGAGGCCTCAAGTGTGCTGGCCGCCCTTGGTGGTGTGGACAAGACTGCCAACTTGAGGAGCCCTAAAGGACCCAGCCTGGCTCCCAGTCAAACCAGGAGTTCATCCTGGGTCCCTCCAGGCAAGCTCAGCAGCCAAGGCCAGCCTCCGAGAGAGGCAGAGAAAGCCAGAGAGCCTCTACCCACTTCTCAGAAGGGAACACTGAGGGCTGGAGAGGGGCCTCATCTTGCCTGAGGCCCATTGTGAATCCGCCCCACGGTCCTCTAGCAACTCAGAGGGCACCACAGCTCAGGAGGAAGGACGGCCACATCCTGTCAGTGGCCTTCAGGGGACACGTCCAGGAGAGGGCAACATGGTGGGGTAATGTGAAACCCGGGCTTCCGGTGGCCATCCCAGAGCCCACTGCTTTGGGGTACACCAGCCCATCCAGGTTCAGCCAGGCCATCAGGGAAGGGACTAAGGCTCACGCGCCAGCATCCCACCCTGACTGCCTCACTGGAGCCCCTACTCTGTCCCTCGATCAGCCAGCAAAATCTTCACTGCCCTTCAGGGCCGCTCAAAGGGGGTTACATGCTTCACTGACTTATCAAGCCAGTTCTGGCTCCACCCCTTCAGTGTGTGGTTTTGAGCTGGCAGAAGATTCTAGACATTGGGCCAAGGATGATCACAATAACAGCCAGCATGTGTTGAGTGTTACCATGTGCTAAGCCCTTTCTTATCAGGTAAGCGCTATAGTATTTGGGGTCCTTCAACACCTCTGTGAAGGGTATACCATCATCACTCCCTTTCTCAGAAGCAGCGGCTAAGATTTGGTGAGGGTAAGTCCGTCCGCCAAGGTCCCACAGCTGGTGTGGCGGAACTGGATCTCGAGGCCAGTCCTGCCTCTCTTCCCAGCCAAACGTTCTCCCACGTGGCCCCAGGACATTGTCCTGGAGTGTATCTCAGCTCATCCATCCCTGCTCTGACAAACAGAACCCTGGGGATCCTAGGGCAGGTGACACAAAGACGGCCACCCTCCCTGACCTCCTCTGAGCACTCCAGCCACTTGGCTTCCCAGCTCCCTGTGCTCAGGTCTGGACTCTGTCAAGCACCCGGGAGGCTAGCCAGCAAGGCCCTACATACCTGTGGGCAATTAGGCAAGTCCCCTAGGGGTGTGTGACTCATCCCCCAGCTATGGGGGCAGCCTGCAGGGAGGCCAAGGATGGACCCCTCCTGCCTGTCCACTCTAATTTCAGGTGGTATTCTCCAAAGCCCCCATAGTTCCCAGGCTTGGCATGGTTCCAGGGGAAGAAGAGAGAATTGGACATTTCACCATCAGTGGGAGGCGTGCTAGCCATACCCTTTCCTGGTGCTGCACCAGAAGATGGGGAGGCCCCCCCCAGATTCTGATGGGCACCTGGCCGGGGTCATTTTCCCTAAAATGTTCAGTTTCTTCAAAGATGTCAAGTTCCTAGCAGCTGACCTTCATTGGGTCCCTTTACTGGTCCTATGAGCCTCAGTGTCACTCCACCCCTACGGAATGGGGGCATTTGCCCCCACCCCATAGGGAATGTCCAGAGACTCCAACGATGGGACCACGAGGACTCTTTGGGCTGTGTGCTCCAGGTGCTGCCGATCAGCTTTACTAACAAAATATAAATGATGTTTCCATTAATAGCATTAACTAGAGAGGTTTCTGGATGGAGCCAAAAAAGAAAACCAAAAAAACACACAGAATTTGGAGGCCAACGGTGCAGGTTTGCATTGGGCTGTGCCCCTCACTGACTGGGTGTTTCTTAGGCTGCAGACTTAGTTTCCTCATCTGTAAAATGGGCTTACTACTGTCTGCCTTGCAGGATTGTTCTGATGCAATGACAGAATATTTGTGATCTATTTCAATAGAATAACCTATTTTAAGAAAAGGTGCCTGGAATGCCACCCCGGTCAGTAACTAGCACTACCTTTGCCCACCCGTTGGCTTCATTTTTGAACGGTCCCTATTCTACGGATGAGGAAATGAAAGCCCAGGAAGTTCAGTATCCTGTCCCAGGTCACGCAGCTGGTGAACGGCTGAGCCAGAATTTGACCCCGGAGCCCGGGCTGCTCCAGCCACCGGGAAGGAGCATGCCAGGGTGCTGGAGGTACAAAGAAGCCTGCTGGAGTCTCAGGCTTTTCCTCGAGGCCTGGGCCCGGGGCCTCCTGGGGTGCCCCTCAGGCCTCCTCCCGCCTGCCCGGGCCGCCCAGGGCCCCAGCGTCCAGCGAGGGGGGCCAGCGCCAGCCCTGGCGCCACATGAAAGGTCCCACGCTGCTCTGGGAGCCGGCTTCACACTCAGGGACGCCTTCCCACAGAAATGTGTCAAAAAGTCAGTTTGATCCCGTCTGCTCTGTGTGTTCCCACAGCCCGTCCCGCCTCCCGCCCCATGGGCCACCATCTGCCGCTCCCCGCCTGAGGTCTGCGGCCGCCCAGTGGCTCCAGAGGCGGGGACAGCACTCCAGCATTTTCCATGGATTCATTTCCAGCACACAGAGGCCTCACCTCCCCACCTCACAGGGCTGAGGGGGGAGCGGGGCTGGCGGGCCCGGGACAGGCCTCCCCTCTCCTCACTTTCCAAAGAGTTGAGCTTCCAGGTTGGGAGAAGTTGTCATGGCTTCACTCCTCAGTCCCACCCCATCAGCTCCCCGGGGAAGCCTGCAGCTTCCATGCACCCTGGCAGCCAGGACCCAGGGCAGACTCGCCCTCCAGGACAGTCAGAAGAATGGAGGGAAGGACTAACTGGGAGCCACCCTGGGTATTTTCCCCTGGGAAGATATGCTAGAGGCTGTGTTTACTTCTGAAGACCTCAAGACCAATGCTCCCGGGTCGGGGGGACAGTTCTGGGCAGACATGTGTGAGACCTCTGCGCTTTCCACAGTTAAATATCCCTAGGATACCCGGAGAGGGAAGGCACAGAACCACAGCTGCAACTTCTGGAACATTCCCTATGCTCACGTCCTTGCCTAAGTTGTCTTGTTTAATGGTGCCACGCTCATTTTACAGATGCGAAAGCTGAGTTCCATGGGCACAAACCCAGGGGGCCTAACTTCCATGTAGTCTCTGCTTCCCAGGTTCCCTGGACATGGAGATCAAGGTGGCTGCGGCCCCCTGGGCTTGAACGATACATGGTGGTATAAAGATTTGAAGACCATGCCTGGCTCAGACTCAGAGAAGCTAACCTGTGATGTCTAAACCAGTTCTCACATGAGCATGTAGCTATTGGAGAGGCCTTATTCTGTGTTTCCCACCCTTCACACCTGTGCCCAGGGCTGGGGGAAAAGGGGATCACCCAAAGGAAGCCAGCTGCACCAGGAGATGGGGAGGTCCCCCAGATTCTGTTGGGCGTTGGACATTAGCACTCCAGGCCAGGGTCATTTTCCCTAGAATGTTCAGTTTCTTCAAAGACGGCAAGTTCCTAGCAGCTGAACACAGGTGTGCTGGCATCCCAGGGAGCCCAGAACCCCTCACTAACTCCTTCTTCAGCAGAGGCCAAGGTGGACTCTCTGAGGAGGGAACTTTACCCAGGACCTGCTGAGTGTCATTAACCCTTCCAACCCTCTCCTTTCTGAAGAGGTCAGGTCTGGTTTGTTGCTCAAAATCACATGGTACTTAAATGGCAGACTTGGGATCTATACTTCACTCCATTTGACCAAAGTTCATGATCTTTCCAACTCTCCAGGGCCTCCCAAGGGCAGGGCACGACCTGGGGCCGCCCACCATCATGGGGGGAGAGGAAATCACCCCTAGATATTGTGGCACCCTGTGGGACACTAACTCCTCAGAGTTCCGAAGTACATCTGTGGCACTCATAGTAATTATTAGTAAATAATAATTTAATAGTGTGTGGTAGGGAGTGTTCCAGGCATGTTCTATCATGAACTAACCTAATCCTCAGTCAACCTTATGAGCACAATACTGTTATTATCCCCCACGTTATAAATCAAGTGATGGAGGTTCGGAGAGCTCAGGCGACTTGTCCAAGGTCACACAAGTGGGATTTGAGGGAGAACTAGGCAACTTGAGCTTTTGTTTTCTCAATCAGGGTCCTGAGGGCTCTCTCTGGACTGCGCTGCCTCATTCAGTTTCCCAACATTCAGGGAAGGCTGCTCTGTGTCACAGGAGGGGAGTGAGAGGCACCGCAGCCCTCAAGGTTAGCTCTGGGTACTGGAGGCAGCCTGTGAGCACCCCCCGCCCCCGCCACCTGCTCTTCCCTCTCTCTGTGGTAATAGAGTTGTAACTAGACACATGGCTACATTTCCCAGCCTCCTTTGCAACTCAGTCTGACCATGTGACTAAGTTCTGGCCAATAAGATGCAAGAAGTAACAAGTGCGCTTCTAAGTCTTGCCGGGAAAATGCTGGGTCTGTGGACCCCTGCCCTCTGCCCTCCCTCCACCCCTTTGGTGGGGACGTGGCTGGAATTGGAGCAGCCACTTGAGAGCTATATATTAAAGATGGGGAAGCTGCCCCATCAGCCTGGACTGTTATGTGAGAGAGGAATGCAGTTGCAGATAGTTTAAGCCACTGTATTTTGGGGGCTCTTTGTGACAGCTGTTGACCGTGCCCTCACTAGTCCACAGCTGAGAGGGTCTCCTCGTCTGCTCCTGTCCCCTCGTTGATCATTCGTTCAGTCAATGAACATTTGTTGAGCAACTGCTATGGCCCAGGCACCTTTGGAACCCCTGGAGAAAAAGGAGTAGACAAGACCTCCTCGAAAGGGTCCTGTGCTCACAGGTCTGCCATTCCAGTGCGGAAGGTGGGCAAACAACAAAACAAAACAAAACAGCAACCAGAAAGGATCCTTTCAACTGGTAATGACCGCGAAACAAGACAAACTGGGTTGCGGGGGAAGCATGTCTATAAAAGGTCAGTGAGAGCCTCTCTGAAAAGGGAGCACCGAGCTCACACCAGGAGGACCAGAAGGAGCCAAGCAGGTGAAGGGGGAAGAGGGTTCCGGCAAATGAGCCTGCAGGTTTGAGAGGCAGAGAGAAGGGGAGTGGCTGGAGGCAGATGAGGGGCGGGGACAGGGAGGAGGTCAAGGGGAAGGCAGGGACCAGGTTTTCTTACCCAGGAGGCCACAGTGGTGAGGAGTCTGGGTTGTACCCAAGTGTGATGACAAGCAGTGGAAGGTCTGGCAGAGCAGAGACGTGATCTGAGGTACACCTTAGAACAACTATTCTGGCTGCTTCATGGAGAATTGGTTTGAGGGTGGGAAGGCGGGGACAGTGGAAAGACAAAGACCAGCAGTAAGCGCGGCAGGAAAGAAGCAAGACCTGTGAACTCAGGAGGGAGCCCTGGAGGAGAGAGATGCGCAGATATCAGACGCATTTGGAGGTGGCAGCTTCTGTTGCCCCCCCCCTTTCCGACTACCCCCAAGGCTATTTGGAAACACAATGCTCAAAAAATATTATTTTCTGCAGAGAGGTGGAATTCAAATCCAAGTCTGTGGGCCTCGAAGTTCAAGGCTTCCCAAACGCCAGGGAGGCCCCCATGAGAGATTCCTTTCCCTGAGGCTCACTTGCTCTCTGCAGAGATGTCCAAAGAGCCAAATTCTTCAGTGTGCACTAAGAACATTAGATATGTTCCTGGGGAAAGCCCCTCACTTCCACAACCATGTCTTTATCCAGACTGATGCTCCCAGGGCAATACTCCTGAACACAAAGGTGCACGTGGACACCAACTGCCTTCACAGGCCGGAGGAACAGGGCGGAGGGGAGCCCTGGCTAACAAAATCTGCAGGAAAGGAGGGAGTACAGGCAAACTCAGGACCACGGGCCTGGCCTCTAGATTAATTCACTGCAGAGCAGTAGATTGGTGGTCAACACAAGGAAGAAGAAAGTAAAAAGAACAGAGACACGTATTAAGCATGGGGCAAAACATCATACATGTTGTTTCTTATGGAATCTCCTCATCGGCCCCATGACTGGATGCTACAGTTACCCCCACCTGACAAGCAGATGAGCAGAGCTGGTCCTCATCTTGGTTCTCCCTCCTCAAGAGACATCATTCCCGTGTTCTTGCCACCCATGTGCTTGGGCAGGACCTCTCCTGCCTCTCTTAGAGAACTTGTCCGGTCATTTGCAGCCAATGGCTTAAACCAAAGGGAACCAGTGTCTTGTCTGTACTCATTCATTCATTCATTCATGGGCCAGTTATTCCCAAGTACCCCCTGTCTTTCAGCTACCATACTAGGCACTGGGGATCCAATGGTGAAAGCAAACAGACGTGGTCCTGCCTTCTGGATGACACTGTCTAGTGGGAGAGTCAGAAGTTCATGAAATCATCACACACACAAATGACTCCTGGCTGAGCACTTCTGAGGGGAGGGTGAGTAAAGCGAAGATCTGACTCAGTGTGGGAAGACTTCCCTGAGGAAGCAGAGCCTGAGCTGACAGCTGAGAGCACAGTGATGAAAGGCATCCAGGCCAGAGAAACAGCACATGCAAAGGCGGTGAGGTTGGAAGGAGGGGCACAGCGGGCATGCAGAATGGAGAGACCTAGATGACTGGAAGGGAGTGAGTGTGCTTCAGGAAGCAGTTGTCGAGGTGGGCAGAAGCCAGGTCAAGCAGGGACTCCGGGGCGTGATGATGATTGTAGATTTTATCCTCCAAGCAACATGGAGTCACTGAGAGGTTTAACCACAGTGGGGTGGCATGATCCAGTTTGGGTTTCCAGATCATTCCAGTAGCCAGGGAGAGAACAGATCTGAGGTACAAGACTGCATAGGAGAAGGCCCTGAGGAAAAGGGCATTGTCAGTAGCTGCCACTGTCCTGTGAGTAAACCCCCTCATGAGTCCCTAGACTTCATGCAGAGTCAAGAACGTCTGCAAGATGAGGGAAGGTAAGCAGTGAGGAGCAGGATTGGACCCCAGGTGTCCTGCGCCCAGTCCAGGGCTCTCTGCACTCTCCCGGGTGAATGGTGACCCACACAACAGGACCCTTGCAATGGGACAGTTTTGCCACCATCCCCACTGTTCTTGTGCTCATTCTGGAAGGAGGTGCTTGAGTAGGAGACGAAGAAAATGTAAAGGGGTGACAGGACTTGGTAAAATGTCATGAGCCCTTGCTGGGCTGAAACCAAGTTGTTTTTTTCCCCTTGTTTTCCAAATTAATTCAACATTCCAAATGAATCCAGAGAGACTTAGTGGGGGCCCTTTCATGTGGATTGAAACTCATAAATTGCAATTTGCTGAGTTGCAGGAAGGCGGAGAATTGCGCCCCACCTCCTCCCACTTGGCACCACCCTGCAGGATCTGGAAGAGAGAGAAAACTTTTGGGACTTCTCCCACGTGGCTGTGGGCTTCATGCGTCAGACTCGGTGAAGGACTATAGGGCGGGAAAACAGAATTTAGAAGCAGGGAGGATGGCTAGAGGTAACTGCAGCTGACACCACGGGGGAGGAAGCTAAACCTCACGGCAGCGGGACTGAGCTGCTGGGGGGTCCTCAGGCTCAAGAAGCTAAGAACAGGGAAGGACCCTCCCCAACGCGCGTTACGATAGCTCTCTGGGAAAGCGGCTTACAGGAGGGGAGGCTTTCCAGCAAAGAAAAAAAGGCTTTGTGTCTGGATCTCAGGAACTGCTCTTTCTAGATGGACCCATTGTCACCAAGAAGGTACAGACAAAGTACACAGAGAACCAAGGACTTGCGTTAAGGAAAACACATGCTGAGATCTGAGGGATTGGCTCCTTTAGGTTTAATATAGCTGTAGTTATCAGTTGACTTTCCTGCACACTCCCAGTGCAAGCCGGCTTGGGGGTGATATATGGCACAGACCCTAGATGAATCCAACACTTTGGAAAACCCCTCAAGGGGCACCTTAATGTTTCATTGTTCATGTCTATTCCTGAATCTGGAATGATTTGGAAGACCCTTTAGGCAAGCAACATTAAGGAGATTGGAGGTATTTGTACACTGTGGGGTTGCTGGTGGGTTGGACATATTACTGAAGGAAGGAATGTGAAGGCCTCCCCTGGTGGGGGCTGTTCACTCATGGTGGTTATGAGCACACCCACTGAGTACATGGGGCAGAGGAGTGGGGACAGGAACTCACACACTTCTAGATCATTCTTTAGTCATCCTGATTATTTCCCCTATCCAGCTGTGATGGACTGCATCATATATTCCCCAACCCCCACAATTTATATGCTGAAGCTCTAAACCTCCCCGCCCCCATGTGACTCTATTGGAGATAAGTCCTTTAAAGATGCAATTAAGGTGAAATGAGTTTGAAGTGTGGGACCCTAATCCAGTATGAACGGTGTCCTTATAAGAAGTAGAGACACCAGGGATGTGTGCCCATAGAGGAAAGGCCATTTAGGGGGACGTGGTGGGAAGATGGCCATCTTTAAGCTGAGGAGAGATGCCTCTTAGAAAACCAACCCTACAAGCACCTAGATCTTGGAATTCCAGCCTCCAGAACTCGGAAAATAAATTTCTGTTGTCTAAGCCACGGGATCTCTGGGATTTTGCAGCCCTACCAAATTAATATGCCAGGTTTGGCGCTCCAGATGTGAACCTTCCTCCCTTCTGCCACCTATTCCTACAAAGAGCAGCAACCTTTGTGTACCCCCAAATACTTGGAATGCCTCCAAGTTTTCCAGCCTTCTCCCCTCCGCTCTGAGGACAAGCAGTCAGGGAATATCAAGACCCCTTCAGTCAGCCCAGTGAGTTGAAAATGGCCTTTCTGAGCAGAGGTGATATCCCAGATGTTCACAGTGATTCCGTATGAGAAATTGTCTTGGGAAGAATGTGTCTTTAGCTTTCATAAAACCACTGTTAAAAAAATTCACACTGAGGGGCGCCTGGGTGGCACAGTCGTTGGGCGTCTGCCTTCGGCTCAGGGCGTGATCCCGGAGTTCTGGGATCGAACCCCACATCGGGCTCCTCCGCTGGGAGCCCGCTTCTTCCTCTCCCACTCCGTCTGCTTGTGTTCCTTCTCTCACTGGCTGTCTCTCTCTGTCAAATAAATAAATAAAATCTTTAAAAAAAAAATTCACACTGAGAATCATCAGGAAATGCTAAAAGCAGTGTGCGCAAATAGGAAGGTTAATAGGGTATTTACGCAATCTCAAAGGATCTCACCTCAATACCGACTAATTACAAACAGAGAAGTAGTAACTTTGTAGCAGAGAGAACGGGCAGACACCCACTTTCTCCAAGAGGAGAAAGTCAACAGCCACAGCGAGACACGCGGACACAACGCCCCTTCAGATGTGATGCCCTGAGAAGGACACACTTCGGTACTCTTCCTGTTGAACACGCACAGCCCACAGCTACACACAAAGAAGCATCAGACAGACCTAAATCGAAGGACGTTCTACACATACGTGATCTGCTCTGGAGAAATGTCAGTGACGGAGGCACAGCTCCTGATTAAATGAGACCAAAGAGACATTACAACTCCATGTAATGCATGAGTCTGCGTTGCTATCTGGATGAAGAATGATGTCTGCAACTTATTCTCGAATGGTTTGGACAACTCATTGGCGTATGTTGCGGAGAGAAGCTGATAAAGCAAATGAGGCAGATGTCAGCGGGGCTGGTTGTGAGTGAAGGGCATTCAGGGTTCTTTGTTCTCTTCTTGCAACTTTTCTGTAACTTCGTGATTATTTCAAAATAAAAGGATTTATAAAAAATCACTCACTCCATGGTATCCCCCATAAAATGATCCAAGGGACAACTATAATTTCCTTGGGATGTCAGACTTATTCCCTAGCATGAAATGTCAGCATGCTTCCTTCCAACAGATAATGAAAAGTGCATAATCCATTGATTTCAATTTTTGCCTGGACTGCTAGGAAGCCATCCTATGATATAATATGCATCAACTTGGTCCCAAATGATGGGAATGGAAAGAACAGCAATAGCTTTAGAGCCAGACTTACTAAATTCAAATTCTAGCCCTGCCAGCTCACTCGCTTTCTAAGTGTTTGATTCAGGAAAGGCTCAGTTACACTGCAGTAACAAATGTCCCCAAGACTCTAGGGCTTACGACAAGGTCCGTCTCCCATTTGAGCTGCATGTTCCCTGCTAGCTGGTGGGAGGCAGGCCCTGCTCCCATGATGTCCTCCCCCCAGAACCAAGACTGTCGAGAATCTCCAGCATCTGAAATGCCCCCGCTTGCCTGGGCCGTGGGAGAGGAGGCAACACACCCATTTTATTGGCTAAAGCAAGTACAGGCCACAGGTAATTCCAAAGGAAGGATGATCCTACCATGTGCCACGGAGTTCAACCAAATATATGTGGTGAATGGCACTCATGACTGGCACAAGCCCCTTGGACAAGTCTTTATCCTCTCTGAGAGTCAGCTTCCCCGCCGTGGAAGGAGGAAGAATATTCGGACCCTACGTCTCAGACAGGTGTGATAACGGAATGAGAAAACCCAGAAGATGCATGGAGGAACCTAGTATCATGGTCTTTGCCCTCCTCCCCCAAGTGCCCCAAAGGAGGAAGATCCTTGTAGATCTAGGCAGGTAGACAGTTGGATGGACAGACAGACAGATAGGTAGCTAGGTATCCAGTGATTACTTTTTAGGAAAAGTAAAAGCCAAGAAGACTGCAGTAAGAGAGACAGTTTGTCTCATAGGTGAAGAGTCTAGACTCCAAGTTATTTTTCCTCTAGGTCCCACTGGGTTTCAGGACCCACCTGACACAAAGTGGTCTCCAAACAGGATTGCACTGATGAGAAAGTTGTATTTATTGAGTCCCTACTATGTGCCAAGCCCTGTGGAAAGCATCGTGTGGCTCTGACCCCAGCAGAGCTATAGGGGCTTGGAGGGGGATGTTGATGGGTGAATAAACTCACACACAAGAGGTGGCAAAGCTGTGAGAGCAGCAGCAGTGGGTGGGAGCAGGAGGAAGTTGCATGAGCCCCTCGGCCTACCCTGAATGCCTGGAGCAGGGATGGGGGAAACAGGATTATGACCCCATTGTCCACGGTGTTGGACTTGGGCAGGCTGGAGCCGGAGAGCCAAAGGTGTCAGCCTCCGAGGCCAGGTTCTGAGTGTGCTTTCCTTTCCAGGTCTCCTGGGGGAGTACCATCCTTGGGCGGGGCTCCTCTCACCCCGCACAGGCTCACCCCTGCAGGCTACCTTCTACCCCCTGCAGGCTGTCCCCACCAGCTGCGCACAGCGCCTCCCCACAGCATGGAGGAGGACTCTAGCTTTTCTTTCCCTGCTTACCTCAATCACCCAATTTTTCTCCAGTTAATATGCAAGTGTTATTCCTCTGTCATTAAAAAAATTTTTTTAAACACCTGGAGGCCGTGGATTCCATTGCACCCGTGTTCCACAATCTCCAGTCACGAACCTTCTGATTTTCTTTTAAGCTCATGTCCCTCCTTTGGCGTCATCTTATGCAGTAACATTTATGAAATAACAGGTTCACTGTGCTGATTACATTTTTTCTACAAAAGGATGAAGTAAATAAGGATTAAAATTTTTAAAATCACCCGCAGCGGAGCGGAAACCAAGCATTTACAAAACACTGCTTTTGAAGAGAGCAGACTGCTCTGGGGGACAAGAACGGAAGGAGCTCTGTCATGAATGAGTTCTGCAGCCTTGAAAACATTACAGAACCTCTCTGGGCCTTGCTTTCCTCATCCGCAAAGGGACTGAACAGCAATCCACAGCTTTGAAGGTTGTGTGGGGCTGAAATGGGATAATGCCCGTAAAGCATCTATCACGGAAGCTGGCTGCTCTTTCTCTCTCAGATTCACGCCACAAACAGCAGGAAGCCCTGTGCTCAATGCTGTGGAGGGTTTGGAAATGAATAAGACCCAATCAGTACCATCCCAGGAGTTTCCAACCCGGTGTTCCTGCACAAGGACACCTGGCACGCAAAGCAGGAGGGTCTTAAATGTCTCTTGAGCAATGCAGGCAAAATGCCATGAGAGTTGGAAGGAGGAAAAAGTAACCCCCCACCCCCGCAGGGAGATCTGGCAAGGCTTCGTGGAGGAGGGGGCATTCAAGCTGGGCAGTGATGGATGGGCAAGGTGTGAGTGTGCAGAGCCTCAGGGAGGGCATTCTGGGAAGGAGGGGAGAACTTAAGCAGAAGCACAGAGGTAAGGAAAGGCAGAGCACCATTATCCTCTGGACTTCCCTCCCACTTGCGAACAGAAGCCTTTCTTCTCTGCCATCCTCCATATATTGGCAAAGGGCTTCTGCTGTCTCCTCTGGGCTGCCAACATTCTCTTGGATCTTTAAACTATCCCATGGATCCATTCCTGCTCACCAATGTCACTCTATCCTGCTCTGCCTGTCATTTTCCCCTTCTGGTTATTCTTGGCTCCCAGGGGCCCCCTGAGGGCAGGAATCAGGACTGGGGACTGGATAGGGAAGAAAAGACTGCAAAAGAAGGGCTTATGGAAACTTGATCACCATCTTCCCGAGTCCGCCTGGGGGGAGGGAGGGCAGGGATTGGCTCTCTCTGAGATGCCTGTGAGGGCAGAAGCAGGATGAGGGGGCCCACCAAGGCCTGCTTTCCCACCGTGCTCTGTGCTGCCCCCTGGGGGCAGCTGCCTCCCCTCGGGAAAGATGAGGAGAGCATTTGGCCTCCACATTTTCGAGGGGCTACATGCACAGGAGAGGAATTGGGGCAGCCAAATACTCAGAGTCCTTTTGCCTCTAAAACTCGATTTGTTTTGGAAAAATCACTAAAAAGGCAACAGAAAATCTATCCCTGCCACCTGGTTTCCTGTTGGCTCCTGGCTAACTTAGCTTGTGGGTCTGTTTTTCAGCCTGCCTTGGCTGCTTTGGGCATATCAGGGCCAGAAAGGGCTCCCAAGACCCTCTTCTCCAAAATCCTGGAGGCCTGGGATACGATTTTTGCATTTCTGTCCACAGACCCGAGTGCAGAGCTGGGAAAGGGTCCTGTCACCCATCTCCCTGGCCTACTTTCTTCCAGGCAGTGACCGCATCCACACATGGCACATGTGTGAAGTCTGCAAAGAATAAATGTCAAGCTCAGAAGTGGAGCAAGGCCTTATGGGAGGCAGCCTCTCTTCCTGGGTCCAGCGGAAGGTCGCCCAAGGCTAGGCCAGGCAGATGAAGGGACAGCCGTCGTGTCTTTGGTAGGAAACTTATACGGGTCCCCAGCATCAACGGGAGATGCAAGAAAAAAAGCCCCAAACAAAGAACACACATCAAATGCTGTGCACACGTGTTCCGAGGGGAGAAAATTCTTGGTATTTCATTAGTGGGGGCTGGAGCCAAGAAGCGAATTTTCAGTCACAGCGTCTTCTGAGGGTCACAATGTCTGTCTTTTCGTTTTTGATCTAAAAAAGAAAAAAAAAAAAGGAAGAAAGGACGGGAGAGGAAGGGGGGGAAAGAAAGGAGAAAGCCTCTGCGCTGTAATTGAATTACTGAGCTGGCCTCTGGGGCTGATGCTGGAATTCAAGAGGCCTTTGTGCAATGTCTGGAGGGACCCGGGACAGCAGCAGGGATTTCAAAGGGGAAGAGGAAGAGCTGGGGCATCCAGGAAGCTCACAGGGCTGGGCTGGGCGAGGGAGGGCTGGGGAGAGCTGCAGAAATTGAAAGCTGAAGACCCGCCTTGCTCCAGGCCCTGGCCTGACCTAGGGTACCTGCCCCTCCCCAGAAACCCCAGGCAGACAGTGGTGCAGGAGGCCGACTGCACAGAGAGGTCCCAGCAGGGACCAAGGCGTCCCGGGAGCCAGGGGGGCCCCATGCCTGACTGGGACAGGGGTGGAAGGAATAAACACCCCAGAGCACTTCCCACATGTCAGGTCCGCTCCGTGTGCCGGGCGCAGGGCTGGGAGGGCCTCGGGGCATCCTCAGAACAACCCATTGAGGCACGTACTGCAATATCCCCCCATTTACAAATGAGGAAACCGAAGTCCAGAAAGTTCAGTGATTTGCCTCAAGTCACACAGTCACTGAGTGGCAGAGCCGAGACTCACAGCTGTGTCAGTGGCACATGACAGCCAGGATCTTACTCTACAGTCTCTTCATCTCATGTCCTCCCAAAACAGTTTCCCAAGGGGGAAACTGAGGTACAGAGAGGTTAGATAATTAGCCAAAGCTCATACAGGCAGTGAGGGCTGAACCGGGATTTGGACCTAGACAGTCCAGCTCCGGAGCCCAAGAGCCACCCATCTCACCTGCTGGGGCGAGGTGGAGCGGTCACCCTGCGGTCCACGTCCTGACGCTTCTCTTGGCCCCCTGCCCAGCCAGAGAGCCCGCAGCATAAAGAACGTGGGCAGGGGCAGCTGCTGGTCAAAGAAGGGGCTACACGTGGCCAGAGAGGCCCCTGGGGTGTCATGAATTGAAGGCCTTTGGATGCCCCCTCAAAGTCTCACAGACACACGGCCCCAACCAGGCTGGCAGCCATCACCTTGATGAACAGGTTGGAATGGGCAGGGCGAGGGCAAAACTGCTCCCACTGGAGAACCACTGGCCTACAGGAGAAGCCCAAACTTGGGTGCTGCTCACACCCCTGCCTTCTCTCCCATCAACCCACTCAACCACCCAAGTTCCAGTCAAACCGAATACCCACATGCCCAAACGCACCTTACTCTGGGTGCCTCCGGCCTTCGCACATGCTGTACGTAGGTCTGGAATGCCCTGTAGACTCCCACGTGTCCTTAAAGACCCAATTCTGATTTGCCTGCAGCCTTCCCAGCGTTCATTTCATGCCCTCCCAAGCTGTGTTGTAACCCTTTCCATTCTGATTTCATAACACCCAGAACATTCGTCCAGTGCAATGTTTTTCCAGTTGTCTCTCTTCATGTCAGTCTGGATTCCTGGACTCTCAGCCCCCTGAGGGAAAGGAGCAAGAATGTCACATGCCTGATATAGAATGGGTGCCCAAAAACTATTTGCTGAGTGAATACACGCAGTGTCTTCGTTTAAACATTCTCATCCAGTCACAAAGCAGAGCTAGTAGACGGTAACTTGGGCGGTCCCCGTATGTATTCCGTGAAGATGACTCAGACCCCATTATCTTGTGATCAAGACAAACCCAGTCCCTGCTCAGGTGGAGCTCAGAGGCTAGTGCAGGTGGCCATGACCCAGCTGATGAACTTACTGATCCATTAACTCACATGATTGATGAACTGATCAAGGGCATTTGCGATGAAGGCTATGACAGTGTCGAAGAGGGGCATGGGGGCCATGTCTAATAGCGGGGCCCTAAAGGACCTGGGAATGGTCAAGGATGCCCACCCCTGAGAAGAGGATACCCTAAGGGTGAGTTGACATTGACCGTGTAGAGGGAAGGAAGGGTGTTCCAGGCAGAGGGAACTGCATGTGTCAAGGCCGTGAAGCAGGAAAGATCAAGATTAATAGATAAACCTGAAAAGCCAGTTAACAAAAGCATGGGGAGTGGGGGTGGGAGGTGTCCTCACTGGTAAAGCTTTGGCCGTGACCGTAGGTGCAAGGAAGAGACCCATGAAGGGTTTTTGCCCCCACTGCTGGATGTGCTGTTGGTGGGTTCTCTCCTCCCCGTTTCTCCAGACAGCGACCTCCCTGAATTTCCCCTATACCACATCCCCCTCCAACACAAAGCCACAGAGAGTCTGATCCACCAAGATCCAGTTGGCCTTGGGGAGAGGGGGCATTTGTTAGGGAATGGGGACACAGGTGACAAGCAGGGATGGGCATTCTATCGGCAAAAGATTTACTTCTTGCTTAGCCTTGGCCTCAAATGACCATGACTGGGCGGGGGAGGGGGGAACCAGGAGAAGAGCTAGGTCAACTTCTCCACTCAGAGGCAGGAAACTGATCAACAAGACTGGCATAGACTGGGCCACAGGTGCTCAGACTTTCCTGGTGTCGTGTTATGAGTGGCCTGGACTTACATTGTATGGATGAGAAAACAGGGATGAGAGGAGGTAAGTATGTGCCCGTCCATGTTCACACAGCCAACGATGGCAGGTGTGGGAAATGAATGCAGACCAGCGAGACTCCATGGCCTGTGCTCTTAACTGCTACAGCTTGTGACCCTGGGGCGAATCTGATGCTCAGAGAAGAAAAGGAACGGCGACAGCTAGCGTTTACTGGGTGTCCACTGTGACCTCTGTGCTTCACACCACCTCAAGGAGATAAACCCTAGTGACATGACCCTTCTTAAGATGAGAACACTGAGTCCAGAAAACTAGGAAGGAGCAGAGCTAGGATTTGAACTCAGGCAGCCTGACTCCACAACCTGTTTTCTTAATCGTTACATACCAAGCTCCCTTAGGGAGAGCTGGGAATACACCCTCTCCCCCTCCCTCTCATGCCCAAGATGAATTTACAGAAGGAGTAAAGCCTTTTCACCCCTGGTTAGCATGGAGACTTCCACAAATAACCCAGACTTCTGGAAATTCATACTAGAGTGTCAATGACTGCCCTGGAATCCTTCCCTCCAAAGACATTTTCTCAGGTGTCCTGAGTGCAGGGGAAAGGGAAGCGTGAGTGTGCCCGGGGAGGAATTTGTGGAACAAACACTGGTTGGAAGCAGGTCTCCAGCCTCTCTGAGGAGCTGGGTCTGGAGGGCAGGCCCCTGGGTGCCCTCCCAAGATCCTAGTGGCACCTTTGGAAGATGGTTTCCCATTTCATTCACGCCTTCATTCAGCTCCTGCCACACGCCAGCACCTTTCAAGGCTCCAGGACTACAGCGGCAAACAGAACACTGATACTCGGGGAAGAAGGAGGGATCATTAAAAGCAAACAAATAGGAAAGAGGTGCTAGGGAGAGAGTAGCAAACCGAGGGTGAGAGTCAGGCTGACAGGCCCCCTCAGCCAGTCAGTGGCAGTCGCACCAGGCTTGCGAGGCCCTTGGCGTCCCAGGCGCCATGCCAGATGTGGGGGGCGCGAGGACCAGCCAGACTTGCCCCTGCCCACCAGGAGCTCAGGGTCGCTCACAGTCCAGTGAGGACGGAGATGTGTGTCCCTCAGGGGCCCGGCTCTGCTCCCTGGAGAAGCAAACCCAAAGGGCCTCAGATGGGTTCCCAAAGCTCGCTGTTTGCGGCTATTTTAAGCCCTCATAATCACTTGAAGTGACTAACACTGATTAAGGTTTTACGAGAAATGAGAAAATTCCTCCCCAGCCCCTCCACCGTGGTTCCAAACCACCTCAGAGCCACTTTATTAACTCACCCAGCCTGGAACCAGCCTCGTCTGGCAGGACGGGGATTTATTTTTCCGTTGGGTCGCGGCTCTGTGCTGGCTTCTCTCTAATAACCAGCCCGCTGGCTTGGCCACCACAGACAAGCCCATCCCCGGGGAGCCAGCTCCTGTCTCCATGCTGGGATGTGTGTGACCTTCTCAGCAACGAGGAATGAGGGCCACGTGGGTCTCCAGGTGGGCACAGCTGGCCAGATGTCCTTGCTTGTGGTGTCCCTGGAATAGTGGCACCGACAGAGGCCACTCCCCACTCCTGCCACCTCCTACCTGTGGCACACGCACCTGTCCATTTCTCTGCCTCCCACCGCCCCCTCCGCCACCCACACACCTGCTTTCTGCACAAGCTTATCGATCTTCCTTAAAGATGGATCTGAGCGCCTGCTGGATACAGGCTCTGCGAAACACTGAGGATATGGCCAGGAAGCAGGCACGGGCCATCCAGGGGGGACCAAAGGCCAGTAATTCTGTTACAAGGTAAAATGACTGAGGTGCTAAAGACAGATGTGAGCAGTGCGTTTGGGTACGTAAAAGTAGTAACTTGGTTCCATGCGGAAGTCACAGAAGTCTCCGGAGAAGGTGTGGCTTTGAGCTGAGGGTGAAGGGTGGGGAAGCATTTCATAGGAGGATGGGGTTTGCTATTTAGTTGTCAGGCATTATGCTAAGCCCTGGGAGGCGTCTTCTCTTCTCATTCTGATAATGATCCTGCCGAGGAGCTATTATCCCTGTCCCCATTTTAGAGAAGGGAAAACCAAGGTTTAGAGAGCTTAAGTGGCTTTCCCAAAGCCAGAGGGTTCTAAGCGGGAAAATGGGGGTGCTTAGCACTCTTACCTCTGACCCTGCACTGCCTCCGATGAAGAAAAGGAGAGAGCAACCGGTCCGAGCTCATCCTGTACATTTCTCCCCGACTTTGCTTTCCACCATGTCGTGTTGGTAGCTTAAACTCACCCATGGTGACAGTATTCGCACCACAGAAATTTCCAAATGCTATAAATCAGGGCTTTTTTTATTTTATTTTTTCCAGAGAGCTGGCTGCCCAGCGTACCACTTGCATAGGAGATGGCAAGAGGGGCGCCCGGCTGGCTCAGTCAGTGGGGCGTGAGACTCTTGATCCCGGGGTTGTGAGTTCAAGCCCCATGTCCGGCTTAGAGCTTACTTAGAAAACAAAAAGTCACAGAGAAGGCATGAGTACCTGTGGCAATAAGCTGGAACACAGATGTCTGGAGACAAAATACTGTGGAAGAGGGAACTGAAAAGACACCATGAGGCAAAAGCAAGGAAGCTTGAATTATATCCCGAAGGCTCTGGGGAGCCACCGAAAGCTGTTGAGCAGGGGAAGGTCTTGGTCAGATTTGTGCTTTGGCAGGACCACTCTGCTGATGGGCGAGGGGGGAAGCTGTTGGACGGAAGGCTGCTTCCCGAGGCGTCAAGACTTCTGTAACTCCTTTCCCTGAGAGAAAAGGTTGCCATCCCAGGGAGAAGCCCATGGCATCACATTAATCCAAAAGGTCCTTAGACATCCCTTCTTGACCATCAGAAGAAAGTTCCTAAATCCCAGTGCCTACTGGGGAGATGGAGCCCGAAGTGGAGTGTCCCAAGCCTCACACCATCATACCACCGCTTCCCCAACCCCACCCTCACGCTTTCTCTTCCTTCATGCTGACAGAGCACAACCAGGCCCGTCAGGGCAAGGCCACGTCCTGTCCCTCCTTATAACCCCTAGAACACAGTAATGACTTTCAGGATGGACAGATGGATGGACTGATGAATGGACGGATGGGTACAAGAAGGAAAAAAAAGAAATGAGAGAGTGGAGAAGTTCCCTGACCCAGGGGAGCTCCAGGGAAGGGCAGGAGGTCACAGAGGAGCCTGAGAGCCTTGGCAAAGCCAGCAGATTGATGGCCAGGAGACGAGTGGAGGAAAAAATGCAAGAAGAGAGACTCTGACGAACACAGTCTTCCAGGGGACCTAGAGGAGTGGGTTTATGAGCCTGTGTCTCTTGTCGCGTCAGCTCATAAACCCCCTTGGTTTCCTCTGTCTTGAGGCTGGCGAAACCCAGGGAGAAGAATGTCCTTGTCATACTGTGGGGGCGTGTGGCTGTTTTTCTGGCGGGCAAGTGGGTTGGCATGGGGATGTGCCCAGCGTGTCTTGGTTAACCACAAGGGTGTCTCCCTTTTGGCTCGGTCTCCCTCGTCCATGCCCCCCTCTCCCCACCCAAACGGGGAAGGGTTCAAGGCTCCCCGGGCTCTTTGGCTATGAGGGCAAACCCTCCTGACATGTGAGCACTTAGCGCATCCCCGGACTTCTCTGGGACTCAGTTTCTCAGCTGTGAAATGGAGAGAGTACCTGACCGCCCTCTCCTCCCTTAGGGAGCAGTTCCGATCAAGTGGGAGAAAAGATGCCAAAACACCCTACAAACTGCCAAGTGCGGCTCCCGTGTGGGGTATCAAGGTATTATTCTATCTTCTTCTGGACTCCGAGGGCTTCAGGGAGAGAAGGAGAGGATCAGGAGAGAGTGGGAGGGACGTTAAGGTGATTGGGGACCATCCAACCACTGGCCACCAAAATCCCTGCTCTCGTCCCCGGGGCTCCCAGCCCTCCCTCAACAGCAGCACAAGCAATAATTCAATGGCAGAAATCATCACAGACTTGCCCTGCTCTGTGGCGAAAGCTCAATCTTCCTAATCCAAGCTTGAAATGTCTGTGGTGATCAGCTGCCTTTGACCCTGAGGCTTCCTACTCGCCACCTCCCTGACCTCAAAGCCAATGAAACCATGGTCACATTGGCTTTCTATGTGCCTGGTATGATGTTTTCTAAACCTATCTCATTTAAACCCTCCTCCTTCCTCAATTTTGGGTAACTGCCTGCTTTTCCTCGTGACACTTGGCTTCCATGTCCCCATTCTCAGAGATGCCCTCCCACCTAGCCAGAGTAAGTCCCACTTGTTATCAGTCCAGCAGCACCCCTTTCACTTCCCACTTGGTCTGTACCACAATCTGCAGTTCGGTGATGTGTGCTCCTTGTGCCAGGCATCTGTCTGATATAAATGCTATTATCATTGCCCCCATTGCTCAGGTTATAAAAAGAACTGAGGCCCAAAGAATTCAGGTCCCTTGCCCACGGTCACACGGCTATTAAGCAGTAGATCTACCAGATGACATCTCCCCCTGGTGGTTTGTTCTCAGGAGAGGATGGGGTGGCATTGCAAGTAGAAAGAGCTGGACTCTGCCACCACATGGAGTACAATCTGAAGTCCTTCCAGTGGCCTAGAAGGCTCCGCTAACCCCTCCCCTCCTCTTCCCTCACCACTATCTTCTCACTCTGCACCAGCCACACTGCCTCTTTGCTCTTCTTCAAACACACCAAACACACTTCTGCCTCAGGGCCTTTGCACATGCTGTTCCCTCTCCCAGGAACACTTGCCCCTCACACCCACTGGGCTCTAATCAGCTGCTATTTTATCAAAGGCCTCCCCAGACCACGTGTATAAAGCAGCAACCTCGCTCTTGAAACCCTTAAATCCTGCTCTGTCTTCTTCATAGAACTTCCGTACCACCAGGCAATTTATTATGTATTTATTTGTTCTTATTTGTCCATAAGCCTATTGCTCTAAGAAGGTGGGGACTTTGTGTTTTCCATTTTGTTCACCGCAAAGTATTCCATGTCCTTAGTCTGTGTCTGGCTCATCGTGAGTGTTTAGTAAATCCGTAATGAGTGAATCAGTGAATGAATGAGCAGACTCAGAAGCAGGTGGACAAACAAGACCAGGCTGATGGGTTATGCAGGGGAACGCTAAGGGGAGGGTTAAGCTGGGGTGGGGACAGTGTATGGGACAAGACGGCAGAGCTGCAGAAGCAAGCAGGACCCAGAGATGGAACGGCCAGCAGAGCTGCAACCAACAGAACGTGGAAGTCAGAATGTGTCCAATTCCTCCAGACCTTCTTCTCCTCAGCCTGGCAGGTGCTGGCGGGAGCTTAAAAGGCTAGAGACACAGGAAAATCACTTGGGCCCCTAGGTGTGGGGAGTGTCCAGGCCCAGACACTTGTGGTCACACTCTTGGCCCCAGCCAACCTCTACAACTGCAGAGAACATCTTCCAGGGAAAGAGCAGAGTATGCCAGCCAATCAGAGGTTTGCAAGCCAGGCTCAGTATCAAGGAATCCATGTAGGGTGCTGTTGTGCCTTATTCTCATGGCCATTAAAACTTAGCCTAGTGAGGTCCTGAATGACATTCTGGTTGGACTGTTGACATGTACAGACACGTTGAAGGTCATCAAAGCTATCCCTCTGCCTATGTGCAAAACTCCACTAAGTAGCACTTGAGGAATAATTCTTGTGGCAGACACAACGTAAGATGACTCTTCCCCCACAAGACACCAAGTCGTGCCCTCCCCTTAAGTGTGGGCTAGAACCTGAGACTTGCTTCTCACCAACAGAATGTGGCAACAGTGATGGGATGCCATTTGCATGGTTATGTTCCATTATAAAAGACCCCTTCTTAGCTGACTAGAAAGAGACTCCCTTACAGGCTGTAAAGATGCAAACTGCCAGGTGGTTGAGCAAGGACCATGTGGAAGGACCGATGGGTGGCTTATAGAAGCTGACAGCAGCCACCAGCAGACAGCCAGCAAGAAGATGAGGACTTCAGTCCTACAACTACAAGAAGATGAATTCTGCCAACACCCTGAGTGCATCTGCAAATGGGTCTTTCCCCAGTCAAGCTTTTGATAAGACTGCAGCCCCAGCCGACACCTGGAGTGAAGCCCAAGTGGAGGATTTAGCTAAGTTGTGCCCACAGAAACTGAGATGGAAAATGTGCGTGTTGTTTTAAGCCACTAAGTGTACGGTCGTTTGTTATGCAGTAATAGAAAACCGATGAAGTTCTTCTTTAAAAGTTCTCTGAGGAAAGCAACCACATGCATCTCCCTTCCATCCCCACACGTTCATGACATTGTGTTCTATACACGATTCTACAGGTACTCATTTCTACCACAGGGCAAGATCTCATTGGATTTTTACCTATAACTTATCCATGTCAAAAATTAAAAATTCAGATTTTACATCTAGGCAACTTTAATTTAATTTAGATAGATAGATGATAGACACATAAATAGATGATAGATAGATAATAGATGGATGGATGGATAGATAGATAGATGATAGATAGATAGATAGATAGATAGATAGATAGATAGACAGATATCCAGGTAGTAAATCTGAATGTTATTTTATTTTTTAAAAGACTTAAAAGAGCATGAGTGGGGGGAGGGGCAGAGGGAGAAGGAGACTCCCCGCTGAGCAGGGAGCCCTACACAGGACTCCATCCCAGGACCCTGAGATTATGACTGAGCCAAAGGCAAGTGCTGAAGAGACTGAGCCACCCCGGCCCCCGAAAACCTGAATTATATATATATATATATATATATAAAGGGAAGTATTCTGGTATCTTCTGGGAAACTTTTTATCTCTCTGATAAGAGCCAGGTTTGCAATAAGAAGGATTGTCCCATCCTTGGTTTTGAATGCATTCCTGATGCAGAAACCACTACAGCCACCTGACCACTATAAGACAAAAAGCCCAAAGACAAAAATCTAGTACAATAATACCAAGAGAATGATCAAAATCTGGGTCTTTGATGATATTGTTCAACTGTTTAACCAAACTTAGAAATTTCTGCTTTCAGTTTTTTTTTCACATGGGAGATAATTAAACATCTTTAGTGTCGAAGTTTCTTTGAGCTGTGCATTCCATTACTTGCAGGTGAAGCATTCCTAACAGAGACACAGTGTCATATATGCACCTCTGTAAAGGGCAGGGGAAAGTTTGAGAATGGCTATCTCCCCCAGAAATACATGGAACAGGGTGGGGAGAAGTCCCCCAGAGGAAAAGGAAAGTGTGACATCAGCAAAAGGGCAACTAGAAAGATACGGAGCCAACAAGTCAGTAGCGGCCCATCACCCACCCCTGCCACCTGCCCATCCCCCCTCATCTCCCCAAAAGGGTACAGGCTACCTACAATGAAAGAGAAGATCTGGAAAGATGAGGCTGAAATCCCAGGTTATGTCCTCCAGCTAGCCCTTTGTCCCTTTTCCCCAACACATGGGGGGCATCTGTGGCCACAGCCAGGGCCTTCCCTATTGGAAGCACCTGCAGCATCTCATCATGACCACCTCCCTGGACAGTGATGGCCAGGAAAGTGAGAGAACTGAGATTTAAGTTTGGCTATGCTATTTGCTAGCCACGACCTCGGACAAATCAGGAGGGCTCGGTCTTTCCACCTATAAAATGGGGCGACTCCATTAAAGCACAGGTTAAGCACAGTAAAGAAGGAAGTTAAATAATAGGACCTATGACGTAAGGTTATTTTGAGGATGAAGGAGAGTATTTATAAGGCCCTAGATGAGGCTGGCCCCCATTGACAGTGCCCCATAAAGGGCAGCTGCTGTTCTTATTCATCTCCAAGAGCTTGTCTGGTCTGAGCATCGGTGGCCTTGAGATTTTAAGTGGAGACCTGGGCTCAGTGGCCAACCCAGGGCTCCCTTTTATAACAGGGCTCCCTACAACAGAAGGCCTCCCTCTGCCATTTTGGATGGAGAGGCCAGCTAATGCCACTGGGTGAAGCCTCAGCCCATGGATTTATTTTTCCAGCTGCAGGAGCTGCTCTGCTTAATAGCTCCCCATCCAGCTTCCCTCCATGATTGAACTTGAGAGAGCATGTTTGCTTAACACCCACAGTGTTCCAGCTCCCATAAAACACAGAGAGAACATGAGGCCTGCTCTGGGGACCTTGCTCACTCCTGAAATTGAGCTGGACAATCATAATTTTGGTTTAACTAAAAGAACCACAGGTTTCTCTCTCCCCATCAAACCCCATCCAAGGCCTTCCATCTCTGGATTGCCTTCCAGGTCCTCGGCCCGGGCAGCTGTCTGGGGTGTCCTCAGCTTCGCTTCTCAGCTACTGTCTTGGGGCCTGCGCATCAGCAGTCACAGGAGGGGGAAACCCAGTGCTGGACGGGGCCTTCCTGGGCAGCCCCCACTCCCATTCCCTTTATGTTCTCCTCAATCCTGTGGCTCTCCTCTCTCTGACTTCCTTTCTCTTCCTGTCTTACTCTGCTTCTGGCTTTCTCTGATCTTCTTCTCTCTCTCCCTGACTCTGTTTTTCCATCACCATCTCTCTGTGTGATCATCTGTCTCTAACTTTCTCTTTATGTGTCTTTTTCTATGTCTCTCATGTTCTCTCCTATGTCTCTGTCTCCCTCCTTTTCTCTCTCCCCAGGCCTGGTCCCCAGTCTCAGGCTTGTGCACGAGGCCCCAGGCTCCTGCAGGAGGCGTCATCCTCAATCTCCACCTTCCACTGATGTTAAGTAAGGACTAGAACTCATCCTCAAGCTTATCAGCATGTGTTCTCTCCTGCTGTTGGAGAGGCATCTACTGGAGAATTCCCTCCTGTGTATTTCGCCTGGGACCCAGGAGCTGTGCTGCCGAAACAAGGATACTGGGTATATCTGTGTGGGTGGAGGAAACAGATCAGCTGTGTGAGTGTGGAGAGGTGCCAGGCTATGGGGGTCTCTGTTTCATGATCTGTAAACTGGGAGTAGCTGTTGTGAAGATGAAATGAAACCATGCCCCTGCCCAGGACAGACTGGTTACACAGTGAGTGCTCAACGAGCATGAGCTACATTCGTATTCGTGATTGCTACTACATCTATTAGGGATGGTGGAGCAAAGAAGTTCTGGCTCTTTCTCAGGGTTTTGCAAATGGAGCCTCCTTCTTCACCTGATCTGGCAGAGAACTTTCCATTCAGTCCTTACCACCACGCCGGCCTTCAATTCACAACCCCAGACACCTCTCAGAGTGCTCCCACCCCGCCCCACCATGCCCGCTGCCTCTCCCAGACGAGAGGCCAGTTCAAAGGGTTTCCCCATCCCTCCCATCATGGACACAATAGCCTGTTCCCCCCGGACCCCGAGTCAGCAGAAGGACGCACAGGCAGGAGATCAAACGTGGGCTGAATGGAAGACAGAGGAGACAGAGAATGAGGGGTGCGATGGGACAGCAAGAATAATGACTTCCATCCAAGCCTCTTCCCATAAACCCACAGCTCTTTGAAGCCTGCTTTCCTTTAATAAAATGCACTATTATTAATGACCCAAGTGGAAGCTTTCTGGGCAGGACAGCGCCCCGCTCCCTGGGGCCTCCATGGAGCCTTGTGCATGGGAAAGCGCTCTGTGGCCCCAGCAGATGCCTCCACATGCCAAATGCCAACCGCCTGTCACAGGGGCTTGGGAGCTGGTCCTAGGTGCCGCCGACGTTCGGGGCTGCCACTGTCCTCTTGCTAACGAGGCTCTCAGGCCGGGCCTGGGGCCAGTAGTCTGTGCCGCTACAGTCTGGTAGGTTCATTAATGTGACAAACATTTACGGAGCACCTACTATGTGCCTGGCCGTGTGCAGGGTCAAGAAGGCAAGGCAGACACAATTCTTGCCCTCGCCAAGCTTGTGGTTGGATCAGAAGAGATCATTTAGAAGGAGAGGAACTAAGGCATTGAAGGGTATGAAGGCCCCATGTTCTAGATTCTTACCTGACACTTCATCCCCCCTCCGCTTGGGAAGCTCCACCACTTTTCATGGCCACCTCATTGCCACAGCGGGGCTTTCCCTCACTGAACCCCCTTGTGCTGCCTTTCAAACTCCGAGTCACTTGGCACTTGCCAGCCACTGCAGCAACACTTGGCTGTGACCCTCTGCCACCCACTAACCACCTCCCAACCTCCAACTAGAGGGACCCTGCCACCTTCGTGGCCAACTGGTCTGGGAGAAATGACCGCCCGAGATGGTAAGAAAATATCCTTATTGGAAAGAAACAACTACATGTGCTCTAAACCTGGAAGGGAGCTTTGAACTAGCACTCCTTCAGTGTGGCAGACCAGGAGACCCAGAGCCACACAGCCTGCCTGTGACACCCTGAACCCAAATGCGGGATTTTTCTGACATCACAGAGGGGATGGACACAGTGTCCTGTGAGACTCATATCTGGGTCAAGGGGGGACTCTCCATGCTCTACCTCGTGTGGGGACCTGTAGAAACACATTTCCCTTCTCCGTCGTAGCTCTAATGTCCATCGGTGTGGTGGGGAAGCCAGACCCAGCGAGCGGCCTTTGCACCTGCTCTTCAGCAGGGAACTCAACAACCTTGCTTGTTCTGTACAAACACAGACCCACAGGCGTGAGTACTGTTTATCCCCAGCTACGGAGGAAGCTGGGGTCCAGAGGGCTCCAGTGTCTTGGCAGGATCCCACAGCTGACAAACGGCCGACCCAGGATCACAGTGTGGGGGGCTCTGAGGGCTGGGGTGAGGTGTAGGATAAGAAGATATTGGCCACCACTTGCTGGGGACTCAGGCAGATTCCTGAACCACTGGGGGCAGCCATTTCCCCATCTGTATAATGGGAGGGCTGGACAGTCAGAGGGTCTCTGGAAAGATGCCAGAGGTTTGGGGTTCTTCCAAACCATACCAAAAGCTTTGAGTGTGCGGGGGTAGGACTCAGCTTCTGAGAAATGGACCATAACCTTTATCAGAGTCTCCTAAAAGTGCCTGGCCCAGGAGAAGTTAAGAACATGGAACCGAGTGGTCTCTAAGTGTCTTCATCCTTCTGTGATTCTGAGTCCGAGGGTGCATTCACTCCTTCCTTCATGCAAACTTTGATCAAGCAATTTGTGTCAGGCCCATAGGGGCCCCTCTGGTTCCCACAGTCCCAAGATGGCCCAAGAAGTGAGAAGACAACATGAATGAGGCACCCATACATTTCTTCTGGGGAGGGGCCCTCCCACCAGCCATGCCAGGTCCCACATCACTCCTGTCTTCCGGGACTCCCCCCAGGGACTTGTCCTTCCGGGGAACCCCTCCCCTAATGCCCCCCCCGCCCCTGTCCCTGGCCACTGCCCCTGCCATGGGCTTTCTGCAGGCTGAGCAGCAGGACAGGAGGAGAAGAACTGGTGTCTATTCTGACCTGTCTGCTCGCAAGTGGCATTTGGGAATAATTAGTAACAGGCCAGAGACCCCTCCCCAGCTCATCCATCCCATGGGAGCTAGGACTTGGGGGAGGGGCAGGGGCCTCTGGGACAGAACAAAGGGATGGAATGAGGAGGCAGAAGATGGAGCAATGAGGCCCCAGAAGGCCCTGCCGGGCCCTTGATGTCCTGGTGGAGGGTCTGGGTTCCAAGTTGTGGTCAAGGGGCGGATGCCCGCCTTGTACAGCCAGCTCCGGTGAGAGCCAGCAGCTGCTGGCCAACTTTCCATGACATCAGGACCGGCCTGGGTCAAGTCTGCCTGGGCAGGGAGGTAGCTCCACACCCTGCTTCCCTTGTGTCCACAGGGCCCCCTGTGCCCCATAGTGGGATGGCCCTGGGGGTGTGTCCCATGGCAAGCCACCAGAAGCATAAAGAACAGCCGCCGGCTGCCTCCCAGATGGCAAGACCCCAAACCTCCAACAAGGGGGGAATAACTTGACTAAATAGTTATACGTTCACGCATACAATGGAGTACTAGACAGTAATTTAAAATGATGTTTTAGAGAAGTCGGGCTCCAGGTCAGGTGAGAGAAGAGTGGGGCGGACGATGGTGGACACATACGGTATCTTCAGACACGTTTGCCTGCGGGTTACATCCAGTCCACAGGTGAAGTGTATGAAAAATCAAGGACGCTGACGAGGCTCCATGTGACCTGAGCCAGCTGCCTCCCCACCCCGTCGCTGTGGCTCGTGGTCCCCTTGCTCAGCGACATCAGCCACAAAGGCCTGCTATCAGCAACTCCACACACCCAAACCCTGCCCTAGGGGAGTCTTCCCATGTTCTGCCCCACGCCCTGCCCCCACCGCGCCCAGGTGCCCTTCAGGCCTGTGCTGACACAGAACTTTCTCAGATTGCCCTGTTCCTGACGGTTGCAAGTCTTGTGGCAGCACAGCAGTGTGAATTCATTAGCATATTATGTGGACCCTGTTTGCATCCCACCTTCACCCCAAAGAGGCTGTAAACTGCCCCCAGGCCAGGCACCATGCTTGTTTTGTTCACCTCTGTATACCTAGCTCCTCAAATAGTCCTTGGCACACAGCCGGTGCTCAATAAATGTTGAACGACTGAATGAGTTTGACACCGCAGGGCTAACGCTTATTCAGTGTTGCAGCGAACCAAGCTTTGTGTGCCTTACCTTGGGACATCCATGCGACCGTGCTCAGAGGTGGGCATTCTTGGTGGGCTACTGCCCCCATTATACTGTCTGGAAAACAGAGGAGTTCAGGAATTTGCTTTACGTCATGCAGCTAGCAAGGGGCAGAGTCAGGATTGTAATTACGGCTGTCAGTCTACAAAATCCATATTCTTAACCATTCTCCTCCCCAGCCTCTCCGGTGGACAAGGGAGGAGGGGAAAAGAGCGGAAGGAAACATGGCAGGCAGCACGGTACCAGGGATCGCTTTGGGTAATGGGTGGGGGCTTAATGATTTTATCATGTTCTTTTCTACAATGTGCATGCATTTTATTTATAATCAGAGAAAACCAACAGTACAATAGTATTTTTTTTATAAAATATCACCAAGCAACCTTGATGGAACCCCACAAATCTTCTGAGGACCTCCAGCAGCCCTCCAGGCATGAGAAGCCAGTGCCTAAGCCCACCCCATCCGTGGCACTGCCCAAGAGATCACCCACCATCAGCAAGTTCCCATCGGAAGGGGGGACCCCTAAACCATCTGCACAGTCTGCACGCCCTCACTGTCCACCCCACCCCACATTTCTTAAATGGAGAGCGAGGAGGCAAGCAAGGAGACAAACGTTCTCCCTCACCTCCTCTCTCTCACCAACCCAGCTCCTCCTCCAGCCTTGTCTCATGCCCCTGTGGCCCCCCAGACTCAGGATGAGCAGCACAGCCCACCCCAAAGATCTCACACGTGATTCCATTTTGCTTTATGCATCCCAAATGGTCTGCCCTTTTCTGGCAGGGCTTGCAGCAAATTATTGCTGGTGAAAACAGGAGGCTGGGGTTTGGAAACCAGATGAAGCTTTTACTTTTACTGGCTGTGGGGCCAAGGTGATTTCCCAATAGGAAGCATCCTGTTCAGCAAGCTCCATCCGTGCATTCACATAACAGGCATGTGTTGTCCATCGACGGGTTTCCCTCCCCCCCGGCATTGTGNTGTGCCCATGGGGAATGGGAGGAGGAAGTATGATATGATCATGGCCCTTATGGAGCTGACACTATGGGCAGAGAGAAAAGACAAGGTGCTAGATGGAATTGGGGAGGGCATGGAGAGAGTGGTGACTTCTCTAAAACATCATTTTAAAGTACTGTATAGTACCCCGTTGTATGCATGAATGTATAACAATTTATTTAGTCACAGAGAAAATTAGGTCCCCCAGAGCCAATACCTCAGTGGCTGCTGATCTCGTGCAGCATGCACCTGCTGCCACGTGGCCAGAGCTGACGGATGTGTATGGGAGAGAGTGACCCTGTCGTCCCATCTAGGAGCCTGCAGGACATCCTGCTGCTTTCTCTGACTGACTCTCAGCTCTTCCAGGAGCCACGTCTACACATCCATTCAAAGAAAAGAACAAGGTAAAGTCTGATGATTTTTAAGTAAACTTGCAGGTAGCCCTGGCCCGGGCAGGTGAAAATGTCTGCAGCAATAATGAACGCAGCCATCAAGAATGCAGATGTGTTTGGGGGTGCCTGGGCTCACAGTCAGTTGAACGACCGACTTGATTTCAGTTCGGGTCATGATCTTAGGGTTGTGGGATTGAGCCCAGCATCGGGCTCCGAGTTCAGGGGGAGTCTTCTTGAGGATTCTTTCTCTTTCTCTGCCCCTCCCCCCCCTCAGTAAATAAATCTTTGAAAAAAAGAATGCATATGTGTTTTAATAGTTTTGGGGGTTTTTTTGTTGTTGTAGTTGTAGTTGTTTTGTATGGGAGGAAATAAACAAGGAAAAGTCCCCTGAAAGTTAGCATTTGTATGTATTCATGTGCCCTGTCATTCACAAAATGTCTTGAGGTGACTGCTTTCCAGGAAGCTCCAGGCTCCAGCGAGGCTGGCTAGCGCCGATCAGAACTTGCCCCTGTACCTCCCAAGCCAGACTCCACAATAAAGCGCCCACCGGATCTCGCCTGCACCCTCCATCCCCCACTGCCCCAGCCCTGCCGCGTCACCAGCACAATTCAGAGCAGCACTCCTGGCCCAAGTTCAGAACTGGCAGAGGTGACTGGGAAGGGAGGCAGTTCTGGGCCCTTCCTGGCTGCATGCCGGAGGCAAAGTGGGTCAGCAACCTCCCTGGGAAATCCCCCACTGCACCAACAAGGCACGTGCAAGGTGACAAAGGCCTGACGGGGCCTTGGCCACCTGCATCCTAGCTGTTGGCTCAGGTTCGGTCTCTGGCCTGAGGGCTTGGTCTGCGGCAGAGCTTCCCCGGGTGTCCTCTGGATAAATACACGGTGTTAATCGGAGTGAGGGGAGCATGTCAGCAGCTGGAGGGCTGGGGCTTTGTCCCCTTTACTGCTGAATCCCGAATCCCCAGCACCTAGAAGTGCCTCCGGCAATAATTTAGTAGCCAGATGTTGAAGGACAGGAATGAGAATCTCATCGTCCAGGGAGTTTGGTAAACATGTGACAAACCAGGAGAAATGGGCTTCTTCTACTCAGGCCTTCTCAGAACCTTCCATATGCTCCCTTGTGCCCTGATGCTTAGGACTCTTCCAGATTCATTGGGCCATGGGCTCTTTTCAACAGAGAATCTTGTAGAACACGGGTTCTACAGTCTAGAGCCACAGCTGTGTCTCTCCCTTTATCCTCATCTGAGNTTCCATATGCTCCCTTGTGCCCTGATGCTTAGGACTCTTCCAGATTCATTGGGCCATGGGCTCTTTTCAACACGGGTTCTACAGTCTAGAGCCACAGCTGTGTCTCTCCCTTTATCCTCATCTGAGTCTCTCTTGAGATAAAGAAGACAGACATATGGGTTCATGACTCGAGTTCAGGTACGTTCCCCCCAAGTGATGTCAAAGATATCCGCCAGCCTCTTCAAGTTCACATGCTACCCCGGCAACAATCCCAAAGGAAAGAGGGTTAGGCCAACCTCCCTAAGTTCCAGGTAAGGCTCTCATTGGCCCATCTCAGATCACATGACCATCCCTGAACCAATCGCTTGGCTAGAGAACGCAGTGTTCTGATTCTGACTGGGCGGTCAGGTATGATCACATACCCAGTCTTGGAAGCCAGACAAAGTCAGGTCTATTTGAACCTCAGGGACTGATGGCTCTGCAGAGAAACATCTCAATCCTGTTACCAGAAAAAAAGGGACAGAAATAATGCAGATCAAGGAAAACAAGGAACACCTCCAAACTTTGATATTGGTACTGGTGCATGACCAGGCTGGCCTGGGTTAAGGTTCCAGGATGGGGGTTAAAGGCTCCCTGCCCTACTTCCGCTCCCTCCCGCCTAGGATGACAGTATATGGGGAATGACAGTCACAGGCTTGATTTGGGGCAAAAAGGAAAGAAAATGAAAATGACACATCATTGCAGAATTAGATACTGAGATTATTCCCAGTTTACAGATGTGGAAACTGAGGTTAAGAGAGATGAAGTCACTTGTCCCAGATAGTGAAGCTATCATGCAGGGTGTGTGTGTGTGTGTGTGTGTGAGAGAGAGAGAGAGAGAGAGAGACAGACAGACAGACAGACAGACGGACAGAGGGAGCTGCAGGAGTGGCAAATCAACAGAGAGAAACTCAGGTTGGAGGCTGCACCTTCCGTAACTCGGAGTCCCAACTTCTGCACTTCCCATAGGTCCGGTAGCTTCTGCGCTGTGCNGGGGGGGGGGGGGGGGGAAGAGGCCCATCAAGAGAGTCTGGATCCAAACCAGTGGGCTGTGGGGGGGTGTCGGAGCCTCGGGCCCTATAGCACCGCTGCCGTGGTCTGTGACTCAGGGCGCCACCGGCAGAACCGGCAGAAGGGGGAAGGGGAAACTCTGCCTCTTTCTTTCCAATGAACCCCTCCTCTACATTGCCCAGAGGGGCTGGACCACAGGAAGATGGGAAGGATCTGGAACTCCTGGGGCATCTGCTCTGGAGCACGTGGCCGCCGGGAGCTGGTGTGCAAGGAGAGGCAGGAGAGGGGAGAGAAGCACAGGCTTGAGCCCCAGCTCGGCAGTTACTGTCAGTGCGACCTTGACAACATTCCTCAGCCTCTCTGTGCTTCAGTGTCCTTCTTTCGTAAAGTGGAGATAATTGTACTACTTACGGCACTGAGCTCTTGAAAAATTAACTATGATCCTGATGTAATGTGTTTCATACAGATTAAATATATTTTCAATTCCCCCCTGAATCACCTGAGAACATATGGAGCATCTTTCAGAAGGTTTAGAACCCTCCATGGTCCTTTGCCAGGAACACTACTTTGGGACAGGTTCCCTTGACCAAAAGCCTCTTGCGGTGCCTCAGACGTGAGTTTCCAGAGGGTTCACAAGTGACCGCTTCTCGTGAGCCGCGGTTTCCCTTCTATGCTCAGTATCGGGGTCACTAGGCCTCCCCAACCCCACCCTGCTTGGTTTGTGTCCCTGTCCGGCCCCAGGTCCCCCAGGCACTGAGGGGGCAGCCAGCCTGGAGTCCGGGGTCAGGGCACATCCTGTTTCAGGGGTTGGCCGTGCTTCGAGGCTCTGGGAAGACGCTTCCTTTCCTCCTTCGCAACTGGGAGGTGGGGCACTGGCCCAGGGCGTAGCTCTCCTGCCGCTTGTCCTCGCACCCGGCAGCCTGGCAGCTCTAAGGCAAGGCTGGGTGGGCCAGGAGGGTGTGGGAAGAGGTCTCTGAGGTGTCGCCTTGGCCTCCTGCCAGGCGCAGGCACCACAGAATGACAGCGGTGGCTCCTCCTGCTCCTTCTGGGGAGCAAGGAGCCCAGGCCCCCCTCCTGCTCCGGGCCTGCCTGCGTGTGGTAAATGCTTGTGCAACTTGGCAAGGCGGCCCCAGCCAGCGAGGTTCCCAGGGTGGGATCTGACTCTTGGAACAGACGAACCCCCGCCAAGAAAGTGAGCTTCGCCGCACAGCGTGGCCAAGAGCAGGAGGTTGGGGAGGGGCTGAACTCCATCCAGGGAGTGCTCCCCACCCTTGGCTGCTCCTGGAACACCAGCACGGTGGAGCGGGGGCTTCCAGCCAGTCAGGGCCACAGCATCCCCCACCCCCTGGATGGGATTTCAAAGCCAAGACCCAAGAGGGGGGTCCAGGGAGGGGGACTTGCGCCTTCCATCAGGATTGCCTCATTAGTGGTTTTGCATTGTTAGAAATCTCTTCATTGGAGGCCTGGATTGCAGCAACATGGGGCTTTAATCTGGGCTGGGCACGGGGACTTGTGGCCAGGAACCCCAAAAGGAGAACAATTAATATCACCAAAGCAGGTCCTTCTGACAGCCTCCGTTTCTCCTTGAGCCCCCATCATCTCATGTTCTGGAAGGCTCGGGAAGAGACATTTCTCTCCATTTCTGCCAGTCTCTATCTTGGCCTTTCTCACATGGCAGAATCATGAGCTTTCCATCATATGCTGAGAGTGAGCAGAACCCAGATTTGCTCACTTGACAGGACCTGGAAACCATGGTGCTAAAATGTGGCCTTCGGCCTGTCAGCCCCAGATGGTCCTGTTCCCCACAGAAATCACTGCTCTGGGCCTTGGTTTCCTCAGCTATAAATGAAGGGGTTGGAATCATGCAGTTACTTTTCAGGGATTTTGAGCCATGGATACTTTTATCAGGTGACAACTTTCAAGAAAGATGGGCCTACGGTGGCCAGAAGAGCGGGCCGGGCCAGTGCTCCCACCTCCTGGAAATGCTTCCTCTCCTTCAGCGTCAGGCCGCCCCCACCCTTCCCCCAGCCTCACTGGCTGCCTTTCCTGGGTCTGCTCTGCCCCCTTCCCTTCAACCAAACTCATCTTGATCCTGCAATCTGATGTCTCTAAACCTCTGAAAGCAGCCCGGCTGGTCTTCCAAACGCGGTACATCCGATCGTGAACCTCACCTACCTCTATGGACTGAATTGTGTTCCCCCAAACTTCATACGTAAAGCCTTACCCTGAAGTGATGGTTTTGGAGGTGGGACCTTGGGAGATAATTAGGTTTAGATGAGGTCATAAGTTGTCCTTCATGATGGGATTGGTGCTCTTATGAGACACCAGAGAGCTTGCTGTCTGTCTTTCTGTGTCTCTACCACATGAGGTCACAGCAAGAAGGTGGCCATCTGCAAACCAGGGAGAGGGCCCTCACCAGGAACTGAATTCTGCCAGCACCTTGATCTTGAACTCCCCAGCCTCCAGAACTGTGAGAAATAACGGTCTGTTGTTTAAGCCCCTAGCCTACGGCATTCTGTTATGACAGCCCGAGCTAACACACCTGCTGGGAAAGCTTCAGTGACACCGTCTGACTCTCCAGGCCCCTTCACCACTCTCCCCTGCACGTTCTCGGTCACAGTTCTGCAGGCAAGCACGTTCCAGCCAAACACCCCAGTCTTGCATCCCAGGCATGGAAGTGCTTCTAAAGTGGCTCCCAGTGATCAGGGGTTAGCACCTCCTGGGACTTATGGCCTCTGGAGTCCCCACGTCTTGATAGTGAGCTGGACCTAGGACTCCCTTCTAACTCTTTAACCAGCAAAAGTGCTGGGTGTCACTTCCAAGATCAAGTCATGAAGACAGTGGCTTTTGTCTTCCTCTCTTTCCGGTACACTCTGATGAAGGCACCTGCCATATTGTGAGCTGTCCTGTGGGGACACCTACATGGAAAGGAACCAACGGGGCCAACTGCTTAGGAGGAACTGAGACCCTTGGCCCAACAGCCCAGGAGGAAGTGAATCCTGCAAAAACCCAGTTGGGTGAGCTTAGAAACAGATCCATCCCCAGATGAGCCTTCAGATAAGCCCAGTCCCAGCTAACAGCCTGATAGGACCTAGGAGAGACTGAGAGCAGAGGACCAGCCTCCCCGTGACCAGATTTCTGACCCTCAGACAATAGATGCTGTTGTTTTAAGCCACTAATGGGGGGGAGGGGTATTTGTTATGCAGCAATAGCTAGCTAATGCATCAGGTTGTGCACATGCATTCCCCTCTGCCCGGGACACTCCACTCTCCAGGCTGGCTCATCCTCAACAGGATGGCTTAATCTCCACTGGCCATCAGGTGTCCCTGCAATCGCCACTTTTTCAGTGCCCCCTCCCCCACATAGTCATGTCTGGGTTTTGTTGTTGTTGTTGTTGTTGTTTCCCCTAAATAGTCACCCTACCTGACTGTAACAGCTCACCCTTTAGACTGTAGCTCCTTGGAGACACGGATCTGCCTTGTCTGTTACTGTCTCTCTACGATCTTGCACAATGTCAAGCTCATAGTAGGTGTTCAGTAAACCCAAGGGCTATGAAATGAGTGACAAATGATGGAAGAAATGCCCAGAAAGATCCCAAGAAACCGATCTGGGGAACTCCCAATAAGTGCTTGGGTCCCTCCCCAATAATACCACACAAACAATTATATGATTTCACACGGCGTATCCATGAACAATACTGACATAGTTATGATCATAAAGAGTTGAATAATGGATTTTACCAAAATTTGTGATAAACTACTCAGGGAAGATGGAGGGAAAGGCTGCCCTGTATGTGCATGCACATTTATATGTGTGCATAAAAGTTAAATTATCAGTAGAGGGACCGTGGATTATGAATAAAGCACAAAAATCAAGAACTTCTAATACAAGCAAATTATTTACAAATATACAAGTTGATTAGAAGCAGCAGCTGAAAGAAGTAAAAATGCTTGCTTCTGAGAAGCAGAAAGGAGAAGGGCAGGATATTGCTGGGTTTTGATATAAGCTTTGACTTAAAGCCACAAACATCTTTAATAAAATAGACATTACATCTCAAAAAAAGTAAATAGAAAGAAAGAAAAAGGAGAAGAAAAGAAGAAAGAAAGAAAGAAAGAAAGAAAGAAAGAAAGAAAGAAAGAAAGAAAGAAGAAAGAAAGGACAATTTCACATTGTCAAAGACCGTAAAGAACATACAGTGGGTAATGGGAGTGACTGGTGTTGGTGGGAGGCTTCTTGAGATGGGGCGCCCATCCATGGCTGCTTTGAGTTGGCGATCTTTGAACTTAGCCCTACCTGAAAAGGAGTCAGCCACATGAGGTGTGGGAAAAGCATTCCAGGCAGAGGGAAAAGCATGGGCAAAGCCTCAGAAATAATATCACTCTTGTAATGTGTAAGGGATGGAAAAGCCAGTGTATATGCCGTGTGGACAGCAAGGACAGGGGTTGGATTGAACTGAGAGAGGAGAAGGGGAGACCATATGAGGTGATGTCAAGAGGTGGCCACGGAGACGGAGTCCAGAGGAGACACCAGAACTGGAGAAGCCACATGGGAAATCAAGCTTTCAGACGAACGTTAAAAGCCGTGGGGCCAGAGATCAACCAGGCAGTGAGCAAACATCAAGCAAAAAGAAGACATTCAGGCACAAGTGTCCTGTTTGCAATCTATGCTGATAAATGCCAGAGAGATGAGCTAACAGCCCCTAATGAAGTTTCATAAATCACTTTCCACTGCAAGTTTATCTTACTTTGTAGAGCAATTTCCCATCTACTATCATTTCACTCAGTAGACGAGCAGGTTGAGATCAGAGATACAATTAGAAACACAACTCATGTGCTAATTTATACAACCTGACAAAGAGCCTCATTAGCTGTTTTCCCCAGTGCCCACAGGCTTAGCCTTCCCTGGATCCTGTTATACCTCTTCACCTTTTAACCTCCTTTGGTTTTATTAATCTGCACTCTAGAATTCTCCTTCTTCCACCTTCTTAGTGAAAGAGGCAGTTAAGACACCTGTTTCCTTTTGCTCCAACTGCAGGCTTCACCTCCTGAGGTTCGAATCCTGGTTCTCTGGATTTCATACCCCTCCCACCAAAATCGTAGGTCTAGCATCTGAGTCCTCAGCCCAAGCTGAGCTCTGGACACTGCTTCTCAGCACAGGTCAGCTGTTTTGATAGAAGAGTGTGGAGAGTACAGGCTGAGAACTGGGGGTAGCTCTTCCTCCATCACTCCCTGGCTGTGGGAGCTCTGCCTCTATCCTCTTCACATTTGGAGGCATATCTTGATCCTGAGGGCCCTTTCCCATGGGACAAGATGCTGTCAGAACCTAGCCTAGGGTTACCACACAGTTGTGGCTCAAAATGTTGTCTTAAATGAATGAATAAGAAAGCCCTATTTCATTAGAAATGAGGTACCATATGAATTTTACACTATGGTGTGAGTGACTGATATGTCAGAGACTTCTCTTGCGTTTTGGGTTATTCTTTAAGGCCCAGCTCTGGGTCTGCCTCCTCCGGAAAGCCTCTCTTAACCACATCATCCCACAGGGGTTTCTTTTTTCTCTGAACTCAAGTCTCCTGAGTGAGACAGTGTCTACAATACCCACAGATTGATTTATTCACACACATCCAAAAAACAGACAACAAAAAATAGTATGAAACAAGCCTCCTCTTCTCAGCGGGATGGAAATTTCTCAATGGTGGGATTAGATCTTCTGCTCTATAATAATGCCCAGTTTAAAAGCGGAGACTGAAGTTCAAGTCCCGGCAATGCCACACACTACTTTGTGACCTTGGGCAAGCTATTTATCCTCTCTGTGCCTGGTTCCCCATTGATGGAGAGGAGAAGCACGATTAATTTCATGGGCTCCTCTTCGGAATGACTATGTAACTGCTTTGTAAACTGTCAAATGCTGAACAGATGTGAATTTACTAATTGTGATGAATACAGTATTCAGGTTGTTCATAAATTTTAAATATTTAAATAAACAGCTTCCAACCACCTTAAGGCTGAGATTTCACCATGGGGCCTGCCCTGCCCTCCGAATCATTCACACCACCCAAGGAGGGTGGCCCAGAAGGAGGGAAGAGTTAGGGAAACCAAGGCCCCCAGAGAATACGCTGTTCTTGACCATGGGGAGGAGCTCGGAGCTCTACCCAGACATCCCGACTGTGCCGGCGGGGGGCCAGCAGGGAAAATGCTCCTCTGATGTGGCTTGGGGTATTGTTCGGTTTGGGGTTTTTGTTGTTTGCTGTTTTGTATTTTTATTGCTGTTGTTCTCTTTCTAATCCTAATAACAGAGGCAAGAGGAAGCCTGGGCAGAGGGAAGGCATTTTTTGGAAACTCTTTGGGAGCTCTAAAACCCCACCCCATGACTGGCGGGTCACTCTGACTTCTCTCTGGTGGAGACAGGGATGGAGCCGGAAGCGTCCTACGCATAACCAATCGTCTTGCCCACCCAGGAGAAGCTGGCCTGGGAGGCAGCTGTCTCCAGGGGTTTATCCATTATTGGTGCCTAAACTGTCAGGATGGAAGGCACCTTCACCAGCTACCAGTCCAGCGTGCCCCAAAATGGGTTCTCCAGGAAGCAATTATGCTAGATATTAACATGTGCGTACAGAAGTGGCATACCACAGTCAAATGCACTTGAGAAATGCTCACAGTCAAGTGTAGGACTTCTTAAGTGCAGGACTTCTCAGAATCTTAACATTTGCACATATGACGTTGTGACTGTCCAAGAAGAAAGCATAGGATGTTATTGACCAAAAATGTGTTTAATTTGGTTAATATTATCTTTGTGTGTGAGGCTCACCCAGCAGCTCTATGGCTCTAGGTGGGGCGAGGATGCCAAGAATATGTACTTTATTTCTCTAAAATTACTCTAAACTCCCTTATGAGCCTGTGCACTGTGGGTAGAAGGGAAGAAGGAAGGAAAGGAAAGAGGGTGTGAGGAAGGGGGAGAGGGAGAGAAGGAAGCTGAGTTTTGTTCAGTCTTTTTCAAACCCATCACAATCCAACCATCTGAACACTTAATTAGGATCAACTCACTCTCTGCTCATTCTTTTCGATTCCTGCCCAGCTCTCCCGACTGCCCCCAAAATAGTAGCTGGTGTTTGGGGAAGGGGCTTATAACCTTCTGGCAAGTGGGGGTGGACACAGAGCCGGGTCCTGTGGGGGTAGGCCAGCGGATGCCCCCCAAGGTCCTGTCCCACTAAGGGCTGCTCTGGACCTTTTCTGTGGTCAGAGCATCACCTCACATTCCCTTTGAACCAAATCACAGTTTATTAACCTAAGTACCTCTTTAGACCTTGTCCTAAGCAAAAATATCCTCAAAATGGCAGGTTTGACACATGAGTTATCTTCTCCTGAGACCCATTTAAATTAGTAAATAACAATTTTCTTAAGTTCCCAGGGGTGTCACCCAAAATCATCTCATGAATCACTAGTGATTTGACCCCACACTGAGGTCTGCACTGTTCTGGATCATTGCTGGTATTCTAGAAATACCAGCCAAATAGAAGTAGGCATTCCAGTTCTTTCCATAAGGACTGCCTCTGCACAGTTACTTGCCCCAAAATACTGCTAATGTGACTCCAAAGCTCTATGATGGCTGGTCAACCTGGACTGAAGCTTTTCTGCCAGGGTGGGAGGTGGAGGGGACTTAGGGGCACAGCACTGCAGCGAAACTTATCTAAAATCTTTCTCTACTTGTCCTTCCCCCTGGGCCCTCTTCCTGGCACACGCCAAATCGCTTGCCCAATTCCACCTCCCCTTCTCCCCCCAAATCAGCCTGATTTGTTTTTTTTTTTTTTTTTTTTTTTTTTTTAGATTTTTTTTATTTATTTGACAGAGACAGCCAGCGAGAGAGGGAACACGAGCAGGGGGAGTGGGAGAGGAAGAAGCAGGCTCCCAGCAGAGGAGCCTGGATGTGGGGCTCGATCCCAGAACGCCGGGATCACGCCCTGAGCTGAAGGCAAACGCTTAACCGCTGTGCCACCCAGGCGCCCCCTGATTTGTTTTTTAATTAAAGCTTTTGAAGGAACACCTGGGTGGCTCAGTCCGTTAAGCGACTGCCTCTTGATTTCGGCTCAGGTCATGGTTTGTGCGATCAAGCCCCGTGTCAGGCTCCACGCTGGGCAGAGAGCCTACTTAAGATTCTCTCTCTCCCTCTTCCTCCTCGCTCTGACCCTCTCCCTCTCTTAAAAAAAAAAAAAAAGAAAGAAAAAAAGAAAAAAGCTTTTGAAGACTCTCAGCGACCCAGCTGCCCCCAGAAAGCGCCTCACTGTCCCTGGACAGAACATTTTGACCAGTCCTCCTTTTACTGACCCTCTGTCAGGCCTTCACTTGTGCCTTGACTTCTTAAGTGCATTTGACTATGGAGTCCCAGAGAGAGGGACCCCCACTTGGAGCATAAGAAAAGAAAGGAAATGGCAAAACTCTATTTTCAAATCCTTGTCACTCAGAAGACCAGGTCCCAGAGGAGGTAATGGGGCAATTCCAAGGTCAGCGTGAATTGACGGCCAAGCTGGGACTCATTGCCTGACTCTGAATCCAGGTCCTTTTCTGCCCCTTCCAGTTTCCCCAGTGGAGGCAGCGAACCCAGTCCCAGGCCCGGCAGTGGGGGAAACCTGGGCTTTCCTCTCCAGGAAATGAAATGACCTCCTTTCTTTCCCCACCCCAGTGCTTGCCTGAGCCCTGCTCTAAGCCCCCCACCTAAGAAACAGGATTTACAAGCCAGCTGCTATAATCCCTTTAAAATGAGGTTTGGGGACTATAAGGACTCTTTGGGCGTTTCATTTTTTCAAAACAATATTCCTGGCTCAAAAGCTAAGATTTCACCGTTCTCAGGGGAGTCAAGACAAAGGCTGGCCAAGGCGACCCAGGGCCCCGGCTCCCCTCGGGGTTGAGAGGACACCCCCTGAGTTTCTCCCCAGGGCTCCTGGGGCAGGCTTTGTAAAAGTAGGTGTTACTGCTCCGTGTGAATCCAGACATCTCCTTCCAACGCCTGCCACCTAATTGAAGAAATATCTCCCGCACCAGAAACAAGTCGCTCCCTTCATTCTTAACCAGGAGGCTTCACATGTGAGGCCCCTGGGAATATGATTCACTTGCTGAAATTACTTTTAAGGTGTAACTGAGGGCTCATCCTTTCCTGAGAGAGTCGGTCTAGATGGGAGCATGGGAGGCAGGCGTGGGGCCTGGTGGAAACATGCCTAACAAGGAAATGAGGAGAGCGGGGCAGGGAGGAGGGAGTGGGGTGAGGCCAGCTAGGACAAATATGGTGGTGCGTTCCCCCTGCTGAATTCTGAAGACCCCCCCCCACTCTGTGGTTGTGTGACCTAGGGCAAGTCCCTTCAACTGAGCAGTGCTCTGGGGTCTAAGCCTCAGCCTGCCAGGCCCCCTCCCTGGAGAGCTATTCTAATGAGCCACAGGGATGAGTTGTTTGCCCTAAGCACCCCCCACCTGCACGGGGGCCCTGCCCCACTGGACTGTATTGCCCAGTGAGCCACAAGCTCAGTGAGTTTGGCGTGAGGCTCAGGACGGCACTTTATTTTTTTCTTGGTATAGTAGGTGTTTATTTTTATATGTATTTTTTAATTTTATTTAAAATTAATTAACATAGAGCGTGTTATTGTTTCAGAGGTAGAGGTCGTGATTCATCAGTTGCATATAACACCTGGGGCTCATTACATCCCGTGCCTTCCTTAATGCCCATCACCCAGTTACCCCATCCCCCACTCCCCACCCCACTCCCATCCAGCGACCCTCAGTTTGTTTCCTACAGGTAAGAGTCTCTTATGGTTTGTCTCCCTCTCTGATTTCGTCTTGTTTTATTTTTCCCTCCCTTCCCCTATGCTCCTCTGTTTTGTTTCTTAAATTCCACATATGAGTGAGATCATATGATAACTGTTTTTCTCTAACTTATTTCTCTTAGCATCATACCCTCTAGTTTCATTCACATCTTTGCAAATGGCAAAATTTCATTTTTTTCATGGCTGAGTAGTAATCCATTGTATATATACCACATCTTCTTTATCCATTCATCTGCCGATGGACATCCGGGCTCTTTCCATAGTTTGGCTATTGTGGGCATTGCTGCTATGAACATTGGGGTACAGGTGCCCCTTCGGATCACTACATTTGTATCTTTGGGGTGAACACCTAGTAGTGCAATTGCTGGGTCATAGGGTAGCTCTATTTTTAACTTTTTGAGGAACTTCCATACTGTCTAGAAGTCCTCGCCTCCGCAATCAGACAACAAAAGGAAATGAAAGCCATCCAAATCGGCAAAGAAGAAGTCAAACTTACTCGTCGCAGACACTCTCTGTAGAAAGCCCAAAAGACTCCACCCCAAAATTACTAGAACTCATACAGGAATTCAGACAAGGGGCAGGAGATAAAATCAATGCGCAGAAATCAGTTGCATTTTTATGCACTAACAAAGAGACGGGAGACAGAGAAATTAAGTGATCGATTCATTTACATTTGAACCAAGGACGGTGCATTTTTTATTTTTTTTAATTTGAATTTAATTTATTAACATACAATGAGGACTGGGCATTTTTATCAAGCTCCCCTACCAAGGAGTCTTATCTCCAGGCACCTGGGAAGCTGAGAGAGTTGTCTATGGCCTGAGGACTCAGGCCTCAGCAGGGAGACATTCAGATTTGCAGGTCTGCACCCAGGGACTGGGTCTATACCCCTCAAAGAAGGAACTCTTCAGGTCCATGGGGAGAAAGGGGGGATTGGCAGCTGTGGATATGGTGCGCAGGTATGTGAGACAGCCTGGAATTATCTTTGTGTTCTTGTTCTTGGTATTGTTGGTGGTGGGGGTGATGGTGTGTGGGCAAGCTGTCCTCCAGGGAGTGGTAAAGTATGGGCCAAAGCCCACCTGCTGCTTATTTTTGTAAATAAAGTTTTATTGGAACATAGTCATGTCCACTCTATTATGTATTGTCTACGGCTACTTTCAGGCTATAACCAAAGAAAGAGTAGTTGGGACAAAGCTCTGATGGCCTACAAAGCTAAGAAATATTAACTACTTAGCCCTTGACCAAAAAAAGTTTGCTGATCCCTGAGAATAACGACCTGGGCTTCAGAATGAGAAAAGCCCTGGGATTGAACTCCACTTTCTAGCTCCATGACTTTGGGTAGGTCACTTAACTTTACTGGGCCTCAGTTTCCCCACATCTACTTCTCAGCCTCCTGGAGCACCTCATGCTCTGCCCCCAGCACATCTCAAACCCAGAGGGGCTGGATTCTGGGACAGAGTCACCTCAAAGATGCAGAAACCCAGAAAATGATAAACCCTCCAAAAGCCATCATCACAACCTACAGAGAACATCTGTGGCTGTTCGCCAGGCCCTCCCAGAGGTGGAGGACTGAACCTCAGAAGCCTGCTGCCTCCCCCATTTCTACCCTGGGCCACAGCAGCTGGGACCTATGGCCAAGATGCTGCAATACAGGCCATGTGACATACAAAGTGGTGAGGGCTTTCACCGTGACTGTCACTTCAAAAAGACCTTCACCTGCTAATGAGCTTCTGTGGGGGTGGGGGTCGGGTCTAGGGAGTTGCAATCTACTGTGTTGGGGAGCTGCTGGAGGGAGCATCGGGTCCTCAGGTCCTGGGCCCAGAGCCGGGGAGGATCACCTCTCCTGCGAGGACTCACTCGCCACCTGACTTGCATCTAGAAGGGGTCCTATGACCTGCCGCGTGAGCACTAATGCCAGCCTGGTCCTACTGTCTCTCAGGCAGGCCCTGGGGCCACACAAGGACATTCATCATGCCTGCCACGAACCCCACCTGCCCTCTCCTCGACCCTCCAAAGAGGCCTTGCCAAAAGCCCAGAAGACACGTGGCTGAGTGCAGAGTAGAAGCCGAGACAACAAGAACCGCTGGGCCCTGGCAGGCCACACTTGGATCCGCGCCCGTGTGCAAGGGAGGTGTGTCTGCTGCTCCAGCTTGTGGTCCAGATGTGTGTGAGCACGTGTATGCATGAGCAGCTCATGTGTGTGTGTCTGTCTACGAATAGTTAAGTGTGTATGTGTGTGTAAGAGACAGAGAGAGAGCGGTGCACCCGTGTTTGCCCTCTTAGCGGAAGGTTTGAGTGAGCAGAAGCTGTGCCTTTGAAATAACCGGGTTCTGGTTCATGACCTCAGGGCATCTGGAAGATTCCTGGCTCATTCACAAACACTGGAGGAGAGCCTCATTTCAGCCACAGCCCCAAGCACCCCATTTCCTCCCCTAAACACCCTAGGAGTGGAGTGATGGCATTTGTGGCCTCAGTTAATGGCCTCCATCAATCTCTACCCTTTGCAGTGACTTTCTGGCAACTCCCATGCAAAGGGGAGTCTATTTCATCTCCCCTTGAATCTGGGCTGGCCTGGGACTCCAGCTTTGGCTAATAGAATGTGATGGAAGCCACTTAGTGCCAGTCCAGGCCTAGGTGTCGGGAGGCCTGGTAGCTCCCACTTGCTCCACAGGACATCGGCTGCTGCTGGGTACAGAAGCCCGGCCAGCCTGCTGGAGGGCAGGAGGCCTTGCCTTGCATGCGTGGTGTGCAGGGTGGCGTGGGCTGCATCTGCATACATGTGGGCCCGTGATGATGTGCGTGAAGGCAGCCGAGGTCGACCCAGACCAGCTCGTGGTCAGCTGACAAACGAGCACGTGAGGACCCCACCAGATGGCCAGAGCCACCCACAGTTCGAGCTGCTTGCTTCCAGCCACTGAGTTGTGTTGGGACAGCCTCCTGGTGGGGCGGCTACCATGATTCTCCCCATTTTCCAGATAAGGAAATTGAAAATAAGAAAAACCTTCCCAAGGTCCCATGACTTACCTGCAAACAGTGGTAGGATTCAAACCCCTGGCGTCTGGTTTCCGGGCCCAGGAGTGTCTTCGCCAGCTCCAGGTGCCCTCAGAAAACACCACAGGCTGGAGGCTTACACAGCAGAAATTCACTTTCTCCCAGCTGGGGGTGCTGGGAGTCTGAGATCCAGATGCCGGCAAGATTGGTTTGTGGGGAGGCCTCTCTCGTTGGCTTGCAAACGCCCACCTTCTCACTCTGTCTCCGCATGGCCTTTCCTCTGTGTGTGTGCACGGAGGGGAGAGACAGACAGTCTCTAGTGTCTCTTCCTTTTCTCAAAAGGCCACCAATCCTATTGGTTGAGTGCCCAACCCTTATGATCTCATTGAACCTTAAGGTCCTATCTCCAAAGTCAATCACATTGGGGGGGGGCAGGGCTTCAGCATATGAATTTGGAGAGCAAGAGACATCATTCAGTCCATACGAGGAGCTAACCACTACACCAGACCCCCTCTACAGCCGTGGCCCCGGCCAGGGGGAGGAGTGATGACTTCCGCTCTACAAGTGGAGGGAGCAGGGGGCCCGAGGGCTGAAGTCCGGGCTGCCATGCAGGTAAGGAGCACAGCGAGGGGGACCTCCAGCCCTGTGCGCTCACAGCAGCCACACCAGCCCCCAACATAAAACCGCCCTCTTCTGGTTCTCCAAGGACAGGGACCTCCTAGGGGACAGGGGCCACATTCCCCCACCTCCCCATCCCCATATCCTTGGTCCTGGAGTGAAGAGAGAAGGACTCCAGAGTATCTGTCCTTCCCTGGGGCAGGTTCTGTTCCATGCTGAAGCCCCGGTCACCACAGTGATAATCCACTTGCTAATTTGCCCTTGACCGAAGCCCTTCCTTTTCCTGTCTTGCCTCCCGCTCCTCCACTGGGATCGGCTCCCACAGAAACCACTGGTACTGGGTTCCTTGTCTCTGGGTCAGCTCCTAGGGAACCTATACTAGACTGAAAGACCTTCCTCCCTCTCTGGAAAGGATACCTCTTCTCCTCCAATTGGCTGGCAGGAGCTGGCCTGGACCCTGATGAATTGGCAGAAGCTGGGATAGGGGGCACACACGCATCATCGAGAAGCTCCAGAGAGATTGACCTCTGCCTACCGTCTTGATGGAGGCCCCAGACCCCCACGTTGGGGAGAGCTTCATCTTCAACCTGGGTCATTTCTCACATCAGGATGTCCCCCCAAGGGGTCACACTGCTTGCCAGAGCGTGGCCAGGAACAAGCTTGACCCAGCTGATCGTGCCAGAGGCTTCTCTTCCTGAGATTTTCCTTTGCGTGTGGAGATGCTCGTTTACAGGACCATAAACAGTACCACACCCAGCGGGCGACTCTCTTGACCCACCAGGTCCTCCCAGACAATGGAGCCTGGAGTTTCTCTTCTCGAGGGAAAAAGGAAAGTTGCAAGGGTCACTTGCTCTTCTGTTCCCTTGGAGCCCTCCAGAGCCTCCCTGACCATCACCCAATAAATGAAGACCTTTCTACCTCAGAAAACTCCTCCAAATCTGCAAATTGTTCAGAATGTGCTGACCCTGCACCCATCCTGTTGGGCCTGGCCCTCCACACAGGCTGCTCCTGGGAACATCTCTCTTCTGCGGTGGCCAGATTTTCCCAGCCCTGCCAGGGACAGCCAGTAGGTTTCTTGTAACCCGGTTTCTCAGCCCATGTCCCTTTTTAACATCATGAATTTTTTTAAAAGGCAGGGGGTGGAATAAGGGGGGGGGGAACGAGCAACTATAAACAAAACATAAAAGTTGTTTAATGGACGGCATAATGAGGCGGCCAGGAAACAGCCTGGCATTGATTTTCCCTGACATTTCACCTATTAAATTATGAGCTTCTTAAGGAAGAGCTCAGATTTTTTTCTTCTTCAGTCAATTAAGATTCTTTAATGAAGAACAAAGCTACTGTAGTCGAAGCACTGCATGGACCCAAGTTCCTTGACAGGCGAAAGGTGGCACTTGGGGTGGGGTGGGGGGTGCTGGAGGTAAAGACGCCTTCTGATTTGGGGGGCCTTGTGGTGAAGTCTAGGCCAGGATCCAACCCCATAAGCCTCTCCTCAACAGTCTGATTCACTGCCTGGTTCTGTCTCTGAAGTCCAGGCTGGGGCCCAGGAATGGTGGGGGATGCCCTCAGGTGGGGTTCCATGAGAACATGGAAATAACTAGAGCAATCCAACTGCTTCTGGGAAAGTCTAAGCTGGTAGGCCTAATGGTCTTGAACTATAATTCACAAATTCCGATACTAACCCTATCGAGGGGACAGAAGCTCACCATTTAACAGAGGAGAAACCTAGGTTCTAAGAGCTCAAGCCACTTGCCCGAGGCCAAACATTGTGTTTAAGAGGCAAAGTCAGGATTCTCACCTTGTTCTGAATGTTTCCAAAGCCCACCTTATCCTCACCATGTGCGCTGTCCACTTCAGCACACTCCTAGGGAACAGGGCACAGCAGGACAGTGTGCGGAGCCCGACCTCTGGGGCAGTGCCCGCTGGAGGAGGCAGCCGCAGCCTCCCTGTGCTAATGATTCTCCCCATTGGTGGGGCCTGAACCCACCTCCTTTCCTACCCAATACCCGCCCTTCCCCCCCTCTTTCCTTCCCCTTATAAATCTGTTCTCAGCTCCTTCATTCACAAAGAGGTGTCAACAGTTATGAACTGCATAAAGTTGAACCCCTCCCAGGAATATTTATATCATGAAAAGAATGAAAGTCTAAAACTTAAGGTGCACAGCCATGGTAAGGCAGTTCAAGCTTGGGGTAGACTGCAAAAGGATAACTTCAGGGCTCTTTTGGCTGCCCAGAAAACCCACATGGGTCCCCTCTGTAGGTCAGTCTGCAAGTATCAGCCAAGGACGTTATGGATCTCAGAGGAGACCGCTTACATGAGGCCTCCTGAGCCACTGCGGTCCACGTGTCTCTCTGCACAACTCTGACACATGACTCACCACGGGGGCTGGGAGTCCACACATTCAAGCCCTCTGAGGGACTGCTTAACCACCCCCCCCATAAAGAGTCTCAAGGGTAGGTACACCAGGTGGGCTAGGGCCATTCGAACATTTCACCCACCCAAATACCGAAAGACAGTGCCTCCCCACAATCCAGAGACCAAAGATTTGCCTCTTCTCCCTTAAAAGGATCTCACCTGGAGTAACAACTTCCAGAAGGTAAGAGCTGCCTCCTAGGGAGTGCTGGCCACCTGTCAGCCCAGGGCCCAGCCCTCCACTCGCATCATATCATTGATAAGGTTGCTGCTGTTTGTTCGTGATTTATAAATGAAGAAACTGAGCCACAGAGCGGTAAAAGAACCGGCCCTAGGTCACACAGAGCTGGGATTCATCCCAGTAACCCCCAGACCTCTCCAGAAGCAGCAAAAGGCAGGCTTGCACTGCACCCGGGGGCTGCGCGGGCTTAGCAGAGTCTTCCCCTAGTCCTAAAGACAAGGCTTCAGTCGGAAGGAAGCAGGTGCCCCACGGTGGGCACTTGCTGTTTTCAGCGGCCCTGTTCTATTTCCTCTTGTGCGGACAACACCCCAGTTTTCCTTCAGGGAACTCCTCAACTTTCAGTCCATGTGGAGTAAGCCGAACAGTCATCATTCGCACCAGTGTGGGCACATGACCCGGGCCTGGCCAATCAGGAGACTTCATCTTCCCAGGCCACCGTGATTGGTTCAGAGGAAGGCATGTGATTCAATTGGGGCCAATGAGAGTCAGGCCTGACACTTTTGCTGGAAATAAGAGAAGGAGGCATGCTTTTCCCATTGGGTTTGCCAAGCTGTGGGAAAGAGAGGCTGGAGCTGTTGGTGGTCACCTTCCTGCCATTTGGGAATGAAGCAAAACCGAAGAAAGCAGAGCTGAGAGAGAGAAAGATAAATTCCTGCTGGTATAACTAGAGCCCCAAATAGGCTGCAGCCCTGGGATCAGGTTCTAAACCAATGAGATCTTCAGACATACCTGCCCTTGAAAGAACGTTCCCAGATAAAATACAGGAAATTTGAATTTCAGACAAATAATTTTTTAGCATAAGAATAACCCACGTATTGTATGAGACATACTTATACTAAAAAAAATTATTTATTAATTTTCTGAAATTCAGATTTAATGGGGTGTCCCATATTTTTATTTGCTGAATCTCACAAACCCTCCCTGACCCCACAGGTACTAGGCCACTGTGGAGGCTCCATCTCCTGCCAAGTCCACTCCAAGTGCCAGGGTATATCTGTGACCTCTGTCCCCCCACCCTTATGCCAAGCCAGACTTTGCTGAGCAAAGTATCCCCCTGTACAGATGAGAAACTGAGGGTCGGAGAGGTTAGCCACATGTCACAATTACAAGTGGCAGAGTCCAAATACAGAGTAAATGGCGCAATTCCATCAGTGACATGGTGGGCCCATTACATCGTGGCTGTCTGAGATCCTGGTCAAGACCTTGACCACTTTCACCCTAACCATTTTATTCATCATCAGCAGACACTTTAGCCCCAAGGGGAGGCTCCCAATGTCTGCTACAGGCCAGTGACATGATGGGATGAGAACTGTACCATGGGTGGACCACTAGATTGAATCAGACTTTGCTTTTTAACACTAGAGTGACACCAGACAAATCACTTCCTGGGTGGGCAGCTCTTATTAATCTGCAGGGGCCCTCTGTCTACTAGGGCATCCTCACCCCAATTCCACAGCTCATTGGGAATGATCTCAGTGCCCTACCTCTCCCTAGATGGCAGAGATGGGCACAGGATCCACACTTACAGGCTGTGGAACCCCACCCTCCAGTTCACAGTGATTGGTCCAAGCATTGGGCCTTCACAGGGCAAATCAGAGTCCTTTAGCGAGTTTGGTATATGCACGCTGGAAGAGATCTATGCAGGGTATCTCCTTAGGATCCCAAGCGGTCAGCACTGTGCATGCCTGAGGCTTGCAGAAGGTGTCTTTTCTGCCACAGGGAGAAAGCCTGCATGAGAATGAAGCCACACAGAGGAAAACAGGGTAAAGAGGAGGAGGGGAGATAGACATAGAATCCCTGGATCCAGCCATGCCTGAAGCCAATGACCCCTGGAATTCCTGATTACAAGCAAGCAGGGCGGTGGCTACGGTGGCTACGTGAGCTTCTGAAACCTAGACCTTGGGAAATCTAAGCCAAAGGCAAAGAATATCAGGACCTGGCTGCTTTCAAGGAAATGTTCTTCTGGTTTTGGTTTTGGTTTTGGTTTTGGGGGGTGTTTTTTGTTTGTTTGTTTGTTTGTTTGTTTGTATAAAACTGTATCATCCTTATTTTGCATACTTTAATTTCAGAACAAAATAAACCAAAAAACCCCACAATACACATCCACACCCCTTGCCAAATATGGGAAGGGAGAGGGCTTGAGGCTCTTGTATCCTGCCTCAGTCAGAAACAGGAGGAAAAACCCCACTAGACATCCGCAGAGGGTACGAGCTGAACTGGGGCCACTCAGGGGCTGCAGGGGAGACATGGGGACACCATACAGAGGGCCCAAGTTCCACAGGTAGAAACTAATCTACTTCGTCCATTCGAGGGGCATCCTACCCACCCTCGAGGGGGTGGATCTCATCAGATTATCACCGCTGGGTTCCCCTGCTGTCACTTCATCTTCATCTGTGCCCAGCCTAGCTTGATCAGGTGGCAAATGCGGTCGGAGTGAGCCTGGACATCCTCGGTGAGAAGCCAGAGGAGAGCAGCGCCCTTTCAAACTGTGGCACCAACAGGTCCTTGACAGCCTTGTTGTTCCCGTCTGCCTCCACCTTCTGCCATGGCTTCTCCACCACGGGGTGGTCAGAATCGACCTCCAGGAGCTTTGTGGCCATCGTATAGCCCACTGTCAAGTTGTCCCGAAGTTCCTGGCCTTCCATGATCTGCTCCATGGTGGCCATCCTGCCTTAGGTGCTCGTCGCAATGCAACAGGGTGAAGACACTAGCCCATGGGACGTTGTCACCTTTTCAACCTTCTTAGCCAAGAGGGGAAATGTTTTTTGAAATGCAACTATGCAATCGTCATTTTCAAGATGCCAACGTATTAGTTTTTTACTTCTCTGACTATGAATTTTGTCCAAAGATGGGGGTTTTGTTGAGTGTTTCAGTTCGGAGGTTCTATAGAGATCAGGGAGATATTTTGAAGGTCCATTATTGAGGTAGAGACCCTGGACCCATGGGTCTGGAGATGAAGAAGAGAGCTAGCCCAGGAAGAAAGGGGTGCAATGCCCCAGGCCTGCCCACTGCAACCTGGGGGAATGGGATGCAGGAAAGAGATCCATATGGCAGAAGCTAGGTCCTTCACTCCTGATGCCTGGCTAACCAATGAGCTCTTAAGCTCCCTTCAAAACCTTCTCAGGAAAGAATGGATCCCCAGTTATTGTCACAGTTTGAATTCAAATAGAGCAACCCCAGCCTCATTCCTCCCCAGGTAGCAAGTCTGATCTTCAGCTATAATAAAAGAATCAGCATGGGGAAAAGCAGTCTCAAGCCTCAGCTTTTGTCGTGGGATTGTTTTTGCAAATAAAGAGAACTTTCCTCTGGAGTCCCTTGGACCAGTATTTCTTGGGGTGTAGCCTGGGAGCAACTTGCAGGACAGACCCCCAGGGAGGCTTTAATTTTGAGGCCGATTCCTGGGCCCCACCTCAAACCCACTGAATCAGAATCTTTCAGGATAGGACCCAGGAATGTGCATTCTAATCAGTAACCCCTCCCCCCCCATGATCCTTTGACTATCTTGAGACCTGCTAACAAAACCAGGTTCAGCCACCTCCCTGCCCCAGTCTACACCCTGGCTGAGGTGTGAATTTGGAGGATGGAAGTAAAACCTGGTGTGACCGAATGAGAAAGTAATGCCTGGGAACCACGAGCCTATCCCTCCATCAGGCTGGGAATCAACCAAGTTCGCTCCATAGCACAGTCTCAAGATCCCAATAGGGAGTGTGCTTGATTGGAAAGATCCAGGAATCTGGTACCCACTCCTACTGGGCAGGGTCTGAGTTTAGTCCCGGCTCTGACACCAGCTGACTGTGTGATCCTGGGCAAGTCACTTCCCCTTGTTGGATCTCAGTGTTCGGTTTATCAGATGAGGAGGTTGGACTACACTGGGCATTGTCAAAGTTTTTTTTTTAAGCAGCAAAACTTTTTCTCTAGTAAAGCCTGACATGAGCCCTGATTTGTAAAGAGGACTGAGTCTGGGGACTGAATCAGACACCCTGTCCCTTTCTCTCTGTACATCATCTAATTGCAAGCATTCTGGGCTGATCCGATGATTTCTGGTCTCCTTCTGTCTCATTGCTCTGCCATCCAGAGCCAACAGCCCTTGTCCTCATGGTTAAGACTTGTTCACCACCAGCAAGCCCCCATTCCACCCAGTGAAGGGAAGGACTGCCCCTTCTATTTAAAGTCATGGCCCACGGTTGTACACATCCTTTCTACTTATGTCCCCCTTCCTTCTTCCTGGCAGGACCTCATTTTATTAGAGGGATATCTATCTGTCGCTCCTACAACTCAAGGAAGCATGGTCCCATCTCCAGTTCCGAGGACATATCCTCACGGGTCTAAGCAGAGCACTGCAATCCTCCATTCCCCTGTCAGGATGGGGTCACACATGGGCCTGTGTCTTTGGCCAAAAAGATAGAGGAAAAATCCCCAGGGAAGTCCCAGGGATGATTTCATCAAAGATCCACAAGACAGTGACAAACAGGGAAGAGACACCCCTCTTATTCCCTGGCCGGTGTCCGATCTGCCTATAGTGCCTGGAATCGCTATGGCCACTTGGACCCCATGAGGAGACTCACGTGGAAGGTGCACAACAAAAAGGTCTCACTCACTCCCCTGCAAGCACTATGCGACCTCAGGGCATTTGCACACACAGTTCCCTCCACCAGGAGCGTTTCCCCCAGATCTCACCCAGGTCATTCCTCCATTTCATTCAGGTCTCCTCTCAAATGCCAGCTCCTTAGAAGGACGTCCCTGACTTCTCTCCCCCCATGACTTTATTCTCTTGTTTGTTTGTTTTTTAATAGCTCTTACTCGATATCATGTTATATTTATATCATATTATATGTTATATTAAATTTATATTATAAAAATTGTATATTACTTATAGAAATATATTTTGTTATATAAATATATTTATATAAATATTTTACATATACACATACAATGTGTACATATAATATACATGCTATGTTGGGTGTATAATACATATACACTATATGTATAGTTATATATAATATGTATATGTGTATTATACAGATGCATTATATATAATTAATATAATATAATGCAATATATACATTGTGTGTATGTGTGGTTGTGTGCATGTGTTTACCATCAGTCTTTCACACAGGGACAGAAGCTCCAAGAAGGCAAGGACTTTGTTTCCTCCCCCACCATCACCCCAGGGCTGCAGAGAGTGCCTGGCATGTAGACGGCACCCAGTAACATCAGATGGATGGAGGTGGGGAGGGGTGACCAGTGTTCTTGATGCTGTAGAGCCTCTCAATTATCCAGTCCTCAGTACTTCTTGTTGCTGGTAATAATAAATATTTCTCTTTTTTTAAGATTTTATTTGTGAGTAATCTCTACACCTAACATGGGACTCAAACTCACAACCCCAAGGTCAAGAGTCACGTGCTCTATGTACGGAGCCAGCCAGGTGCTCCAATATTTGGTATTAAGTAAGTTTAAGCCGGTCAATTTGGGGGTTTCCGACACCGGCAGCTGAAAGCGCCCTATTTCGTGCGTCTCTTCAGTTCCCTCTGACCTGGATGCCCTTCCCTGATGAGTCTCCCTGTTGGCCTCCTCCCCTTCCAGGCTTGGCCACCATTCTGCACCCGTGCCCGAGCGCTACAGTGAAAGGATTCAAAGCAGGGGGTTTGCAAGCAGCAACATCAGGGTCATATCCCAGCTCAGCCACTCACCACACCAGCTCATGGTCTTTTGCCGGTCACTTGGATCTCTGAGCTTCTGTCCCCTCAACTGCAAGACAGTGTGGCAGTCATTACAGCCCCTATCTCGTGCACTTACTGTAAGCATTCAGTGAGCTCATGGGGACCCTTGAGAGTCATGTGGATTGGGGGCGAAGGCCCCTCCTGACCACTTTCCAGCAGCATGGCGTGGATTTCCCTCTGTGCCTCCCACTTCACATCTGTCAAATGGGGACAACAGCGGGGCTGGTGTAAATGAATTAAATAGAGACAATGTGTATCAACACATTGGGACAGTACTCGGCGCATAATAAGTGCTTAGTAAAATGTGATTAGGTATGCATGGGTGCATTCATAAACATTCCCTTTGGAAGATAAAGAGACCACAAAAGGCCTCAAGAGGCCACAGAGGATGTGGCTGAAGAGGTAGGCGGGTCAGCTCTTGTGGGGTGTGCCCAGAATGGTCCCCAGGAGACCTGGAGGGGGTCGTTTCTGACTCTCCCCAGGAGAGGTCTGCCTCCTGCACTGCAGGGAAGGAGTTTGCCCTGGGAGAGCATCTTACCCAGGTGGGGGGCCCAGGAGGCCCACTTGGCACAGACCTTATGGAATCTCAGTCCCAGGTCGGTCCCCTCCACCACCCACAGGAAACAGCAGAGGCCATTGGCTCATCCCTGCCCTGGCTGGTTTTCAACTGAAGGCATTAGGTTCGCTAATCGCCTGTAATCACCTTGTTTGAATTAGCATGGCAAGTGCTTCCGACTAACTAACGGGTCTGTTATTCCAAATAACCCTCGGTGGTTTTAATTATGTCCCCTGGAATGCGCGGCCTCCCGGCCCTCAGCTTTATTAGGGAAAGGTCCTGTAAACCCAGGATGGGGCGTGATTCCTGACCTCCCCTGCACAGACCCGTAATAAAGAGAAGCAGGAGAAGGTATTTTACCCGTCCAGATGCATAATGCTCCCTTACTCTATTTTTAAACCCAACACAGGATGGAGGAGACCCCAACGCCTGTCCCCTGCCCCACTTTTGGATTCCATCTGCTTCCAGTGATCCACAGAGCTGTGGCCCAAAGACCAGCAGAGAGCCCTCAGTGAATTCATTTCAATTTGGTTCTGGAATATGCCATCCCCTTCTTATGCATAATGGATTTTCTTGCTCGGTTCGGTTTATGCCTAGTCTGGACAGTCGTTACTGACATCACCTTCACCTGCAGGGGAGGAAGAGGCCCAGGGAAGTCGTGACTAGCTCCAGGGCACGCAGTAGAGCAGATTTCTCAAATTTGGGTGGGCACCCCCACACCTGGGGGTCTTGTTAAAATGCAGCTCTTGCTTCAGCGGATCTGGGGTGGCAGCCAGGGACCGCTCATTGTCAACCAACCAGGTCCCCTGTCTGAGGAGCACCCTTAGAGAAACAAGTTGTTGTCATGATGGCTGAAGGGTAGGAAGGGGACACGGTGGCCCCCCTCCTGGCCAGGTGCTGTGCTAGGTTCTTTACGATCCTCCCTGCTGTTTCATGCCCTGGTCCACACCACATGACCGCCTGGGACAGAGGACCGTGTGTTCCCACTCCCTCTCCTGAGGGAGCGGAAGATCCGAGAGCTGCAGGCTGGTTTTCCAAACTTCGGTCTCAGGGCTCAATTGGGATGCTGGCAATACAGCGGTGAGCAGAGCAGACTCTGTGCCTGCCCCCATGGGGTTTGCCATCTGGGAAAGTCGGGCAGCGTGTAAGGGCCAGAATTGAGGGTTATGTCTGAGCCCAGGCCTCTGGCCTCACAGGCCTTAGCCCATTTCATCCTCGCAGCCTCCAGGTGACGTGAGAGTTAGGATCCTCATAATTGAAGAGACTGAGGGTCAGAGAGGGTCAGCCACTTGCCCAGTGTCACACAGCTGCCTGTCAAAGGGCAGAGACAGAGTTTGAAGCCAGGGCTCTGGACCCACAGCCTCTCCCCTCAATGTAGCCATCAGAACCAGGCCGGGGAGGGAAGGATTCCAAAGTCTTCAGGGTGGAGCCAGCCACAAAGGGATGGTTTTATTTAATGGCATGGGAGTGGGGGACATTTTCCCTGTCCCCACCCTGACACCACAGTGAACCTTGAACTGCTAAATTGAGTGAGATGGGGCAGGGCAAAAGGTGAAGGGAACTTGCTCACAGCCCACGGGGCTGGGGAAATGAGCTAATTAGGACCTTTCAGCGGTGGGCGGCCCCAGCTGGTTCTGGGTGGACACAGTCCCCCTGCCCTGAGTTCAGAGGGTCAGCCCTGCCTGAGGAGCAGGACGGTTCTGTCCCTGCCGTCTGCTCCCTGGGGCCCTCAGGTGCTGAAGCCAAGGGAGGAAGCTGGACCCGTGCACCTCTGTGAACAGAGGCCCATTTTCATCCTTTGCTTCACAGAGACGTAGTCACTTTGGGGCTGGTGATTTCCCTCCAACTCCCTGGTTTCATTCTGACCTTGCCCATGGATCCACTGACCTAGACAAGAAGCTCCAACATGCCCAGGACAGGAATCCTGCGCCTGATTAACCACGGGCTCCCTGGCACCCAGCCTGGGGCCCAGCACCACACTGGGTGCTCAACAAAGATTTTTTTTTTGAATGAATTAAGAAAGAAATGAGCTGTGTAAATCACAAGGGTGTGTGCTAACATCTTCTGGACAGTGTGGGTGTGACTTGGTCTGGTTTTGCTTTGACAGGATTCAGTCAATCAGCACTTTCTGGCCACTGTCTCTGTCCTGGCCCTGGGAAGTCGAAACTTCAGTGAGCCCCTGGGGAGCCACACTCCCAAGAATAAGACATCACCGGTGCTCTTTTCAGTTCTCTTACATCTGTAATCATCAAGGAAGGCTTCTCAGAGGAGGTGGCCTTGAAGGAGGCCGAGGACTGATCAGCGGGAGATGTGGAGTGGGCATCGAATGCCAAGTCTTCAGCAGGAGCAAAAGCACAAGGATCTTGCCGGTTTCAATGAGAAGACAACATCCCTGCATGGCTCAGACCACAAAATGGACATCAAGTCCCCGTCCAGTGGCCTCTGTGGTTGGTCCTCGGGTCCTGTCCTCTCAGGGAAACAAGGGAAGTGCTGATTTAACGCAGGAAAGGGAGCCAAGGAAGATGGAGGCTAATGTTTAGTAAGCACCTGGGTGGGCCCTGGCCTGTTGTAGGAGGGAAAACAGACCAGGCCTGGGCTCTCTGGGAGCTTCTAGGGGGAAAAGTGACATCAACGACTCACACGACACAAGGTCGGTACAAACGGGGGTGGCAGCTGCGAAGGGGAAGCACGGAGCGCATCACGGGGGGGTTAACCCGGGGGGAGGTGTAGCTGATGGAACAGCTGTAGAATAGCTTGAACCCCCAATGCGTGAACTTCTAGATTTACCTCTGGGGCATGCGCTCAGCACAGCGCCCGGCCGGGCCAAGTTCAACAAACGGTAGCAAGTGCAAGGTTCCTGAGACCTCACGTCATCTGGACCGTAATCATGCAAGGAAGGCCCCATAACGATCCCCATTTTGCAGATGAGGAAACTGAGGATCAGAGGGTCCACTGCAGCTGTGGGACGGAGCTGGGAGGTAAACCCAGGCAGGGGCGCCCAGCTCGTCTCCATAACACATTGCTTCCTGGTTCCCCAAAGCTAATCTGGGAAGAGGGCCACGGGGAAGTCATGTTCCCTCCATCTCATTCATGGAGAACTGAAGAGATTTAGCGACACATCCACAAAGTCTTCAAACCAGGCAACGCATAGGCCAAGCACGTGGCGGCGGCCCGGCAGACCACAGCATCGCAGCACTTAGCCCCAGAAGGGGCCTTGTAGAGACAGCAGCTCAGTAGTTATTCTTTTCATCTCTTGGAATTATTTTTTTATTTTTCTAAGAGAGTGGTCATTAAAGGGACAGATAAGAACATAGTAGGTTAATGCAAAAAAACAAAAAAAACCAGGGTTGATAGTTATTTTTTATTATTTTTTAAGATGGTATTTATTTATTTGTCAAAGAGAAAGAGCACAAGCAGAGGGAGAAGCAGGCTCCCTGCTGAGCAAGAAGCCCGATGCGGGACTCAATCCCAGGACCCTGAGATCATGACCTGAGCTGAAGGCAGATGCTTAACAGACTGAGCCACCCACACGTCCCAGGTTGATAGTTATTTTAATTATCACAGCTATTATCTGCAAACTCTGTGCTAAAGGGCTGGGGCTACAGTCACGGAAAAGTCTTGGTCCTCAAGAAAGTCAGATCCCCTAACTGAGGGAACAAGACAGAAATGTCTGGTTGTCTAGAAAGTTAAATAATACAAGAAGGGAGAGTTGGATCATAAAAAAATGTCACCCTATTAATTATTAAGGGAGTGGCTCAGGCTGAACCCTGAGGCTGGAATTATCACCAACAAGCAGTGGGTAGAGAAAGGATTCTCGTGGAAGGAAGGACATTGCTGGGTTTTGAAGGACGGGGAAATTTGGATTAGGGGGCTGGGAGTGAGGGACCATCCTTTCAGCTTCTGTCATCCTTAAAACAAACCCCTTTGGTGTATATAGCAAGAACATCAGTTCTCCTAAGAATAGATTTTTTTTTTTTTAATAAGGAACAAAATCCCACTTGGAGGTCCGTGGACAGGCGAGCAGAGAAGGGCAGGAAGAGAATGCCCTTTATCTTCCTCATCCATCCAGAAACTGACATGTCTGGAGGAAGTGGCCTCCACCAGCAGGAAGGATGGGCAGCCCCTTGGCTGACCATGGAAAGATTTTTTTTTTCTTAATGTTCTCCAGAAGGCCTGGTCTCACAGAGGAGAAATGCCGGAGCTGGCCCAAAAAAGTAAAAAGTGGGAGTTTTCCACTTAGAACAACTTGAAAAATCTACAACTTGGAGAGCAGTGTGGCCCCTCCTGGGACTACTTGATCATGCCCTACCACGTAACACTTACTCAGCTCGTGGCTCTGGCCATGGCTGGAGCCCTCTGGCCTCCGGAAGCCCCCGGCTTCTAGGTCATCAGGCCTGGGGGCTTGCTTTCCCTCCTTCTCGGCCTCAAGGTCTCACCTCAACTGCCGGCCTCAGGTGAGAAGCACACCAGGTTGAAGGACCCCCCGCCGCCACCCCCTGTCACCCCCCTGCCCCCAGCCTCACCAACCCCGCCAGCCATGGTGGCCTGGGACCTGCCTGTCCCATCCCTACAGCAAGCAGCCCCAACAAGGCAGTGAGCGAGGGACAGAGCAGCGTTTGAATCAAACCCTCACGTATCAGTTTTGATTTCAACTGGAATCGCCTCCCTGGGCTGGATTTCAAAAGACAGCGTTACTAATGAGAAACACGCAAGTTCTTGAAATGAAGTTAACTTCTTTAAAAAAAAAAAAAGCGCCTTTTCTTTGGCTCTGTTGATATATATTAGAACCACATTGTCCAAGACCAAAAAAAAAAAAAAAAANAAAAAAAAAAAAAAGCCATTCTGCTTCTGAACAGAAATACGGGAGTCCGGTACTTTAGAAGACACCGAGCGGCTGGTGTGCCAGCCCATCATATCTCTCTGGACTTGAAGGATTGTTTCGGGTTTCGTTTTCATTTTTTTAGGGTGCTAGGGATTCACAACTTCGATTTAAAACAGAAAAGAAGGAGGGATGACACCGAGTGTCTGAAGTCGGCGAAAATGAACGCAAATGGGCAGTTAGGATTTTGCTAAGCACTGTTTGGCTCTTTCCGAGGGAAGCCTAGGGTCAAGGACAGGCATGAGTTCACGGCCCATCCTGGCCCTTTCCATTTCCCAGGCCCGTGTGACCCGGGTAAGTCACCTCACCCTGCATATTCTGAAGATTCCAGGGGCTGCCCCCTTTCAGAGCCTGTGAGCGGGCCCCTGCATGTCCACTTCGTGCTCCATCCACATCGGCCCTTCTCCAGAAAAGCAGCGTGGGCTCCTGGAAGGCACCTCCAGCCAGGCTCAGGAGCCCCCCTCCAGTCTTCACTCAGGCAGGGCCCCTCCTGCTCTGGGCCCCTCCATTCACCCTCATGGGGTCGAAAGGAGTTGGATGAGATGACCCCCAGGGTCTCTTCCAGAGACAATGGTTCACCAGTCTGAGAGGAACAAAGATGCCATCTGGCCTGTAAAGATATTCAGATGCCCAACAGGGCGATTTCCGGAGGCCAGGCCTCCCCGTGGGACCAGCTCACGGCCTTGAGCACCTTCCGCAACTTTCACAAGCAGTTGGGTCCTTACAAACGCTGATGGGGTCGGGAAAGGGGTGGTGTGGTCCCCACCCTCGAGGGGGTCACAGGGCTCACAGGGGTGAAACATGCATCTGTCTGCACAGCCAACCAGAGCTTCACCCCCAAGGAAAACCATTTCTCAAGGGAATGAAGTGTGCTCTGTGTGATCCAAAAACACATTGTGGGGGCCCCTTTTCCCGCTGCGGGGATGACGGCCAGTCATGATGAAATCGGGCTTCCAGGAGGGGACGGGTGTCCCAGCATGATGTGCGGCCTATTCTTGGTTCCATGTGGCTTTGATCTATTCCTTTGGTGTCCCCGGGGCCTTCGTTCTAAGAAATAGGACCTTTGCCTTTTGCCCGCATGGCCTGAGGACAAAACACACGGGCTCCTCACCCCTCTGCTCTGCCCTTGCACTTGGCGCTCCAGGCAGGCTGGAGGGCTCTCTCTCTCTCTCTCTCTCTCTCTCTCTCTCTCTCTCTCTCGAGGTCTCTGGGCCTTCTGAAGTTTCCCCAGCATCTAGAAGAAAGCAGGCAGTGGTGGCCTACATTGCAAAGGGTTCCTTATGCTGGGATCGGAAATCTGCCGCCCTCTCGCAGGCTAGTGTGAGGTCCTCACCTTTCTGAACTTCAGCTCCCCAGCTGTGAAATGGGAATGCCTACCGACGGGTCAGGTTCAAGGTCAAGCTCTGGCTGTGAAAGCTGGTTTCCTCTCACGGGAGGGGCCCTTACTCAGATGCTTGGCAGACATCGTGCGTTCGGTGCCGGTCTAGAAATTATCTAGGGGCAAAGTTAGGAGGGAGCTAGGAGTTGCCCCAAGAAACCCATCTTCGGCTTCCTGTCTTGCCAGGTTCTTCCAATTCTCAGGCTGGGCCCAGCCCATGTCATCTCTGGGTCAGGCTGGAAACTTCCAGCAGCACCTCCACCTCCCCGAGCCCACATGTAGTCCAGAGACAGGCAGCGAGGGGGGCTGGAATCTGCAAGGCCAGAGGACGACCATGGGCAGGACGAGCCGCGTGCATCCAGATGTTCTGGTCCCGGGACCTCCTGCCCCGTCTTAGGTGTCCGTCCAGCGTCACGGGTCTGCGGAGGTCGGCAGCCCCAAGAGGGTCAGTCAGCTGGGCCTGCACTAGCCTCCCCCTCGGCAGCTGTCCAAGCCTGGCTCCTTCACATCTGGGGGACTTGTTTTTAGCCACAGCCAGACCCTGACCCAACCAGCCTCAAAAACCTTTCAGTCACCTTGAACGAGGAATGTTTTTTTCATTAATGTACTCCTTCTCTGCTCCCCTCCCTAGCCCCCCAAAGAGGCCCCCAAGCTTGAGCTTCCTCTCCCCGTCTCTGCAACTTCATAATATCCCCAGGCAGCTGGAAGAGAGGAGGCAGTGATCTCAGCTGACAGCTACGCACTGCAGCCCCCGCCGCCCACCCCGACCCCTCCGCTAAGAGGCTGCTTGCCTTCCCTTCGCCCACAGCGGAGACAGCCCTGTGCTTCTCCCCTGCGAGGGCTCCCGGCAGCTCCGACCCCAGAGACTGGCTCTAAGGCAGGAAAGGCAAGCACTGTTTTATCCGCCAGGCGTGATCTCAGACAATATCCTATTGAATCATCCTTGTCCCCATTTGACAGATGAGGAAACTAAGGTGTCGCGTTCTGACTCTTCTCCCAGAGTGCAGGGCTTTCTCGGTGGAGGTGGGGCTGGTCCTAGGCTCTCTGGGCACCACCTAGAGGTGGCTGGGGGTTCTCTGGCTGTCTCCTGACGCCCTCCAAGTCCTCCCCGTGATGCGTGTTCTCCTCGCCAGCTGTTCCGCGCCTGTGCTGACCCAGCACCACCCGCCTCTGCTCTCCACCTCTGTCTTCCTCTCTCCTTCCCTCAGAAATGCTGACTTTTGTCGACAACAGAGACTTTACTCTGGAGGAAACAGATAGTCCTGTAAACTACAGATTCAGAAAGGGAGCGTGTTTCACTTAAAAAAAAAAAAACGTGGGGAAAGAGGAAGGAAGGAAGGAAGGAAGGAAGGAAGGAAGGAAGGAAGGAAGGAAGGAAGGAAGGTGGGAGGGAAGGGAGGATAAAGAGAGGAAGAAAGAGGGGCACCTGGGTGGCTCAGTCGGTTAAGCGTCTGCCTTCAGCTCAGGTCATCATCCCAGAGTCGGGTTCCCTGCTCAGCGGTCATCTGCTTCTCCCTCTCCCTCTCTCCCTTCCCCTGGTCGTGCTCCCTCTCTCTCTCACTCTCTTTCTCTCTCTCAAGTAAATAAATAAAATCTTTAATGAAAGAAAGTAAAAGAAGGGAGGGAGGGAAGGAAGGAAAAGAGGGAGGAAGGGAGGGAAGAAGGAAGGAAGGAAGGAAGGAAGGAAGGAAGGAAGGAAGGAAGGAAGGAAGGAAATGTGGCTTTAGAGTCATTTAGACTTTGGTGCAAATTCTGGCTCAGCCACTTACTGGCCACACGATTCTGCACAAGACGCTTATTTCTCCAAGTGCCAGTTCTCTCTTCTGTTAAACAGGTGTATTAGGGAAAGTACTTACATCCAAGGACTTAGGGGAGAACTAACTGAGAACCGTAGGCGCTCAGAAAATGCTAGCTACGATGAAGAAATAGAAAGAAAAAAAAAAGGAGGGGGCGGGGGAGGAATTCAGGCTTTCCGTTCTTACTGCAGATCGTCCTCAACCCCACTGTGTTGCCCCAGATTGCCTTCCCACCAGCTTCAGGAGCGGGGGAGAGGCAGCCAAGTGTGAGCTTAACAGCTGCACTGTTCAATATGCTAGTCAGTCACCACACAAATTTTAAAATCGATTTAATTCCGTTCCTCAGTCACACAAGCCACGTGCCACGTGCTTGGTAGCCACACATGGCTGGTGGCTCACTGTCAGCATGGCAAAGTGCCAAAGCACTGACCCAAAGCATGGGCTCCATATTCAGATCACGGCTTGTCGTGTAATAGCCACGTGACTCTGGGCGAGTTCCTTCATTTTCATCTCCTTCAGTTTCTTCATCTGCAAAATGGGGCTGATACCAGTACGCATCTCTTGTTCCCAAGATCGCCTGAATCAATCTTTGTAAAGCACGATGACTGCACTTGGCACATAATAAGGGCTGTTCCATATCATGAAAGCTGGCCTTCTGTGTCCCTATGTATAAATGGCAGAAGTATCACTCCCCGCCCCTACACAAACACAGCTCAGTACTTAACCATAATCCCAACTCCATATCAAAGGAGTCAGGCATGTGTCATATCTTCTTTAATTTTAATGCTTGTATGTAATTTAAATGACAAATATTAACTAAGAGAAAGGAAGAGGGAAGTATGTCAGAAACCAGAGATCCAGAAGGTATAGCAACTGAACACTAGATCTTGCCCAGAGCTTCCTGGTGGCCAAGGTAAAAAGGAAAACGTGACGGATGTCTCTGTTCTTATTATCTGACAATCAAAGGAGGTGGGGTGCTTTCTTTTATACGAGACCTCATCCAAAAGGAAATCGTGATGTGGGTGTGCATCAACGTAGATTAAAAGTCTATGATTAAACTGCTGTGCAAATTCCTAAGTTTCTCAGCTCCTACACAAAACTGAGAGATGCAAACCCAACAGGTAGGTAGTTTTGGCTCCCCATATCCTCTGCCCCAAAGAGTATTGGTCAATCCTCCTGTTCCAGAGTATTCTAATAATCTCTGAATGTTTCCACCTGGCCCTGACCCTGACCCTGACCCCCAGGCCCCACCTCAGGCAGCAGGCCTGTGTGCTTCAAGCCCAAGCATAACCTGACACACAGGTGTTCCTAGCACCGAAATCACCATAGAGACTGGGAGGCCTTTTTAGTTATGGGATCCTGTAGTAAGGCCCATTTCACATCCAGAGGAAATGGTTTCACAGAGCCTCAAATTTCTTGCCCCCGGCACCAAGTGAGTCAGATGCGGGACCTGTCCTGGATGGCGAGAAACGGCTGTGGCAGAGTCTCTGAGGTCCAGAGATCGGTGCCAGCCCTGGGCCTTGCTCCTGCTCCGTCTGCCTTCTGCCTGGGAGTGGGCACTGAGCTGTGGGCCGCGGGGGTGGGGAAGAGCCTCGGGAGATGCAGGATGTGGCGGCTAATGAGATTAGCTTCAAACTCCTGCCATCCCACCCCGCTCCGTGGGGGTGTCTGCCAGTCTGCCCGGCTCACCGACACAGTCCGCCCGTCTTCTCCCCGATGCCACACACCCAGGCCCAGCAGCCAAGCAAGTGGGGGAACGGATTAGCCTCTGGAAGCCAGCAACGTGGCAAAGTCGGGTTTACAGACACCCTGCAGGAAACCACTGGGCCTGGGATCAGCTCCGGGAGCTTGCGTGGCACTCTGCGTTGGCCAGACACCTGCCACGGCCGGAGAGCTTCCTTCCTGGGTCGGCGTCCTCCCTGGTGCCCATTCCCTGGCTCTGGCAACCCTCTACTCTTCTGCCTGAGCCAGCCTTTAAGAGGGGTCTCCACCCTAGAGATAAACCCATTTGGAGAGGGAACTTTTTCTTTAAATATGGAAAGCGTCATCAATTTCCATGTCATTCTTGTGCAAGACCGTTGCTAATCTCCTCTGTGTCGTTCCAATTTTAGGGTGTGTGCTGCCCAAGCGAGGGCGAGAGAGGGAACTCTGGGAGCTCAAAAACCTCCCAGGCCTAAAGCAAGGGAACTGGGATGATGAGTGATGGACAGGGGAGCTGGTTTGCTTCGAAGTCTCTGTCACGGGCAGAACCGTGTCTGCCAAATTCATCTGTTTGAGTCCTAACCCTTGTACCTCAGAACGTGACTGTATTTGGAGACAGAGTCTTTCAGGAGGCAGTCAAGGGAACGTGAGGCCGTATTGGGTAGGCCTTAGAGGAGGCAGGCAGGACGCGAACAGGCGCAGACGGAAGACCATGGGAAGGCACAGCAAGAAGACGGCCATCTGCAAACCACAGAGAGATCAGAAGAAAGCAACCCTGCAACACCCTTGAGCTTCCAGAATTGTGAGAAAATGAATTTCTGTTGTTTAAGCGACCTCGCCTGTGGGACCTGGTTTGACAGCCCAAGCAAGCTGAGAGAGCCCCTATTTTGTCTCCCAGTAAATTGGACCACACACCCCAAACAAGGCTGCCAAGGACATCTCCTCACTCAGGCAGAAGAGAAAGAGAGCAAGCCCACACCGAAGGTGAAGGCCTCCTGGGTGCTGGTCACATATACACGGCCTCATTTATTGCCCCCAACCCTGCCAGGTGCCACGTGGGCCACTTCTTCCCACTAAGGAAACGGAGCCCCTCAGAAGTGAAGCCCCTTCCAGGCACGTTGGAACTCACATCTCTCTGACTTCAAAGCCTGAGTTCTCTTCACCAATTGTGCCGACAGTCAAAGGGCCTCCCGGGTCAGAAGAACACAGACAGAAGTTGGGTGGCTGGCAGGCCACAGGGTAGCAGAGGGGATCCTGGGCCATCTAGCCTCGGGGATCGGTGAGCTCAGGCCATGATGCCCGGGCAGCCTCCTGCAGCCTCCCAGAGGACAGCTCAAAGCAGTCCCTTCCTTGCAAAGAAAAGATGCCCTGGGCAGAAAGAATAAAAGGAGAGGAAACCAGACACAGGGGATTGAAGAAGAGGACACCAAGGTGGGCCAGAAGCAGAGGAGAGAGGAACCCTCTGTCCCCAGCCGGGAACACCCCCTTCCACTTCTCGCGCACCCCCGGAGGCTGCCGGCTGCCCCATTTCTGTAGTGACCAACACATAGAAGCTTCCTAGTGGGCGCCGGGCATTGTAACCCCTCTTCTGCTCTCCTCTTCCTAGGAGAGAAGAAAGTAAGGTGCTGAGAGGCAGTAAGATGCCCAAGGGACCACAGGTGGCCAAGGTAAGATAAGACTTCAGTCCCGATATCCAGAGTCAGAGTCCCATTCCCAACCATTCCCCTGCGTTTTGGGAAAGACTCTTTTGGAAGTATCACTGTTTCAGCTGTAAAGAAAAAATAAGGTGTCTTGCTGCACGAAGAAGCACTCTAGAAAGCTACCGGTCTTTACCAACCTAATATGAGTAAGAATGTATTCCCTTTAACAGCGCACATTTGAGAGAGAGAAAACAAGAGAGTCCAAAGGGAAAGGCAAGCACTCCCAGAGGAGAGCGAGCAAGGTGGGGGCCAAAGCCAAGGTGCATAGCAAGGCCTGAGGTCCTTGAGCATGCAAGCACCCCCCTCTGCAGGCAATGGGTTGTTTCGGGAGGGGGGCTGGTCCCCGGCAGGATTCTGGGGTGCCCCTTCCTGCGAGCAGTGCTGAGGAGACAGGCTCATTTGCCCAATAAAACACTTCTGAAATGAAATTCTTGCCATAAATTGGTGGTCATCGTAGGAAAATGCCTGCACGGTGATGTCCACACCATGTCAAAAATCATCTATGCATCATATGTACCTACACATATACTGATACATTACAGGGAACATCCATTCACCGTTCTTTTGGTAACAGTATCCCGATGTTCCTCTGGGAACGCCCTCTCCCCCACGCTCCACAAGGTACTTTTGAAACCTGGTATGGCTTATCTACCGTGAAGCGTGTACAGCTAACGTTTCAAATCAATGCGTATTAGTGTATGTGTGCACCCGTGTAGGTAACCCCAAATCAAGACAGAGCACATTTCCAACTCTCCTGGAAGACGCCCTGTGCCCTCTTAGTCACTTCTGCCCCCACTCTCAGAGGTAACCGCTCCTCTGACTTCAGCACGCGGATTGGGTTTTTGCCAGGCTCTGCACTCCATCACAGAGCTGATGGGGGTGGGGGTGGGGGGCCGTGGAGCATGTGATTTGGGCCTGACCAATCAGAGCATCACATTCCTCTAACCGCTGTGATTGGTCCAGGGCTTCGTACCCATGGAGCAAGGCGGAAAGTGACATGCCCGTAGTGGCAGGCACTCCTTCGCACTGGGGTGCGGGTGGAAAGATGGTGTGTGAGTACCTGAGGCTGTAGGAGCCTGAAAATGGTCAGCAGAACAGAGGACAAGGCTGAGAGATGGAAAGTACCTGGGGATGTTGTCTGAACCCCTTTTGATCAAGCTGTATCTACATGAGCCAGTAAAAGATTTCTTTTGCTTAAGCCATCCTGCTAAAGCATTAATGGCTAAACACATGCACCAGGACAAATCAGAAAGAGTAGATATCAAGTGCAAATTTGGTCACACTCAATTTTATTTAAAAGTTTATGGCTTCCTTTACTCTTAGGACATGGTCTTACCATATTCTTCACAGACCCCCCATATGTCTCTGCTGCCTCACCATGAGCCAGTCACTCCTGCAACACCGATTTTTCTCTCTCCTGCCGCAGGGCCTTTGCATAGACATTTCTTCTTCCTTGACCACTCTTTCTTCCCATCTTCACATACTTAACAGGTCCCAAGTCCATCTTGACTCCCTCAACAAAGCTTTCCCCAGGCCTTCTCATCAAGGTCCCTTTCCCCAGTTTTGTGCCTTCATATCTCTCCTTTTGAATGCAAAACGCAATTGAATTTTTACAATTGTGTGATTTCATATCTCTTCCCCACTCAACTATGAGTCCCGTGAGATCACAAATGACATCTGTGTTTGTTCACTGTTGTCCTCCCGGTGTCTGACACTCACTTAGTAGGTCTGAAAACAAATTAGTATTAACTGTGCTTCTAGCTGGAGGGAGAACAACATTGCAACACTTTCCCTTTCTAAGTTGTGCATTTTTCTGTAGTGTTCTACTTCCTCACGTGTGCCTATTATTTTTATAATTCAAGAACAAATTAAAGATTTAATTTTATAGAATGAAAAACGGTGGTTCTTCTTCCCCCATAGAGACCCCATGGCCAGAGGTATCTGTTCCAGCACCAAAGTATATGAGAAATAATCCTTTTAATTTTTTTCATATTCACACACATAAATAGACACTATGAAACTAATGCACAGAATTTTTTCCCTTTTAAGTTTTGCTCCCACAAATTTTTCTAAACCTTTGGTGCCTGTTGCTGTATGTTTGCTAGAAGCATCTCCAGACAATAACATAAACGAGCAAGTAGCTGATGAATTTTAACTGAAAAACACAAAGGAAAGCTAGCTCTCTGTGTCCGGATGTTCCCCCCGAGTACTCGTGCTCAGCAATGTGATTTTTACTGCGTGCATCTCGGGAGTCATGCCTTCTGCAACTAAAACGATTCCTGATTCACATGATGGGATTGAAGCTTGGCGATCGCTGGAGACTTTCCACGAGCTCCACCATGTCCAGGTGCTCGGCCCCCTGGTCACAGATGAAATGATGCAGTGCTCTGCCCAAACCGGGAAGAGTAGGCTGGCCATGAGGGACCAGTCTTTGGGCTTGTGGCTCATTCGTTCTGTGATCTTGGACAAGGGCTTCTACTCCTCTGGGCCTCAGTTTACCTATCTATGAAACAGCAAGGACGGGTTTGATCACGTTAGCACTTTCCAAATTTTATGTTGGCTGGAAACTTTTATATTTCATTTCATTTCATTTATTAAATTGTTTTTAAAAATTGTTCTCTTTCTTTTTTTTTTTAAGTAAGCCCTACACGGGGCTTGAACTCATCACCCCGAGATCAAGAGTTACATGTTCTACCGACTGAGCCAGCCAGGCGCCCCAGAAAGCTTATTTCATTTCAAACAAAATCAGAAGCCAAAGTTCAATATATGAGTGGATAGAAGCAGAACTACTCTGTTTGAAGCGGGAATGAGGGTCTGACATCCTTCTATTTGCTGGTCTTTCAACCTTCCTGACCCCCACCCCTGACACTTGCACGTGCACACACACACATACACACCTGAGCATGCACTGCATACACGCACATGCACACCTATATATACGTGCACACACATGCCCACGCTCACACATGCGGGGCAGCAACCTGTGGGACACCTCCACGGACCCCCAGGGCGCCGGGCCACGTGGTCTATGAGCTAAGGATGGGATCATCTCTTTCAGCTCCGAAGTGGCCTAAAGTTAATGTGATTCTGTTTATTTCGATATTAACTGCCTGATTCCTGCCTTTAACCTGTTTTTTATCTTCCCCCTTCCCACAGCAGCTGTTTACTGAGTCAGGGAAAGGACTATGTGCCAGACATTACGCTGGGGACACAGCAGCCCCAAAGACAAGCACGGCCCTGCCCCCACGGAGCTGACAGTCCTCAAAAGGAAATAAATCCCAAACCAACAACGGCACAGATGGCGTGTGACTGTGATGACAGTGCTAGCAAGAGAAACTCCAAAAGGCGAGATGGCACGTGACCCCAAAGCCCAGCTGAGCGGGGGACACGGGAACGGTGTTTAGGGAGAGACCTAAAGGACGGGACAAGGACGCCAAGAGGAGAGGAAGAGCATCAAGGAGAGGAAGCAGCCTGTGCAAAGGCCCTGAGGCTGAATCTTAGCACATCTGGGAGCAGACAGACGGCAGAGCCTTGAGAGTGTGTTAGGAGGCTGTCTTAATCCTAAAATAAACCTGAGGCCCTGAGTGGAGTATGCACCTGGGCTGACATGCATGCATACAAAGACGTTTCTGGAGCTCCTACTGTGTGTGGCCACTGTTCTGGATCTGGAAATAAAACAGTTAAAAAAAATTTTTACGACAAAAACTTCTGCCCTCGTGGAGTTTATGTTTTAATGTCAAAGGGAGAGACATAATAACATTAAAACAGGTAAGGGACAGGCAGATCTGGGCTTTTGTGGGGCCTGAAGCTTATCAGTTTGGTGGGGGAAGGATAGACTCCTTAAGAAGAAAGAAGAAAGAATTATAAATATCGGGGCACCTGGGTGACTCAGTCGGTTAAGGATCTGCCTTTGGCTCAGGTCATGATCCCAGGGTCCCAAGAAGGGGTTCCCAGTTGGGCTCCCTGCTCAGCGAGGAGTCTGCTTCTCCTTCTCCCCGGCTCATGCTCAATCTCTCTCAAGTAAATAAATGAAATCTTTTTTAAAAAAAGAATTATAATTATCAATTTTGGTCAGGGCCTTGGAACCTCTAGTGCAGGGCTCTAAAGTATAAGCATTATCGGCATCATGGAAAACCCGCCTCTGGTCAGATCAGTGTGATGGAGAAAAATCAAGCCTGGGGGGACCGGGGCAATGGGGAATGTTGAGGGGGGAGCTGCTATTGGAAATGAGGTAGGCAGACAAGGTCTCATTGAGAAGGTGACCTCTGGAAAACCTAGAGGAGATGAGGGCTCCTCGTGGGGTTTTGCGGGAAGAGCATTCCAGGCAGAAGGAACAGCGCTTGCAAAGGTGCTGAGCCAGAAACCTGCCTGGAAGGAGACCAGCATGGCCAGAGCAGAAGATCGAGGGGGTGGAGGGGGACATGGTCCATGAGGTAACTCAGGCCAACAGGATTAGACTGGCACTGATCCAAGTCATCCTGTGAGGGTCCCAGGTGGGCAGCAGCGGAAACCCAGAGACCAGGCGCGAGGCCCATTTCAGTAAGAGAGGCCGACGGAGCCTGGAACAGAGAGGCACAGGCACATTTCAAGAGCTGCTTGACCGGTGGACTTGGCGGGGGACACCTCAGCTCTGCTAAGTGGATGGCTGGCTGGGCAAAGAGAAAAGGGAAGATGGAGAAGAAATCTAGAACAGCGTGGAGAAAGGGGACAGAAGTCTTCCTGCATCATTTACTCCCACCCAACCCGGTGAAAGGAAACCCAAATGTTTTTTGACAAGTTAAATTGTGTCTTTCCGGGTGCAAACGTGACTCTCTCGTCAAACGTTGTTCATCATCTTCAAAGAGGGCTGGGCCTAGGCAAAGCAGCCACAGAAGGCCTTCCGTGCTCGAGCCCGGGGAAGCCCGAGGCCTGACAGGCCCCCAGGGGTGGGTAGCTGCAGATCCGACTTGAAGAAGGCAAAGTAACCCTGACGTGGTGACGCGGCCAACGCGGCCGAATGCTGGGGTATTGACCGAGGCCGGGCCAGGAGGAGGAAGGTGAGGGGTGGGTGGGAGGGGGGCGCGTGGCTGTTGTCCTGAGGCTCGTGGTTTGGGTGGCAGAACAGACTGGAGGATTGAGCGAGGCGGCGGCGAGTAATCAGTGCGGGGTTGTGGGCAGGAGGCGTCCGACGCCGCCCCGGGCGGCCCTGCTCCTGACAGTTCACCTTTCGTGATCAGCTGCACCTTCCGAACAGGCTGTGACGGCCCGGCCTGCCAAAGCAGCCAGCCATTTACGTCTTCCAATGCTGGAGACAGGTTGCTGGCTCGGGGGGCTGAGGGGGGTCCTCACCCTCCCTGTTCCAGATGGGGAAGGGCTCCCTGGAGATTTGGGTTCACAGACCGAGTCAGAGGCTGAGGGGTCTTCTGGACACCAGCTGTCCTTCATTCCCATCTGTGCACTATGTTTGGGGCAGAAAAGACAGTTTACCGGTGGCGGGGGGGGCGGCGTGCAGAGACCTGGCTTTGTGTCCCAGCTCTGCCACGACAGGCTGTGTGAACTTGAGTGTGTTACGTGACCTCTCTGAGCCTCAGTTTCCTTGTCTATCAGATGGGAATAGTGTTATCATGCCACCTCCCGGGGCATCGGGGAGGGTTAAGTAAAGGCCCAGAACAAGAAAGTCAGTAAGTGGGGGCCAGTATTACTATTCACGGCCCAAAATTCAAGGCTGTGAGGCTGACGCTCACAGGAACAATGACCCTGAAGATTTTAAAGCAGAGCTGGAAACCTGGGACATGTGGGCGCTCTACCAAGGGCCTCAACCTCCAGCACGCTGATCCAAAACTTGAAAACCCACACGCTGTGGGAACTCTTTGTGACTAGCAAAGAAGGACTCTTCCAGGCCTTGGAGGATGGAAATGGATTGAGTCAGTTCAGAGGCAGGAGGTGACAGCCCTTGGTGAGAACGCGGAACACCCTTGGGAGGTGACCAAAGGCTAGCGTCCGTTGCAGGAAGACCGCTGTGTGCAGAGAGAAGGGCTCCTTCCAGAGCACATCAGGGCAGCTCAGGACTCCAGCTCCGGCCACCAATCGGGGAAACAGACTTGCTGTTAAAACTGACAGTAATAACCGAGAGGCCAGGTCCCATCTGGCTTTGAAAAGGGCTCATTGAAAGAGCACGAGGGCCAAGCACTCTGCTCACTTGGGAAGAACACGATTAATGAGGCATAGCCCCGTCTTTGTAGAGCGCATGAGGACTCATATATTCTCACCTCCTCTGTGAGTTTCTACAAATACCCTCTTTAATCTCAAAGCCGCCGTAGGAAGAGGCATGAGGAAAGGAGTTCAGGGAGGTTGAGGAGAGGCCCCGAGTCACCCAGCGGGCGGGGACAGACGCAGGCCTCGAGCAGACACCTACTGCTCAGTCACACCGCAGCGTCCAGGGCCATCCCCCTCCCGGCCTGGCTCTCGCATCCTGCTTTCCCTCCAGACCGCCTCTCCTGTGTCCCCGAAAATCACATCCAGGCCTGCTCTGTGATAAGAGGTTTGAAGGGAAAGCGAATTCTCTGTCTCCACTTCCCCAGAACTATGCCCCTCCCTTCAGCCTCAGCCACTTGCCCTGTGGGCTTGGCCCAGGACCAGTCCCTCCCAGAGGACACCCCAAGTGTCTCTCGCTCAGACCCTGGGGACCCTGCTTAGGCCTAGCTCAGAGCCCCCGGGCCACCCCTGCCATCAAGCACACAAATCAAACCCAACCGTGACCCAAAACCACAGTGATTTTCTGAACCTTGAAATGAACACAAACCTTCCCGGTTTCCAGAAACTCAAACCCAGTCGAAGGCTCACACTTACCAAAGGCAAAGCTGGCCAACAGACAGAAACATCCAGACAGAGCCAAGCCTGACACCAGCGCCCAGAACAGTGTCAGGCCAAACCCCACACCCCCAAACTTCCGGTCATGGTTTCAAACTTTTGAACGTCAGAAGAAGGGTACTGAGGACTCAGACCAAATGGAGACTGGGGGGCAGGGCCAGAGAGAAGGGAGCCCCAGTGTGGCAAGGCACAAAGACAAGGCCTCTCTTAGCCTTGAGGGTCTGTGGTAGAGATTTCCCTTGTCTGTGGGAACAAATGAGGTGGGTCCTTCCCCTAGGAGGCCCCCCCCCAGGGAAGGGCGGGAAGGAGCAGAGAAGTCAGCAAGGAGGGCTGTCCCTGAGGAGGGGTCTTCCTGGCCAGGCATGGGCTCACCTCACCATGGAGCCCAGGGGATGGGGCTGGGCCGGGGCCACCATCTTGCAACACCCACTCCTTGTTATCCCAGGCAGCAAAGGGAACGGAGGCAGGGTTGTGGGTACCAGGAGCCTTCATCCCAGGTGGCATCGAGGCCCCACCCTTGAGGACTTTTGCCACATCTGGTCTACCAACTGTGCCTGGGCAAATAGTCCCTGAGGAGGCAGGCGAGGGCCTGGACTTAAGATGTGACGGGGACTGGCCAGTCAGCACTATGGGCCCCCGGGAGGGCTCCGGTTGGTGAGCTTTCCTGGCCGTGTCCTGCTCTGCGGGTACAGGTACAGAGCGGTGGAAGGGAGACAGAAGGGTCTTTGCATTGCAGAAGCTAGGAGGCAGGGAGATGAGGCCTGGGGCACACGGAAATCACCAGGTGCCGAAATCAGCAAGCCTTTCCCCAAAATGCGGTGCCTACATCTGGCCAGCAGCCTGAGTCCATGGTTGACAGCTGCCTGTCCCTGTGCCCCGAGAGGGGGCTTTCTCAGGGCTGTCCTCTTGCAAGGGGAACCAGGCTGCTTCCCTGCTGGGTCTGAGTGGGAAGGCCAGAGCTGAGTGGGAAGGGAGGCACAGGGGGCTAAGAGGCTACTGAAGGATGAGCTCCAGTGCAGCGAGGGGAGGGGAATGACACCCACTTCCATGGTGGCCAGTGGGCAAAGTAAAGGGGGGCTTAAATCCACAGGGGTCCAGACATGGGGTGGAAGTGGAAGTCTTGACAACCAAACACTGCCAACTTAGGTCCCCTCAGTCCAGGCTCAGCCCTTGCCCAAGGGTGAAGAACCGTTCTGCTGGGGAGATAACCTTCTGGAAAGTTCCTGGCAGAAAGTAGGTGCTATAGGGCACGCCATCAAGAGTCGGAACTGGCCGAGTTCGAGCCTTCACTTTTTTCCTGTGTGGTTTAACTGCTCAGTGCCTCAGAGACCCCCGTCTGTAAATGGGGATAATCTTACATGGCAGCCCTGGAGGATATGAGCTCATGGTAGCAGGTGCCAGCGCACAGTAGGTGCTCAAGTCTTGTGGGTCACTCCCGGCGTGGTTGGCTGTCCCCACTGCCACAGAGTCTCTGCATCCCAAAGCGCCTACCCCGCACAAGAGCCCGGGTGGTCCCCTGTGGCACAGGCTCAGAGCCCGGACCTGTTCGCCCCCGCCAGTGCCCTACACGGGTCGAAAGAAGGAACTCACCCAGCCACCCGTTGAGGCGCGTTGAGCCCCTCCACGGAAAAACTTGGATGGGCTGGAAAATCCCAACTACTGTTACATTTTCAAACCTTCTCACAATCCAAATGTCAACACCAATCGAAACAATATGTTTATTTGCAACCCTCCTGCCAGACCGGATTAATTTCTACAGGCTCAAAGCCCATTTTGGAACTGTAATGTCTCAATTTTACAGATGAGAGAAGGGAGGAAAATAAAGCCAAACCCCTCTTTGCCTTCTTGATTTGGGAAGTGCTGGGGGAAGGAGAGCACCAGGGCAGGCTTTGGGGTCGGCCCCGGCCCCCGGAAGATCCCGGCACAGCATCTGAGGTACGTCCCTTCTCCTCGGCCTCTCCCTTGCAGCTTCCTTCTCCCTGGGCCCTGCCAGCTCACCGATTTCTCTGCTCAATGGGGGTCTGGCAGGGTGGCAGGTGGGTGGGGACATTCAGCCAGGGTCAGGAAGACGAAAGCCAAATCGAGGGATGAAATATCTCTGAGCCCCAGGGTTCACGTGGGCCCCAGATGAGCTGGGTCCTGGTGTGTGGCTTTGTAATAAGGAGAAGAATGTCTTGAGTCCAGACACTGGGCCCCCCTGGCAGAGGACACAGCCCTGCCTCAGACGTCCCAGCATGTGCTAGGCATTATGTAGGTGCATTGTACCATCTGGAATGCTCACAGCAGCTTGGCAAGGTGGGCGCTGCCGTTGTGCCCATTTTTCTGATTAGGATACTGAGGCTTGCCCAAGGTCTCCAGCATGCAGGTGGCAGAGTCAGGGTTGAAGGATGCTCTGTCCAGAGATCCTGTCCTTTCCAGCCCTGTGGACAGCAGTGACGGAGGAGTGGAAGGGAGGTCTCCTGGGGAACGCTGGCATTGGGGTGGCTTTCGAGGTCTCCCTGCCTCGCAGCTACACGGGCAACCAGCTCCCCCAGGACAAGAGCCGAGCTGGCAGGACAGATGGGACTCTGAGTGTTATTCACTGTTTTCTGGCACATAATATCTGGCTCCATGTAGCTGAAAGATAAATTTAATCTAACGTCCTCTCAACCAAAGACAGATTCTAAGGCCGTTGTGAGAAATATGTGAAGTCCTATCCTTGGAAGGGCTGGGGACACTCCTAAGCGCTCCTCCCCGACTGCAAGCCCTACCATGCCAGAGCTCCTGTCCACCCTTCGAGAAGCCTCCCCTGCTCTCCCCATGCCTTTACCCCTGGAAAGCATGTCTCTTGTTCGAGCTGGTGTCCTTGACAGCGGTTTGTATGTCTGGAGGCCTCACCGGGTCAGGTAAGGGCCTTGGCCCCAGGAGGCCCTCAGACAAATCTGTACTGAAGGCATGAGTTGAGAGTGAAGGTAAGCTCCCACCATGAGGAAGGTGCCATTAGTGCCCCTATTTTAGAGATGAGGAACCCGAGGGTCAGGAGGACACCCTGACCTGCCCCAGGTCCCACGGCTGGTAAACAACAGTGCGTGGTTCATTGCCCAGGTCTTCTTGACTCCAGAACTATATTCAGAGGCAGAAACAGTCAGGACCCACTCCCAGGACACCTGCTTCCCTGGTCACTGCAGGAATGGGACTGGGCTTCAAATAAGCCAGGCCAGAAAGCTGGAGAGCTGGGCTGGTGTGCCTTCTCACATCCCATAAGCACACACAAAGGGGCCCCCTGACAGGTCCTAAGGATCCCAGGCCTCGGGGCTCAGGCTCTCAGAATTGACACGTAAGCAGATTCACTTCAAATGGGTCTCACCCTCATTCCCCTCTGGGGAGGTCAGGCCCACCCTTCAGGCCGTGGCCCGCAGAGGGAAGAGGTTTTCTTCCCCACATTGGTGGAAGGCTATGGAGGGAGCAAAAGAAACAATGGGGAAAGCTGAAAAGTGTGTGGAGCATAGCCCTGGAAACTTTATCCTGGTTGGATCGTCCGTCCAGGGAGCCCAAGAGGAGTCCTGGAGCCACCCCGCAGAGCCAAATGCAGATCGGCCACAGAGCGGCAGGTCCCAGGGAGCAAATGGGAGGGAGTCTGTGCAGCCCCCGTGATGGGAGTCCCGGGCCCCCGGCCAGGACATGAGCCCTCTCAGAATGCACTGACACGAGAGGACCACGGTCCACGTACTCACTCCCTCACTTACTTATGCACGCTCCCCTTTCATTCGTTTTTAGAATTATAAACAGTGTGAGCAGAAGGAGACGAAAAGAAAAAAAAAATTCACTCACGATCCCGCCTTTCAGAGATAACCGCTCTTACTACGTGGATATACATGATTCCAGGTTATTTTCTGGGCACGTTTGTCTGTTTGCTTCAAAAATGGGATCATACTGTTCGAAGCTGCATTGTCACCTACTTTTTTTTTTCACTTGACAGCGTGTAAAATGGTCATGGGTGCCCACAGGCTTACCCGAGCACACCGAATTTCTGGAAGAATATGCAAGAAACCATCCCCGTGGTTGCTTCCAGAAAGTGAGACCGCAGATCTAGAATGGAAGAGAAAGTGACTTCGAATGCCACCTATCTTTACTTAATAAGCACTTCCAAAGTGCCTATGACGTGCCAGGCACCGTTCTTCTAAGTGTTGTACAAATATTAATCCATTTCATGGACTTCAGAAATACTTCTGTGGAGTTCTTTTCTTACCAGGTATGTGCGTTACTTTCGTAATTAAAAATGAGTTTAAATTCTCAAGCTTAGTGAACTAGTGAGAGTCTCTCCAGATAATATCCATCAAATAATATCCATTTCCGTGTCACCTCCACTTGCCAGCGGCAGTTCTCGAGCTGGCAGTGTCCTGGGCCAGGCCCATTTCAACGACCAGCCCAGGGAGGGAGAAGACCAGACTTTCCAGCTTCCCCGAAAAGGAGCAGAAGCAGAGAGAAAGGATATCCCCTCCAGCAGGCAACTGCGTCTGCACGTGCTTTATAAACAGAAACGCTTCTCTGTCCTTGAACCAAACCAGGTAGCAGATATAAAGCCAGACCAGCCACGTTGACGAACAGAGCCTCAAACCAAAGTGACCCAAATTCCAATTTTTTTTTTTAAACCAAATGTCGGTGGAACCAGAGCTATTTCCCTGAAAGCCCGAGAGAGACTGCTCAAAGTGGGACCAGACCGCTGCATTTTTGTGAATATTTCAATTAGACTGTTCCTTAAATCTTGGAGAAGATCTATTTCAGAAGCTCGAGGCCCTGCATTTTTTCAGCTTTAATGACATTTTGGGGCGCCATGCACACAGGTTGGGCTCAAGGTTCAGACGTCGAAAGCCTGGGTTCTGGGTGACCTTAAATGGGTTAGCAACCATTCTGAGGACCACAGTCCTGCTCCTTAAGGCTATTGTAGAATTGAATAGCGCTTGGCAGAGGGTCCCCAAGAAGTGGTGGCCATGCAGTGGGATCTGCCTCTTTGGTGAAGTCCCCGGTCATTCTGAGACTAAGCCACACACCCGGCTAGAGCGGCTAAAGCACCCCCAAAGCCCTGTCCCACAGGCCACTTCGAAGCCCTTCGGAAGCCTGGGCTCGGAGCCTGGACACTGCTGCCTCATTCTAGACCCTAAAGGTCATGGGAGTGGGAGGGAAACCAGCACCTGCCATCCCCAGCTGTCCTTCCCTCTGAGGTCACATCTGCCAGCCTCAAGCTGTCCATTCCCGATCGCAGGCTGAGGTGATGTCAGTACAGGACAAAAATGGAGCCTGGGGCTTGGCCTGGGGACCACTGGTAAGCCCCCAACTCTCATACACACGCTCACACCCTCCCCCATGCATATGCCCCATCTCTCCCGCCACTGAACCCTCCCCTGGCAGCCACTACCAGCCACTCAGCTGGTGCCCATTGATTGCTGTCTGGCACCAACTTATGCACACACACACACACACACACACACACACACACACCCCATCCCTAACCAGGAGAAGGAGGGAAGACGGGTTGAAAATCTGTGCTCCAGTGCCTCTGAACTCCCCTACAGGGAGGTGGCCCAGACCTTCCAGGTGGGAACAGAGGCTTCTAAGGGAGGACAGTTCCCAAAATGTGCCCAGGAGGCCACATGAGAGAATCCAGCACCCTGGCATGGAGCCCACGAAGCAGTTCAAGGGTCTCAGCCTCTCCTGTTGCCTCCCCAGCCAGGCGCTCGGGCGGATCGCGAGCAGCACATTCTAAGAAGGTGTTTATTTTTAACAGGCTTCACTAATATCATGAGCCCCAGCCCAACAGAGCCTCCCAATAGAGACCTTTCCCGGGGGGCAGGTGTGTCCCTATGCCCCTAGGAGGGGCAACCAAGTCAAAATCCAGGCCCAGCTGTCTGCTTGGAGGGGAAAAAAAAAAAAAACAGTGCCACAAAATAAAGCAGCAGCACAGCCCCCTGCACCCCACCTCTCTCGCTCCTGGAGACCAAGCTCTCTGTGTGTCCCTGATCTGTGCTCGGGCTTGCTGGCAATTAGACATCAAAATGTGAGCTGACCTCAAGTCAGATCTGTCTCCCCAGCCTAGCAGGGAGAGAAGGGGTCAGGGCCGGGGTCCAGTCTCAGGCACCAGGTTCCATCTCCTGGAACTATTGTGACAGCTCAGGAAAGGGTATTTTATGTGAAACACGGTCCCCGTCCTCGGGAAAGACTTTGATCACTGGAAACTCCCAGTGAAAACCTCCTTATACACCCATGAGTCTCCATGTCCCCATCAAGCGATAGGAGACAGGCCCTCCAAGGAAGGTTCCGGAACTCAGAGTGCTCCCACAGAGCCCTAACTGGTGAATGAGTCCCAGGACAGCACAGTCCACAAGTGCTGAAGGCGGCCAGGCCGGAGGTAACACCGTCCTGAGTCCCCACCCCCACCCAGCCAGGCTCAGGCTGCAAATACTTCGAATTCTTCAAAATTAGAAGGGCCAGTCCCCATTTTGACCAAAATGCAATTTAAGACTAAAATCCCCCCAGTCTACGGGAGGCACCCAGGCCCCTGGAAGCTGACACGGTGCTCCGTGACAGCTTTGTCTGGCCTCTCCTAGCGGCTTCGGTTTGCTGGGGGTGATTAGAATGGCCCATGAGCAATAATCATCATCATCTGGAAAAATGAACGCTACCTGGACGTAGCTTACCAACCTGTAATTTAGGGCTGTGAATTTCTGCGCGAGGCAAACACAAAGAATGTCGCTTTGGCCTTGCCATTAATCTTCACAGCAGATGTGAGTTTCGTTGCTGAACATGAATGAAAAAAAAAAAGCACTTCCCTATCGAGCCGGGGCTCGGGTCTGCTCTAAAATGCATACACAATTCATAATGATGCATTTGATTAATGGTAAATGAGCATGGAATTCTGAGGGCCAACCCATGTGACGGCCACATTAGCACCAGATGAAGCTGTCATGTGGGTGATGCGACAAAAATCCAAGAGCGGGCCACTGTGACCAAGAGACCAGGGCCGCGTGGCGGACTGAGACCAAGTTTTCCTGCGATTTCTTTTTTTTTTTTTCTTTGTAAGGGGGGGAAAGCAGAAAAATAATCTACAGATGAACGAAGGAAGAAAGAAACACGATTCCAATTTGCACTCCGAAGTTGCCGTTTAGAATGAAAAAGGGGGATTCCAATGTAAAAGTTTGGATTTCCTTATGTCTCCTATCCACGGGGCGAGCTCAGAAAGCAAAAGGGGACCAGAGTGGGAAAGGGGTCTCTTGTGATTCTCTGATAAACCCGTTTATTGCTGACGGTCGGGAAGGCCATTTAGAAAAAAACAAGGACAGAGCTCTTAAAAGCAGTCAGGCGTTTCCAACGATGCTGAGAACCAGAGTCTCGGGCCGCAGCGAAGCGGGCAGGCCCAGCACAGCGCCCGCGGTCGGTCAGACGGGTCGGCGTTTCAAACGCCTGAGCTTTGCTGGGTGTGGAATGCCTCCAACTTCAGCCCCGGCAAGTCTTATTGAAAACATTATCTTTTCCATCAATAATACCTCAAATTTCTTTATTAGCAAAGTCCCTGGCAAAAGCTGACATATTTACAACACGCAGTAAACTTTACGTATCTACAACAATATTAGAGGAGAGAGAGAAAGCCCCCGCTCACTGACCACAACAAATCATTCAGACTTGAAATGATCAAGTGGGAGGCCGGTTGTCCCAAAGAGAAGGACTCCTGAGGACTCCCATCCCATCCAGCAGCGAGAGGAGCGTTAACAAAGATGAAAAAAGTATGTTTGAGGATTGGAAACATAAGAATACATATTTAAAAAAAAAAAAGAAAAGAAAAGAAAAGAAAATCCAACTGATATCACCGTCTAGGCTGAAGAGAAACCTGATCTTGAATGGAATGGTTAACATTTGGGGTTGTTTGGAAAGAATTGCTCCAAGCTGTTTTTGCTCAAAATGTATAGATTTAAGGTAAGAGGCTCTGAGTAGGTCCTAACCACTCTGGAAACAAGTCCCCCATTACTTTGCATCTGACAAAGGTAGGGACGAATTTTGTTTTCCCTTTCTTTAAACTGGGTGGCTTCACTGGTTTTAACTTGGAAGCGCGCTAAGAAAATATTTATTTGTCTTGTTCTTTTTATCACTCTGCCAACGTGTTCTCCTGTAAGGATCGTGTTTTTCTCTCAGCTCTCTTCACTCCTTCTCCTCTTGCATTCAGGCCAATGAAGTGGACCCGGGGCCCTGATTCTCTCCCAGCCCATGCTCCCCTGGAGAAAGTATGTGAACTTTATGGGAATCCATGGAAAGGAAAATTTTATAGATATGTGTGTGTGTACACATATACATATATGTGTATATGTATAGATATATATTTATATTTATATATGTGTGTGTGTATATATATATATATATATATATATATATATATGTATATAGTGAAATCTCAAGGTTCCCAATGGAGGGCATTAGAAGAATGGGGGCCCCCAGTCTCCAAAACTCCTAGCCACAGAGAAAATTATTTGTTTTGATGAGAATAGGAATAGATGCATATTTATTTGGGAGGAATCCCATCACTGGTCTTCTGGGAAGTATTTGATTTTTAGTTGTTATTTGGCAAATCCAGGGAGGGAATTGGGTATTTATCTGAAGCTTCTGTTTCCAGCCCTTTTGTTAAATGAGTCTGTCTTCCCCTTGAACATTACATTAAACCATTTTCCTCAAGGAAGAAAGAAAAGGGGGGATAAAAAAAGAAGAGAAAATTTCCAACCCTAAAAAAGCATAAATATTTCTTCAAAAGAAAATATCAAAGGTATCTGAAGGAGGAAGTGGAAATAATTGTGTTAGAGAAGGGCAATTTTTAAAAGGTTTTTGGACTCTGCATTTGAACAGAAAGACTTTGGAAACTTGCATTAATAACTCACTTCCCTGGGGCTGCTCCTTGTCAGTAATCTGTTCCTACAGCCAGCGTTTTTAAACCTCTCTTCAAAACAGATGCATAATTTTCTAACTTCACAAATGGACCGTCACACACCTTCACCATTTACAAAAACTAAAATAAAATAAAAGAGAAGAGCGGGCTATATTTAAACCAGAAAATGTATCTCCAAGTGAAAATCTTTGATAAAGAAATCTTTATTAAGAGTCCTGTTTTTAAAGGCAATGGTTGGTGCAGATGAAAATGCAAATTGGTGACAATAAAATGTCATCAGATTCTTATACTTTCGCTGTACAGAACATCATCAAAGTCACCCCATATGTTAACATGGTTTTTATATATCTTTTGTATGTGGCATCCATTTAATTTTTATCAACAATGACAGTCCCAATCTCCAAATATTTGTGTCAGGGGCAGGAGAGGGATACACACCCAAAAATATCCTCAAAATTATATACTGATGTCAACACCACTCTTTAGAACTCTTACGTTTTTGTGGTTTTTCTTTTGTAAAAACATCTCTTCCCCGGGCTTTTGCTCCATACCATATCTATAGATGAGACTTTTTTTTTTCCTCCTTGCAGCCACGGGGACCACAGCCTCTGGCTGGTCCGACAGCAATATCTTTTCATTTGTTCTTTCAACCTCGAGGAAGCCATACTATTCCTTTTTCGCTTGGTCTGTGCTGGAAATGAATTCCACAATCTGCAGAGTCCTCGGCATCCCTTATCCCCTAACAATACAAGATGTGGAAAATGGGCTTAAGATTGAAAATCGCATTTTCAAAATCCAAGCGTTTCTCTTTTTAGACTTTTGCTAAGCAGCTTATTGTATAAATCCAGGTATTGCTGAAATATCTCTAGGGGTTAAAAAAAAAAAAGAGCGTGATGTACTATTTATTATATTTCATTAGATAAACCTCAAAAAAGTAAACATGTTCTCCCCTCGATTCACCCACTGCCTGTTTCAGATTTTAATGCAATGATCTGTTTTTTCAGGATCTTGAATATTTACATTTCGGAACTTAAATATCTTTATTTAAACCATACAGTCTCAATCTCCAAAACCCTGGATTTTTAATATTTTGGCGACTGAAATTTGGCATGTTTGAAGGTTTGCTTCTCTGCAGAAGTCTCTTGTTATCCAAAGTAGAAAAACAAACTAGGGGCAGATTATAAACTGCCCAACGCTGGCTGCTTACACAGCTAAAAGCACCACAGCCGACCCCATTTACGTTCTGCCCTGGGGACAACGACTTTCTTAATAATAAATAGGGAAAATGTAAAATGTTTTCTTTAAATTAAAAATCGAAACGAATTGTTTTAATGAATATCTCTGGTTATGAGGGAAAAGCATGCCTTCGTGTATACACTTTCTGAAGAAAAATTTCCTGTGTGGTTTTCCCTGTGAGATCAAAAGGAACTAATTAACTTTTCTATAAGGTAAACAAAACTTTAACTTGAACTATCCCCATGAAGTATGTGGGAAGTGAGCTTTTGTGTGAGTGAAAGCAAGAGGGAGGGAGAGAGGGAGGGAGGGAGGGAAGGAGGGAGGAGGGAGTTGGATTTAATTTTATATTTGAAATTGTCTCCTGCTCAGAAGGTATTGGAAACCCAGTGCTGTCCAAGAGTCAGCCTTCTTTTTATTCCCCCATTACCAAAATGATATTTAAATCAAAGGCTGAAAGGTTGCCAAGTTCAAATCCCCCGGAAGATTAATAGGGCATTGTTCTGTTCATAGAAAATTGGTTCTTCTTAGAGCCCCTTTAAGAAGAACTGGGTGTGTGGGGAGCATGAGGAAAGAGTGTGGGAAAAGAAGAGTCTGGAAAAGGGGCCTCAGCCTGAGTGGGAGGGTGGCATGGGGAGAGAATCTTCAAGAGCACAGACAACCCCTCGCCCCATCCCCAACCAGAAGTCATCCGGTCAAGGGGACCAGGCCCCCAGCTGGAGCCCTCTTTCCCCAGGACTGGGCTCACTTTCTCAGGTTTCGGGGACAAACAAGGGCAGGAAGCAGCCCTGAGGGGACGGGGCGGGGGAAGGGGGGCTGTGCCCCCTCTGGGTGCCGACCCCTGGGCTGAGAGACGAGAGGGGCCCCTCCAGCCCCTCCCAGGAGGAGCGGCTGCAGCCAGGGACTGAGCCCCTCCCAGGACAAAGAGTCCTTGGCCGGCTTCGGGCGAGCTGCCCAGGGCCAGGGCCCCCTGGCCGGGCCTCCTCCTTGCCCTTGCCAGCGTCGGGACAGGCGGCCAGCCCAAAGGACAGCGACTGCAGGAGGCAGCCTGTGCGGGGAGAAAGGGCTCCTCGCTGGAGGGCTCAGCGAGGCAGGAGACTGTGGGCACCTCCATCGTCTGCTCTCAGCCTCAGAATCCCCAGAGCAGAGGCATGGGTGACACACACACACACACACAGACACCCACCTGAGCTCGCCAGCCCCTCCATCACCCTCTATGGTTGCTTTGTGGACGATGAGGCTAATTGTTGTCATAACAGCTTACCAGGTTCCAGGCTCTGCGCCTGGTGCTTAATGGAAGCAAACAGAGGAGGTGGGCAATACGACCCCCATTGAGCAGATGAGGAAACGAGGAACAGAGAGGTAAAGTGACTTGCCCAGGGGCACCCAACAACTTACACACGAGGTCACTGAGCCACAAAGCTTAGCGGGATTTGGTTGTGACCAAGCCCCCCCACCGCACAACCCCGCACAGTGGCCAGGATCTAGGCAAACAGCCTGGTCTGTTATGATAGGAAGTGTCCTTGACCAGGCTGTTTGCCTAGACTCCTGGCCACAAAGCTGGGATTGGAAGAGGCAGGTGTGAACTCCAGGGACCACCCCCCAGGGGACATTCGCACCCCATCCCAGTGGCAGAAGCTCCATCCATCTGGCTCAATCCGTAAGCATATGCTGATTGTGTTATTAGCAATGAGGGACCCACCTGAAGTTCCTTTATTTATTTAGCCAGCACCTAAATCCACAAGCCACTTCCTCTGGTGGCAGCTGGCAGGCACTAGAGACCACCTCTACAAACCATTCCTCTCGTTCATGTCCAGGGAGCTCTCTTGAGAGGACAAGGAAAGGTGGGCTCCTTGGGGAGGGGGCACATTGCCGGAAGCCTGAGTTGCCTCTGATGCAGCGCTTGGAAGAGGCCCGAACCAGCATCCTTCCTAATGGCATACCGGAGGGGGAAAAGCAATCCCAAGTTTGAATCCCCCTAGTGTATCCTTTTTTCCTCTGGAAAATAACTAAATCCTCACAGAAGAAGAAAAAAGGGAGAGGTCGAGCAGGCAGTAACTACTGCCTGGGTTCAGTAGCAATACCAACAGTGATTTTCCCTAAGGCCCGCTATGGGAGTTGAGTCAGACCACCATTGCCACATCCTAGCTGTGTGACCTTGAGCAAGTTGCTTTACCTCTCTGAACTTCAGTCTCCTCATCTGTTAAATAGAAATCACTCCAGCTACCTATACTGAGATAAAGTGTGCCCAGTCCTTAGTGGTCAGTCTTCACGGGGCCTTAAGAAAGAAAGAATTTCCTCTCCTATCCCTAACCTCACCTGGAAATAATCTCCATCCCCAAACTGGGCTCCTGTATGTAAAATCAATTACTGTTTCAGCTCTAGTCCTTTTAGAAATGTTTCGTTATTATAGGACATGGCCTTGACTGGAGCCCCTTTGTCACAGGCAGATCCCGCTTATTTTCAGTTAGTCCTGCCGCTGATTTCTGCCCCTTGCGGGATGTTCCCCCAACACTGTCCCTCTCTCCCGGGATACTGCCATGGCTTCCATGCCTTAGCAGGAGAATTCTTGGTTCACCCGGGGGAAAATGCTGTCCCTCTGTGCCCTGGAAGTCCCTAAGGCCCAGAGCTCTCTGAGTACTCAGGCCCCTGAAACACTCACTTGCTCCGTAAACACCTGCTGATCACCTACCATGGTCCCGTTAGTGTGCTGGTCCCTGAGAGTTCAGGTGCAAACAAGTCGGACAAGGGTCCGCTCACGTTGCGGTGGGCAGGGCCACACGAGGCCAACAGCACGTGGGATGGGTCCCGTCCCCTGTTGCATTTCTAATGCAGTAGGTCTGCTCTGAGGCGGGCGTGTGCACGCAAGCCTCACTCCACCGTCTGGCTGCCCCTGGACAAGCCCCTTCACTTCTCTAAGCCTCCGTGTTCCCAGCATTTCATTCAGGGCATCCCAGGGGATAAGCCCCCCATACTGGGCTCTGGGGGCAGAGCACTTACAGGACCCAACGGCCCCCTATGGAGTCTAGCCAGGAAGGTAGGGGACGGATGACTCCCTCCAGCTATGAGAGGGAGGACGAGAGCACAGCCCTCTCTGCTACCCCCCTGCTCCCCACCCCCAGTGAGCTCCCACTCAGCCACATGGGCCTGGCCCTGTTGTAGAGACAAGGGCCATCGAGGAGGAGGTGGGGGCCTGTGGAGCACGTGCAAGGCCACGGAAGGGGAGGCTGGTGCTGGGGAGCATTCGGTCCCCCTCTCTCCAGGAGCTGACACTCAGTGTGGGAGGCCGTGCATCCCAGATGCTTCTCCAAAGGTGTTTCCTTCCATGTCCCCAACGAAACAGAGACAGAGACAGCCTGATTATGACTGACCTGAAGGTCAAGCCTGACTCTGCTCTCCTCAGAGGGAGCCAGAGACCTTCCTCCCTCACGTGCCGTCGGTCCAGTGCTGCCTCCTCTCTCCCTGGGGTGCCTGTGTTCACCTCCAAGTGTGGCACGTTCCCCACCCAGGGCATATGGAGTATACTGGTCTCCAGCGGCAATGCCCCCACTCCCTGCATCTAGAATCTGGTTGGCTTCTGGTATAATCAGCTATGTGCATATATGATTTATGTACAAACACATATTCTTCTCTATCTTCACACACACACACACACACACACACACACACCCTGCATAGAGTGAACACTGAATAAATATTTGCTGGATGGACTTGTTGAAGACATATATATGTATGCATCTGTTATGAGTAATATATGCATCCAATATGCATAAAGAGATAGACACATATGGTTTTATATACAAGGGTAGAGATCAGTTTATATGAGTGTATATACATCCATAACTTTATTTCCAGTTGGCATCAGGCAGTTGGCTGGCATCTGGTATAAACGAACTGTTCATTCATTTGGGACAAGCATGTAATCTGTGTGTGCACAGAGTGAAAAATGCGACTGTTTTTTTTTTCTTTTTCTTCCAAATGTTGAATATACAACTTGTGATACTTTCAATAGAGCTTACAGAAATATCAAGTTTTAACCTAATTGTTAACTTGGAATTTCCAAAATTAACCATAAAAAATAACACAGGGCCTTTAGTCCCTCCCGAAGCCACCGGCAAGCCCAGCTCTGAAGAATTACTGTATTTAAACACACCGGAGTCAAATTCCACCGCTGTTGACTGAACCGCTTCGGGCTCACATACATTATTCCATTTAATCCTCGCAACACCCTATGAGCTAGGTTTTAGCCTCACTGGAAGGGTGCTTACCGAGGCCTGGAGAGGCTAATGACCGACACAAGGTAACCCCGCTCGGGAGTGATGGGGCTCGGTTGTCCCTTCCCCCGGGACTGCCTTAAGGAAGTACCAACACCCTGGGTGGCTGGAAGCAGCAGAAATTTGTCCTCTTCCAGGTCAGGAGGCCAGGAGTCCAAAAGCAAGGTGACTGCGGGCCATGCTCCCTGCAAAGTCTGTAAGGAAAGAAGCCTTCTTTGCTCCTTCTAGCTTCTGGTGGTTGCCGGCCATCCCTGCTATGCCTTGGCTCACACACATGTCACTCCAGGCTCTGCCTCCAACTTCACAGAGCCTTCTCCCTATGTGCCTGCGGCCAAGCTCCCCTCCTCTACAGGGACGCCAGTCATGGGGTGAGAGCCCACCCTCATCCAGTCCTACCTCACCCTAACAAATCACATCTGCAAAGGCCCTCGCTCTAAACCAGGTCACATTTGCAAATTCGGAGTGGATGTGAATTTGCAGGAGACACTAGAATTCAAACCAGGTCTGTAGGACTGGCACTCGTGCCCTTTCTGGTAGAACTGGACCCAAGTCTCCCACCTGCCAGGCGGAGGAGAGCAGCGGCTCCCTCTGGCTGACCCTAGACACAAGCAAGAGGAACACAAGGAGATAGCCTTCCTTGAAAGTGTGGCCCAGTTGCACAGAGGGACTGGGTCCACCTAGCAAGGGTCCGAGAGCTGGGGCGGGGGGGGGCGGTTGGAGAGGAGAGACCAGCGAGGGGTGGGCGTATGGCCCTTGGTGGCAGCTGGCCTCTGAGACTTCTGTCAGCTGTCCCTGTGGGTGCCATGAAAACAGCTTCCTCTCCACCCTCCCTTCCTGTCCCCTTCCAGCTGCTCCCTACCGTCCCAGACACTGGCTCCCCTCTCCTCAGTACCACATTTGGGAAGCCACAGTGAAGGTCGGCTGGCTCGGAGTCCCAGGGGGTCAGGGCTGGAGTGACAGCCAAGACAGGCACCCCCGGTGGACCCGGGCTCATGTAGGGAAAGCGTGTAGCTCTGGCCCCCGCTGCCACGTAGGAAAAGCCGAGGCGTGAAGGCCACGTTTCCTGGGTAGGACTTCCTGCCTCTACCACGGATGCCAGCAGACTGACAGCCACTGGCCCCTGGAGGGGCCTCGTCAACTGTTGCTCTAATTATGTGTGGTGACGTCACATTGGTTATGTGTATCCGCACTAGCAATGGGGAGTGGGGGTTCTGAAGGCGACCTCCGGGGTCTGGCTCCTGGGCCTGGCACTCACTAGCTGGGTGACTTTCAACACGTTAGCTGACCTCTTTGCCTCAGTTTCTTCTCCTGTAAAATGGGCATAGCAACAGTACCGCCCCCATACCGTGGAGACGATTCGGCAACTTTCTGCACGTAGAACACCCGCTGCAGCAGGAGGTACCGTCACCCCCTTACGGCAACCAGCAGCGTCGCGATGGCCACTGCCGTCACGTCACGTCATCGTCACTGGAAACTGACTGGCGGCGTGACCGGCGAACAGGACAGATATTCCCGCCGGTGGAGTCACCATGGTTTCCAGAGGCGAAATTACTTTTGCAGGATTGGATTTTTTATCGGGGACCCCATGTAACTCAGGCATTCCCGACACCGGCGGCCCCCGCCCTGCCCCCGTGAGCTGTGGGGGCCTCAGCTTTCTCATCTGCAGAGTGGGCCTCCCCTCCCAGACCGTGGAGGGGAAGGAAGGCGAACGTCTGTCCCTGTCGCCTGGCCCAGGGGCCTCTTCACCTCCTGTCACTTGCCTGCGCGCCGAGTCCCCCTGGGAAATGGGGTGATAAGTCATCCCCGCAGGGCCTTCGGAAGAGTCAGAGACAGTGAGCAGTGAGCGTAAGGGCGCCCGGCTCCCAGTACAATGAGTGACGGCAGGTGTGATCACTTAGGAGCAGGTCACCTTCTGAGGTAAATGTGTGGAAGCCGCAGGTCACGGCCTCCGGGGCTGGGAATTCTGGGTGTCCGAGTTAAGGGGTCACTGCCCTCCTTCGCCTCGGCCCCTAGTGGCGTCCAGTCTGCCATGCCTGTCCCAGGGGGTCAGGGGCAGAGCACCAAATGGGGAGTTTCGGGCCAGGCCCAGGCACTGGCGGCAAGCCTGGGGCTAGGTCTCTGGAAGGCCCTGAGGGGAAGTCGGGGGGAGGATGAGGAAGCAGGCCTCGAAGGGGGGAGTGCTCATAAATTCATTGGCGAGTAATTTATGGCAACCAAGTGTAACACCTAATACCTGCCAGTGTGAGAGGTTAATGGGGAAGGTTAAGGGGCACAGGCCGGCTGATTTATGGGCCTGACCAGGGCTTTCATCCTGACCAAGGCTCTGGCTCCAGGGGCTCCGCCTGGAGGAGAGGCAGCGGGAGAGAGCAGGACAGCTTGAGCAGGCGGGGTGGGGAGGGCCCTGGGGCAGAAGGAGGGTCTGAGGTGAAGTGGGATAGAAGAGGGGGGAAGGGAACGGTCTAGAAAAAAGGCAGGAAGGAGGAAGGAGCGCGGTGCCCGTCACAGGCACCCCTGCAGCAGTGGTGATGGAAGCTGTTGCTCAGAGGCCCCAGAGGCTTGTCTTGTATGTGCCCTTCCCATGGTGGGCTCCAGAACAGTGTGCGTGCATCAGCGTGGGCAGGAAAACAAAGCAGAACCAGCGCACTGAGTGATGTAAACTGGGGAATGATTTACGTGCGGAGAGACTAAGGCAGTTGACAACTAACTTCATCAACACGGTACCACAGTCCGGAGCCAAGACGGGCCTGCTGGCCCTGCCACTTACTGAGAGTTGGGGATCTCGGTTCTCCCACCTATAAGCGGCGGTCATGATGCCTACTGCCAAGGACATTTCTGTGCACTCCACAGCTAACCTGGCACTGTAGCCGACCTGGGGAAGGTGAGGTACAAGAGTCGGGGCTTAGGGGACACCAAGGGCAATGGTTTAACGTCAACAGCAAAAAGAGCAACGAGTAGCTGACTGAGCCATCGGCCAGCCCCCTGGCCCTGGGAGAGCGATCACAGGGCCTCTGGGCAAGCTTCCAGGCTGGACCCTTGAGCCGGCGCCTGGACTGGCCTTCTAAAAGAATCAGACCGACATTATCAAATTCAAGAAGATTAAATACAATGAAATTAAAGGCTGGGAGGATTTTTGAGACCCCGCCATCCTGAAGAGCAGAGCCAGAATTCCCTGAAATCCAGGCCAGGGTCACCACTGGGAGTGACAGTAAGAAACACAGACCCCCACATGCCCAGCCCCTAGGAGCTCACAGAGCACTTTCTGCCCACCAGCCCACCCAGTCTTTTCTGTGGAAAAGCTGGGCTCAGAGAGGCCAAGTGACTTGCCCAAGGTTGCACAGCCTGTCGGTGTGTATGGAGCTATGCTGAGACCCCAGTTTCTTGGCTTCAAGTTCAAGACTTTCTCCTTGTGCCCAATGTTTTAGTTGCAGAGACCCACACATTTGCTGTTGTTTGCCGGGGGGCGGGGGTGGGGGGGGCAGCACTACTCGTTCTGGATGGGGGGACAGAGGAAAGGCGAGCAGCCTCGCTGGATGCCCCTCATCACCTCTAGAATCTCCCCCTCTCCCCCAAGTACCACCACCGGTTACCTGGGTCCTCTCTCAGCTAAATCCTCCTAGAGGCCACTTCGTGCTTTCTGAGCTGGTCTCTCCCACATCCTGCTCTATCCCCAAACAAATGCCAATTCCCCAAAAGAGGAGGTGGGGAGCTTCTCCTGATTCAAATCTTCCAGATGCTCCTGGTTATCTGACTCCACTCCTGAGTAGGGGCTGTGTTCACAGTTTGGGGCTTAGCAGTGCTGGTACCCACCCCCCCCAACATATACGGCACATATACACACGCACTTTGGTTAGAGCAACCTCTCACATGTGCACAGGAGCACACACATGTGCAAACGTGTGCATACACAGAGAGCACACCTGCACACACACCTTAACTCCCGAGAGCTAAGCCAGCTCACAGCCCCTCTAGACACAGCACCTCAATCAAACATCGGCCACCATCCACAACTAACCTGAAATTCCACTAAAATGTTTACTGCAAACTCACAAGAACGGGGAGGTTCTATTCCTAATGCATAACACCAAAACCATTTGAAAGACTCTCGCTCTCCCCTCAGCTCCCAGGGCTTCTAGGGCCCTGGAGCCAGAGTCTCAAAACCCCCATTCTCCCGCCCCTAGCCTGTCTATGCTCTTGCTACTTCCCAAGTCTCTGAAACCTTTTCCGTGTAAATGCGGCCACTTTTTCTGGCTTCCCTCCCCCTCCTTCTTGCTCCACAATTCCTCTGATGCATGGTGGGTGTGGGTGGGGCAAGAAGCTATGAATACTCAGGCTTTAGTATTTTACATATGCCACATGCACGCACGCACTCACTCAAGGTCTTCTGAGTCCCCTTGATAGAGGGTCGTCATGCTCTGCCAATCCCTGGCGCTCAAGGCACCCATACCATGTATTCAGTTAGAGCCCTCCTGCCTTCCTTCTGCCCACCTGACTTCTAGGCTGCAATGCTGATTTGGGGGAGAAGAACCAGGTGTGGCCTCCCAAACCCTGACCCGGGTATTGCTTTGCCCTTTTCTGGCTGTGTGAGCCCGGAGGTGTCCCTCAGATACCCTGGGAGGCCATGTACCTAAAAGGCGAGATGTGCACAGCCTTCCTGGCCAGATCCAGACTTGAATGCCAGCTCTGCCGCTTCCTTGCTGTGTGTCTTTTGGCAAGTGGTCACCCTCTCTGAGCTTTGATTTCTTCATTATAGAATGGTGTATAATGATCACAATCTGAACGGTTTCTGTGAAAACTAAAGAAAACAAGATATTGTAGAATCGTGAATACAAACATTTGGCAAATGTTTCTTCAAACACAAGGGAAACAAGTTTCCATTTTTGACAAGGCCTCCTGTTTCCAACAGAATATTCACCTTAAGGGAAGCCAGGTGGGCAAGGTAAGGTGGTGTAGGGTACAGATTTTGGTCTAATATTCCAGGTTTGGCCTCTCAGCTCTGCCCTTCCTGACGGTATGCCCTTTGTCCAGGATCCAGGCCAACCCTCTGCCTCATTTGTCTTATCTGGAAAATGAAGAGAGCCATAGTACCTTCCTATAAGACTGCTCTGAAGCGTATGCACTCACTCAGACGAAAAGTAAAATAATAAAATATTGGCTGAGCACCTGTTCGGTGCCGAGCACTTCTCCAGGCCCCAGTGTATGACAAACACATAAGGATCCTGGCGTTCTCACGGGGGAGACAGACTGTAGACAGGTCAGCAGATAAATGAGCCAGATAGTGACAGCTAGTGATAAGCGCTCAGAAGAATTCAAGAAAGGTAAGTGGGGGCGCCTGGGTGGCACAGCGGTTAAGCGTCTGCCTTCGGCTCAGGGCGTGATCCCGGCGTTATGGGATCAAGCCCCACATCAGGCTCCTCTGCTATGAGCCTGCTTCTTCCTCTCCCACTCCCCCTGCTTGTGTTCCCTCTCTCGCTGGCTGTCTCTATCTCTGTCAAATAAATAAATAAAATCTTTAAAAAAAAAAAAAAAAAGAAAGGTAAGTGACCCGGAGTCCCCGGGGACGTGAACCCGCATCAGGTGCCCCGGAAGACAAAGCTCTGGCCCAAGCTGAGAACTGGCTCTGCCTCATCAGAGGTGCTCAGTAAATAACACTAACCGTTGATGATTGTTACCGTAGGTCGGATTCACAGGTGGATGAGAAAGTGCTTCCGGGAGCTGATGGAAATGCACCCGAAAGAGCAGGTCTTGCTCCCCGTGTGGCAAGGGAGCGATTTCTGCAGGACGGCACAGCTAGGCTAAAGGCCCGACTTGCTCTAGCTGCCACGGTGTTTCTGGAAGGTCGTGCACCATCTCCTCCTCCAGGCCCCATCAGGCTTTCATTTCCTCAGGCAGAGGCTGAGCGCCAGCGCCCTGCTGCCAACCCGGACGGCACATCAGAGACTGGGACCATTTGCCTTGGTTTTCACGGGGTGTAAAGTGCTCAGCACCCATTAAAGCTAGAGGGGTTGCAGGCTGGGGGCTAAGATCCTGCCTAAAAGGCTCAGAAACACTTTGGAAGGAGCCAAAGATTTCCAACACTTCAGGAAAAGCCCTGATCTCTGGCTTTGCCCTGGAACTGTTTATCTCAGCTTTTAAATGTTGTGGGCCAGGCTGAAAGTTTTATCAGAAGGAAAAATGCAAGGGGCGCCTGTGGCTCAGTCAGGGAAGCGTCCAACTCTTGGTTTTGGCTCCGGTTGTGATCTCGGGGTCCTGGGATCGAGCCCCACATCAGGGCTTTGCACTCAGCAGGGAGTCTGCTTCTCCCTCTGCCCCTCCCCCCACTCACATGCATGCTCTTTTTCTCTCTCTCTCTCAATAAATAAATAAATAAAATATTTTTTTAAAAAAAGGGAAAACAGAGCCAGGATGATTGAGGTGTCTTCCTGAGACCTCTCCAGTATAGACAAGGTAGCCCTCACTAATCTATCCACCTGCAGCAGCTAATAGACCCCATCTGTGTGTAGGCCTTGAGGAGGGGCCCCAGGGCAGCAGGGACAAGGTATCTGCTTGTCGTCTACTTAGGGAAAGGGAGGAAAGAAAAAAACATTTATAAAGTGCCCGTGACCTGTTATGTACCACACCTTCCCATCATCTCCTTTCGCCTCAGAGCAATGCATCAAGGCCGGCATTATCGTCCTCCTTTATCAGATAGGAAAACAGAGGCCCAGAGAGGTTAAGTAACTCACCTGAGGTTGACCAGCGAGTAAGTGGCAGAGGCAGGACTCAAACCCTTGAGAAAGAATGGTTTTCCTCCACAGAGAAAGTGATGTAAAGCAGCTTGGAAGAGACTATTCCTCCGTTCTGGGGAGGGGTGTGGGGTAGAGGTGGGGGAGGAGGAACAGGACCCCTGCCCAACCAGCCAACCATGCCCAGACACCCAGGAGTGGCAGCTAAACAGCCAGGTCCTCTTCCATCCTGAACACTGAGGATAGAGCGCTTCCCTATGCCAATCACTTCCCAGGAACGAGCTCGAGTAATCCTCTCTCTGCCTCCCCAGGAGCCAATTACGAAAGTTATTGCCAGTTCACAGATGAGAAAACTGAGGTCTCATGTCAGTAAGGGACACAGCCCCAGTCATTCGGACTCCAGTGCCTGACCCGCTCACCACCCGTGTGATCTCAACTGCTGAACCGTGCGCATGTTAAGTGCTAGGCTCCGTGCGTGAGGCACTGCCGTTCACAAGCACGTCTTCCATTCATTATCTCCACTGACAATCCAATCAAGCCTTGGGGAGGGGGCGTCCCTCCAAACCCAGGCTTTGACCAATGGCCCCGTGGGAAGACAAGCAGCGGGGACCATGGGGCTGAGGAGAGGCTGGTGGCAGGTGATCCCTGTAGAGGCCCCACAGCCAAGGTGTGAGGAGGCTAAGCCATTGGGTGTCCTCCGGACCCTGAGCCTTAACCTCCAGGAAGCAGTTACTCGTCTTTGACAGTTTGGAGTAGCACCTCACCTTTCCTTTCTACCTGGAAGGGACCAGAAGGCCTAACTGACCTTTCTTCTGACCTGTGTCATGGGCACAAGATGGCTAGAAGACAGCAATTTGGAATGAAAAGGGGGCCATAAGCTGGTTTCCATATGCTGTTGAACTGTTCAGATCCCTTTTTAAAGCAGAAACAATTAACCGCTCCCCGAACAGCTGCGTTCATGGAGGTAGGTCCGATGTAGTGACACGGGATTCTCCAACCAGGGCTACTAAGTTCACGTCTTCATTCATTCCTTCAGCATTTCTGCCCGAGCCCATTCCAGCCCCAGATTACATTACAGGTGACAAGTGGATAGAATGAATACTCTTCAGGGAAGGATCCCATAACTCCAGTAGAGAAAGGGTGTGGGGAAAATTCCAGAAGGCTGAGGCTTCTGTGCCTCAGAAGCTGCTGGGGGAAGAGAGAAGACCGTTTCAGACAGAACACATGGCATGGGCAATGGTGACATTCCAGAAAACCCTCTGGGGACCCAGATTGGCCGGACCCAGCCAGGGCCTCCCCCACCTCCCCCTAGGGCTAAGGCCACTGGCACTTCCTGCTAAGGTGTCATGATTTCCCTCCTTCCTTTCCAAGTGTCAGCTCCCCAATTTGTGGGGATTTTATTAAAAACACACAGTTAATGGCTAGGAAAGAGGAGGCATTTCTGCCTTCTCTCTCCCCACCCTGAGCCCCTACTCTGGCTGGAATGTTGCCATCAAAATAAACATTAAATACGAAATGCTAGAGCTGAGTTATGACTTTTGAGGGTGCTGGGAGAAAAATTTATAGCAACATTACAGTGTTTTGTTAGAAATCTCTTAATGCACCAAAATGGGAAGGTGTGTGTTTTTTATTAAAATGTTACACTCTATAAATCCGATCTGCAGGAAGGACACAGGTGGTGACCCGGGGACTCAGCTGAGGGAGCTGTCACTTCTATCTTTGGGGCCCGTCCTGTTCCCTAGCTCTGAGAATAGGTCTCCCCAGCCCCGATTCCTCTCCACATGGCTCCCCTTCCCTGGGAAGGGGGAAAAAAAAAAAAAGCTTGTTTCTTCCGTCACCAGCCCAGGAAAAGCCACAAAGGGGTGTGAAGATCTTTGTGAGACTTCCCTCAGGGTCTGACTAAAAGTTGCAATTTTCTTAAAAGGCCTCTCTGAGCCAGAGAGCCCCTACAGGGTCTTTATGAAGTTTGTCTGACAGGGCAAAATTTCCTGTTGGTCCATTTTCGCAAATTCAGATTCTGGCTGATGCTGCATTTTTCAAGGGCTGCTTTGTGAAAAAGCAACCAATTTCTGTCTCTAGCCTTCTGTTCTGGAATGTCCTCCCTCAAAAGGGTAGATGATATCAAGGGGGCAGAATGGTGGGTCCGTTTTCTCCTTTTAACCATATGTGGGTGCTCCCTTCCTTAAGGAAAACTATGAACCCAGGCATGGTAGCTTTTCCCTTTACCTTTCTAACAGTGACCTTCAAGGATTCCTTTGTGACATGAAATCAGAGACTCCTAGCCTGAACAGCAGTCTGGGAGCCCCTGAAGTTGTATGTGAAATTGGGTGTAGGCATCTGTACTGGGTGAAATGGAAGCCCCCAGAAGATATCTCCAGGTCCTAACCCCCGGTACCCGTGAGTGTGGCTATACTGGGGGGAAAAAGGATGTTTGAGATTATCCTGGATTCTCCACGTGGACCCTTAAAGACACAGAGAAGAACGTCATGTGAAGACAGAGGCAGAGATGGGAGTCATGAAGCCACAGGGAGCCTGGAGCCACCTGGAGCTGGAAAAAGCAAGGAACAGTCCTCCCCAGAACAGGGCCCTCATAACTCGTTGATTTCAAATGTTTGGCCTCCAGAGCTGTAAGAGAATAAATTTCTGTTCTTATAAGGCATCGAGTCTGTGGTCATTTGTTATGACAGCCCTAGAAAACCAATGTAACATCTATCTGTATCTTTCTAGAAAGAGGGTCCTTTGTTTTCATCCAATTACCAAAGTGGCTCCCCCAAATGGTTAAAAGACACTGATGCGAAATGTTTGTATGAAACTATAAACGCAGAGTCCTCACTCCTGCAGAATGGGGATGGTACCTATAATTTGGACGACCAGGACCATCAAGCACCTGTTATCTGGGCCTCGTTCTCCAGTGCCCTGTCTCATAATCCCTGCCCTACACACACACACACACACACACACACACACACACACACACACACTGGTTCCCTGGGTTCTGAAAAAGCACCCTATTCTCACTTCCTCAGCTCCCTAGTTCTCTGAGATCAACCTTGCAAATCATTTGAGAAACTGAGCTCCTTTGAAAGGCATTGAAAAGGGAAGTTGTAAAGGTACCAAGTCCTGGCATCTAGCTTGTGTGCCTACTCCCAGCTCCATTCTGGAGACAGGGCTGAAAAAGGAAAATAGGTCCTTTCAAGGTGACAAAAACGTTTTAGAACTAGACAGAGGCGGTGCTTGTACAAGACTGAATGCACACTGCAGTTCACTTTAAAATGGCTCATGTAAAAAAAATTTTTAATAAAATGGCTAATTTATGTTATGTGAATTTCACCTTTGGAGGAAAAAAAGGAAACTAGGCACCAATTTCTACTCTAGGTGCAATAATTAGCAAAGCTTATTTTGTTCCCCACCTTTATTCCCCAGAAACAGAAACCAGTTAGCTTGGCAAGGGAAAGGGTGAGTCCGGTGAATTACTTTAAAGGAGATAAATCCTGAAAGGACTTGACTGGCCACACTTGGGGACCAGAAGAGCCACTGAAGGGCGAGTCATGTGGCCCCAGGACCAGGGGATGATGAAGAGCTCCGGGAACCTGGTGACCAAGTGATCTGAACGTGACTGCACACTAGGTCATGGTGACTGCAAGCACCGTGTGTCCCTCCACGCCAGGCAAATCCTGCCAGTGTCCCAAGTACCAATAAGAACCGGAGTGGAGGGAGCGCCCACCCATGTGGTCCCTGCCCTAGGAAACAGCAGCAACCACCGCCATCTCACAGCTGAGGACACTGAGGCACAGAGAGAAGTGACCTGTCCAAGATCGCGCCTCCGCAAGCACAGCGGGGATTAGCAACCAGTTTCGCCTGGCTCTAGAGCCCATGCCTTTTCAACTAGTCCTTGAGAAACTCAACTCCAACCTGGAAACGAATCCCATTTAGAGAAAGTAGCCTGGAGCTTCGGGCGCCCCTTAGGATGGCAGAGCAGCTGCGGGAAAACAGGCGGAGGGAGGAAGCCGGGCGTCCAAGGCCCCACAGGGCGTCACTGCGCAGACGCAGCGAGGACCCAGGGGCCAAAGTCTGTCCCGCCGCCAGCTCTGCGGGGCTTGTGGTTCCCTGCGTATTTTCGGGGCGGGCGGCTCCTCTTCGTGGCCAGGCTCTGCCCCCTTCGGTCTCCAGCCCTTGGGCGAGGACCTAGGGAGAGTGCGTTGCGTAGATCGGCAGAGGCGGGTGGGGGACCTGAACTGGCTCCCAAGACCCTCAGGGAAAGTGCCGCCAGCTCGGGGCCTCGCCTCTGTCCTCTGGTGGCGGCCCAAATCGGCGCGAGGCTTTAGATTTGTTGTCTTTTACCCTGTCGGCTGTCTTTTCGGTTTTCCAAGTTGATTCACTCCAGTCCGGGGCGACCTGGATAGATTCCCCCTAGGGCTAGGTGTTGGGGAACCTCCTGGCTGCGCGGCAGTTCGGCCCTTAGCTCAGCGGTCAAGGCCCCTGCTTTCCCCTCCCCCCACCCAGCCCTCGGCTCCGGGAGGTGAGGTCGACTGAAGGAGAGGTGTCCCTTTGCCCGACGCTGTGCGCTCTGGACCGGCTGGGGCGCGCCAAGGGAGCGAGCAGCGGTGAGGCCAGCTGTGCGTCCACGGGTCCCAGGGAGGGAAGGACCGCAGGCAGGGTGGGAGAGAGAGGGTCCAGGTCAGACCCAGACCGCGGGTGCCCTGAGACACCACCCGCGGGTTGAAGGGGGTAGGGAGGTTGGGAGGCAGCTAGTGAGAGCAGGAGGCAAGACAAATAGAATAACCGCTATGGCTTGCTAAGCACCTACTGTGTGCCGGGCACTGTGCCAAGCTCTGTAGCTGTCTCTCCTTCTGTCCCTGGTTTCCAGGGTTGCTCAAGCACTTTTCTCTCCTGCATTCTCCACTGCCCTGCCCTTCCCCTAACCCTCCCTCCCCCTCTTCCCTGCCAATCACAAGCCTCAGGATTATGCGGATCAGAATGTGTGGGCTGTTTGCCTCTTATGACAGGTGCTAGGGCCACGATCCCTCCCTCCCCCCTCCCGTGGCAGGCAGCACGGGGCTGGTGGTTGGGGGATGGGGTGCAGGCCAGGGATGTAAATGCCAGCTCCCTCCCCTGTCCCCGCACCCCCCCCCCAGCCTGCAATGGCTGCCAGGACAGATACCAGGGCCTGGGAGCTCAAAGCACAGAGCTTGAGAGTCAGCCTGACCTCTTGCGGACAATGTGACTTTGGGCAAGGGGTGTCACCTCTCTAGGCTTCCATTTCCCTGACACCCTACCTCACAGGACAGTGCAGAGCTTATAAAGAGAACCAAGGGCTGTGAAGAAACTGTGCTTCAAGAGCAAGGTGGGTGGAGCTGGGACCTGGAGGGCAGCACACCCTAAAACCTACACACACACACACACACACACACACACACCAGCCCCTGGCACCTACTGCAGGAAGAACAGGACTCTGGAAGCTATGGATTCCTTTGGCCTTTTCACTCCTGGTGCTTTGAGAAGAACCGGACTGATCCATGGAGGAGCTGTGGCCAGAGAGAATAATGATTATGACCCATTTCCCCAAAGGTGGGAGGACAGAAACCCCAAATGGCCATTTCTGCTTCTGCAAGGCCGGGCTACAATGTCAAAACAGCAGAGTCTCCAACATGGAAAGGAGGCGATTACTGTTGTTACTAGAAAATACCTTAACTGAGCGTGATCTCACGTACTCCTTACAGCTCTCCTGTGAAGTGGGTACTGTTGTCATCCCCATTTTACAGAAGAGGAAGCAGAGACTTCAGAAGGCAGTCACTTAGCCCACATTACACAGCCAAAAAGGGACAGAACCGGGATTCAAACTGGGCTCTTGACCACTGACGGAATTGCCGTCATGGCACCTTCCTGCTTCCTCCCTTGCCCCTCTTTTCCAGCTCCAGGGACCTCCCTGTCTCCCCAGGCAGCTTCCCCAGCCCAGCTCTGTCCCAGAGAGAATCCAGAAGCCCTCTCCCACCCTCCATGAGGATAACGCTGGGGGAAGTGGCAAGTGTGGGAATTGGAGTCAAGACAGCTGCCACTGCCGCCCACAAACTCTGGGGCTGGGGGAGGGGGCAAGTGGACAAAGGAAACTGGAGAAGAGGACTCGGAGGCCAGGGATCTGGAAGTTGGGGAGAAGGAGACATGGAGTTAGATCTGGTCATGGAGTGAGTGTGGATGTGCCCTTGGGCTTTGGAGATGGTGGGGCACTGAGGGGAAAGGGGGGGTGGTCCAGGGCTGAACTCAAGTATCCCCAGTGGAAGACAATCAGCCCTTTCCTGCCCCCATAAAACCCTGCCCCTTTGCCTCTCCTGGATCCAACTTGGTTGTCTGGGTGATGGGAGGGAAAGACCACCCTTACTAGACAGGAGACCATTGAGGGGTCCGAGGAGGAGCGTGTGGGCCTCTCTGTTGCAGAGTGAAGGGTGCGTAGGGAGGGAGGGACTGAAGTGCATGTCTGAGGGACAGTGCAGGTCTTTCGTCCCAGCTCTGCCCAGACCAGTGGAATTTAACCTTCTGGGGTTAGGGAGTCCTCTGAGACTGTTGAAAGTTTTGAACCCTCTCCCCAGAGACAGGAGCACATGGACACACAGTGTGAGGGCAGCCTCAGATCCCTCTGGCCATCAACACTTCTTCCCTCCGTGCTGAAGCCTCCATCCTCCCAGCAGAGAAATGGGTGCAAAGTTCCTAGCACCTCCCTGGAACTCAGGCTGTGCAGACCAGGTCCTCTCCTCCCAGCAAGCACCGCAACAAACCTAGGCCTCATTTCTGTCCATGAGGTGCCTCAGGACCCACATGGATGTGAGGTGGTGTGTTTGGGCCTCCTCATCCCACAGCCAGTCTTTTCCAGTCATTTTTTGAACCTTAAGGACTGCCTTCCAGGAGAGAAAGGATGGGGAGTAAACGGGGGCAGGGGGCTTTAATCCAAAGACCTGGCTCGGGGGTTTGGCTAATGAGAAATATTTGTAGATTTTAATTACCCGTGTCCTCTAATGAGAAATATTTGTAGATTTAAATTACCCGTGTCCTCTCAGGCAGTTACTAATATTCAGGGGTACTCTGGCTGGGACCCCCAGAGGAAGCCTTCCAGTTCTAACAAGGTCCTCTCCGGATCTAGCAAGGATGAAGGAGGTCGCCCCAGTAGAGTGCAAACCCCCCTCTCAGGAGCTTTCTAGCCGTGTTTTCCACCGGGCTCACCAGACCCCAGTTCGGCCAGCTCTGGCCCTCTGAACTCTCTCCCCACTTATACTTGTGAGGGGAGGGCAGGAAGCCAGGATGCATTGCCGCCCTCCTGGGCCTTCAGATGGGAACCCCAGCCCCGCGCAGAGAAACGGGGTGCTGGGAGCACCGTGAGCGCGGGAGGCAGATCCCCGGGGGCATCTGGGTGGGCAAAGGTATGCGTCCTCCATGGGTGCAGGTGGCAAGGTGGGTCCTTTTTAAAACCTCCATCCCTCCCACTTTGTACTGCTTTGACGCCCAAGACGAAACAGTGTGTGAGCTACGAGGACTCGCTGATCCGGCCCCTTGGGAGTTCTTGCCATTCGCAGATTGCTGCAGCGAGATATGCCCCTGAATGCAGGCTTCCTTTGGACCCCCTTGCTCTCCAACCTTATTAAACATAGTGCAGGAGGTGGGGAAGGTGGTTGTCCTCGAAGGCCTCTCCCAGCGCCCAATTCCTGAGGGTTCACCAGCCAGGATCGATGGGGGCCCGGGCATGGGAAAAGGCAAAGCACTGAATCTGGGGGTACAGGGCCCGGCAATGAGGAAGGGCCGACCCGGACCTGTTCCCGTGCCTCTCGGACTAGGTCCTCCCAGAAGCTCAATGCTCCTAGGAGACCCCACTCCTTCCGCAGGACAGCTGGGCACACTTGGGCTCGGACCTGCTGTGTCCTGAGTCCCCCACCCCTCACACTGACCTCGGAGCTCCTGGAGAACCTTGATGGGGCAATGCCACCCTCCCCACCTTGGTCCGACAGGGGGCGCGGCCAGCCCAAGGGCAGCGCTGGTGCGGGAGCTCAGCCGGCAGGTGCCTGTCTGCATTGGGGAGACTGGGGCGGGGTCTGGGAGGCTGGATGCGGGTGGGTCCGCGCGTGTGGCCAGGGCTGGCGATGGCTCGGAGTCCCTGTCTCGGCTCACTTCTATCCTCCGCACCTTCAGCACTGGAGAAGTGAAAGCTTCTGCGCGCCCTGCAGGCCAGGGGGATGGGGAACCATTCAACCCGCGGGTCCCTAGAGATCCTTGAGAACCAGACTTGCTTTGGGTCTGTCAGAGGTCTCTGACAATGCAAAGTGATCGGGGGCATGGGTTCTGACATAAGATCACCTGAGTCTGAACCCCAAGTCCTCTCTTCTGCGGCTAATGCTCAGCAGTTGCTTCACTTCTCTGTGCTTGGCTGTTTCGATCACTGTTAAATAAGAATAATAGTACCACCATGGGGCTAGTGGGAGGACTGCAAAGATCGCAAAGTGCAAGAACTTACTCGTAACAGTTGTCCGATACATTGTTGCTAATACGTTATTTCCAGAGGGTGAGGCTTGGGTACAGGGATCTGCAGGGCGGGGAGGGGTCCTGTGCAAAATGTGTAAGATTCCCGCCCTCCCCAATTTGTCTCTTGACTCTTTCTGCCCATTCTGCAGGTGTCCAAAATGGCCTTTCATTGGCCCCAAACTTCTGAGCAGTTTTTGTTGCCTCCTGCTGTTTTCGGGATGGGGGGGCAACTTGGAGCCAAGTAGTCCGCACTTCCAATGAGGTGGGTATGGTCCTCATTTTACTCACACTGCAAGTTGAGGCTTGGGGCAGTCAGGAGAAGTCCCATACAAGGTAAGCCAGTCTGCGTCTGCCACCCCACCCCCACCCTGGAGCTACAGTACCCTGGCCCTGAGCTCCAATGTTTGTCCAGTAGGGGTGAGAATGCGATGGGGAGAGCTCAGGGGATGGCTCCAAATCTGTCCTTGCCTTTGAAAGAAAGGTGTGTCTGCTGTGCCTTTCCCCAACCAAGAAATTTCTAACCAACTCAGTCCTACATGCCTGATTTCCAGACTTCCAGCCCCTAACTACAGGGACTGGGCNCCCGCACCCCCCGCCCCCCCCAGGGTGAAGCCCCCCAGCCTGCTATGGCTGCCAGGACAGATACCAGGGCCTGGGAGCTCAAAGCACAGAGCTTGAGAGTCAGCCTGACCTCTTGCGGACAATGTGACTTTGGGCAAGGGGTGTCACCTCTCTAGGCTTCCATTTCCCTGACACCCTACCTCACAGGACAGTGCAGAGCTTATAAAGAGAACCAAGGGCTGTGAAGAAACTGTGCTTCAAGAGCAAGGTGGGTGGAGCTGGGACCTGGAGGGCAGCACACCCTAAAACCTACACACACACACACACACACACACACACACACACACACACACACACCAGCCCCTGGCACCTACTGCAGGAAGAACAGGACTCTGGAAGCTATGGATTCCTTTGGCCTTTTCACTCCTGGTGCTTTGAGAAGAACCGGACTGATCCATGGAGGAGCTGTGGCCAGAGAGAATAATGATTATGACCCATTTCCCCAAAGGTGGGAGGACAGAATCCCCAAATGGCCATTTCTGCTTCTGCAAGGCCGGGCTACAATGTCAAAACAGCAGAGTCTCCAACATGGAAAGGAGGCGATTACTGTTGTTACTAGAAAATACCTTAACTGAGCGTGATCTCACGTACTCCTTACAGCTCTCCTGTGAAGTGGGTACTGTTGTCATCCCCATTTTACAGAAGAGGAAGCAGAGACTTCAGAAGGCAGTCACTTAGCCCACATTACACAGCCAAAAAGGGACAGAACCGGGATTCAAACTGGGCTCTTGACCACTGACGGAATTGCCGTCATGGCACCTTCCTGCTTCCTCCCTTGCCCCTCTTTTCCAGCTCCAGGGACCTCCCTGTCTCCCCAGGCAGCTTCCCCAGCCCAGCTCTGTCCCAGAGAGAATCCAGAAGCCCTCTCCCACCCTCCATGAGGATAACGCTGGGGGAAGTGGCAAGTGTGGGAATTGGAGTCAAGACAGCTGCCACTGCCGCCCACAAACTCTGGGGCTGGGGGAGGGGGCAAGTGGACAAAGGAAACCGGAGAAGAGGACTCGGAGGCCAGGGATCTGGAAGTTGGGGAGAAGGAGACATGGAGTTAGGTCTGGTCATGGAGTGAGTGTGGATGTGCCATTGGGCTTTGGAGATGGTGGGGCACTGAGGGGAAAGGGGGGGTGGTCCAGGGCTGAACTCAAGTATCCCCAGTGGAAGACAATCAGCCCTTTCCTGCCCCCATAAAACCCTGCCCCTTTGCCTCTCCTGGATCCAACTTGGTTGTCTGGGTGATGGGAGGGAAAGACCACCCTTACTAGACAGGAGACCATTGAGGGGTCCCAGGAGGAGCTTGTGGGCCTCTCTGTTGCAGAGTGAAGGGTGCGTAGGGAGGGAGGGACTGAAGTGCATGTCTGAGGGACAGTGCAGGTCTTTCGTCCCAGCTCTGCCCAGACCAGTGGAATTTAACCTTCTGGGGTTAGGGAGTCCTCTGAGACTGTTGAAAGTTTTGAACCCTCTCCCCAGAGACAGGAGCACATGGACACACAGTGTGAGGGCAGCCTCAGATCCCTCTGGCCATCAACACTTCTTCCCTCCGTGCTGAAGCCTCCATCCTCCCAGCAGAGAAATGGGTGCAAAGTTCCTAGCACCTCCCTGGAACTCAGGCTGTGCAGACCAGGTCCTCTCCTCCCAGCAAGCACCGCAACAAACCTAGGCCTCATTTCTGTCCATGAGGTGCCTCAGGACCCACATGGATGTGAGGTGGTGTGTTTGGGCCTCCTCATCCCACAGCCAGTCTTTTCCAGTCATTTTTTGAACCTTAAGGACTGCCTTCCAGGAGAGAAAGGATGGGGAGTAAACGGGGGCAGGGGGCTTTAATCCAAAGACCTGGCTCGGGGGTTTGGCTAATGAGAAATATTTGTAGATTTTAATTACCCGTGTCCTCTAATGAGAAATATTTGTAGATTTAAATTACCCGTGTCCTCTCAGGCAGTTACTAATATTCAGGGGTACTCTGGCTGGGACCCCCAGAGGAAGCCTTCCAGTTCTAACAAGGTCCTCTCCGGATCTAGCAAGGATGAAGGAGGTCGCCCCAGTAGAGTGCAAACCCCCCTCTCAGGAGCTTTCTAGCCGTGTTTTCCACCGGGCTCACCAGACCCCAGTTCGGCCAGCTCTGGCCCTCTGAACTCTCTCCCCACTTATACTTGTGAGGGGAGGGCAGGAAGCCAGGATGCATTGCTGCCCTCCTGGGCCTTCAGATGGGAACCCCAGCCCCGCGCAGAGAAACGGGGTGCTGGGAGCACCGTGAGCGCGGGAGGCAGATCCCCGGGGGCATCTGGGTGGGCAAAGGTATGCGTCCTCCATGGGTGCAGGTGGCAAGGTGGGTCCTTTTTAANACTAATATTCAGGGGTACTCTGGCTGGGACCCCCAGAGGAAGCCTTCCAGTTCTAACAAGGTCCTCTCCGGATCTAGCAAGGATGAAGGAGGTCGCCCCAGTAGAGTGCAAACCCCCCTCTCAGGAGCTTTCTAGCCGTGTTTTCCACCGGGCTCACCAGACCCCAGTTCGGCCAGCTCTGGCCCTCTGAACTCTCTCCCCACTTATACTTGTGAGGGGAGGGCAGGAAGCCAGGATGCATTGCCGCCCTCCTGGGCCTTCAGATGGGAACCCCAGCCCCGCGCAGAGAAACGGGGTGCTGGGAGCACCGTGAGCGCGGGAGGCAGATCCCCGGGGGCATCTGGGTGGGCAAAGGTATGCGTCCTCCATGGGTGCAGGTGGCAAGGTGGGTCCTTTTTAAAACCTCCATCCCTCCCACTTTGTACTGCTTTGACGCCCAAGACGAAACAGTGTGTGAGCTACGAGGACTCGAGGACTCGCTGATCCGGCCCCTTGGGAGTTCTTGCCATTCGCAGATTGCTGCAGCGAGATATGCCCCTGAATGCAGGCTTCCTTTGGACCCCCTTGCTCTCCAACCTTATTAAACATAGTGCAGGAGGTGGGGAAGGTGGTTGTCCTCGAAGGCCTCTCCCAGCGCCCAATTCCTGAGGGTTCACCAGCCAGGATCGATGGGGGCCCGGGCATGGGAAAAGGCAAAGCACTGAATCTGGGGGTACAGGGCCCGGCAATGAGGAAGGGCCGACCCGGACCTGTTCCCGTGCCTCTCGGACTAGGTCCTCCCAGAAGCTCAATGCTCCTAGGAGACCCCACTCCTTCCGCAGGACAGCTGGGCGCACTTGGGCTCGGACCTGCTGTGTCCTGAGTCCCCCACCCCTCACACTGACCTCGGAGCTCCTGGAGAACCTTGATGGGGCAATGCCACCCTCCCCACCTTGGTCCGACAGGGGGCGCGGCCAGCCCAAGGGCAGCGCTGGTGCGGGAGCTCAGCCGGCAGGTGCCCCCTGTCTGCATTCGGGGAGACTGGGGCGGGGTCTGGGAGGCTGGATGCGGGTGGGTCCGCGCGTGTGGCCAGGGCTGGCGATGGCTCGGAGTCCCTGTCTCGGCTCACTTCTATCCTCCGCACCTTCAGCACTGGAGAAGTGAAAGCTTCTGCGCGCCCTGCAGGCCAGGGGGATGGGGAACCATTCAACCCGCGGGTCCCTAGAGATCCTTGAGAACCAGACTTGCTTTGGGTCTGTCAGAGGTCTCTGACAATGCAAAGTGATCGGGGGCATGGGTTCTGACATAAGATCACCTGAGTCTGAACCCCAAGTCCTCTCTTCTGCGGCTAATGCTCAGCAGTTGCTTCACTTCTCTGTGCTTGGCTGTTTCGATCACTGTTAAATAAGAATAATAGTACCACCATGGGGCTAGTGGGAGGACTGCAAAGATCGCAAAGTGCAAGAACTTACTCGTAACAGTTGTCCGATACATTGTTGCTAATACGTTATTTCCAGAGGGTGAGGCTTGGGTACAGGGATCTGCAGGGCGGGGAGGGGTCCTGTGCAAAATGTGTAAGATTCCCGCCCTCCCCAATTTGTCTCTTGACTCTTTCTGCCCATTCTGCAGGTGTCCAAAATGGCCTTTCATTGGCCCCAAACTTCTGAGCAGTTTTTGTTGCCTCCTGCTGTTTTCGGGATGGGGGGGCAACTTGGAGCCAAGTAGTCCGCACTTCCAATGAGGTGGGTATGGTCCTCATTTTACTCACACTGCAAGTTGAGGCTTGGGGCAGTCAGGAGAAGTCCCATAGAAGGTAAGCCAGTCTGCGTCTGCCACCCCACCCCCACCCTGGNGCCAAGTAGTCCGCACTTCCAATGAGGTGGGTATGGTCCTCATTTTACTCACACTGCAAGTTGAGGCTTGGGGCAGTCAGGAGAAGTCCCATACAAGGTAAGCCAGTCTGCGTCTGCCACCCCACCCCCACCCTGGAGCTACAGTACCCTGGCCCTGAGCTCCAATGTTTGTCCAGTAGGGGTGAGAATGCGATGGGGAGAGCTCAGGGGATGGCTCCAAATCTGTCCTTGCCTTTGAAAGAAAGGTGTGTCTGCTGTGCCTTTCCCCAACCCAGAAATTTCTAACCAACTCAGTCCTACATGCCTGATTTCCAGACTTCCAGCCCCTAACTACAGGGACTGGGCAGTTACCCTCCAGCGCTGGAGCATGCTCCCTTGCTATTCATTCATTCATCCATCCATCCATCCATCCATCCATCCATCCATTCATTCATTCGTGTGCTCACTCCTTCAGCCATTCTTTCAGTACATACTACTACATATAGATACTATGGAAAAACATAAACAGGCAGATGTGACCGAGCAGTCGAGCAGTCGCTGGGGTGGTGAAGGAAGGTCTCTCAGAGGAGGTGACCCTGGGCACTTGGCCTTGACAAAGAAAGGCATTTCTTCAGCACTTCCCCTTCCCCAGCTCTGTGCGGAGCCCTCCAAAAGGGGAAGCTGCTTCCAGCCCTCAGAGGAGGAGTTGCAAAAGGGAGGAAAAGGGGGGACAACTGTAGTGTGCCTGCCAGGGGGTGGGGGAGCAGGACCTGAAGCACCCCCTGCTCCGGTATGCAGTGAAGTGAGGGAGGTGCAGAGATGGCCCAGCCAGGCGCGCCTGGAGCAGTCCGAGGAGCTTAAGACAAACAGCAAGCCAGAGGGAGCATTAGCTGCAGGAGAAATCACCCACCTGGAAAGCAGAGGCTGGCCCCAAAACCTGGCTTCAGTGCCCTGGGAGCAGCCAGGTGGCTGGTAACCTTCCTAGGGGATGTGCATGGGAGTGGCTTGGCTTTTAGCAATGGATGGGGGGATGGGGGAAGGGATGGATGGATGGGCGGGTGGATGAACAAATGATTGGACACACACAGACAGAAATAACCAGCTACACTCATTAGTGTTCTCTCCTGAAAGGTGTGTTTTTGAAGGGACTTGGGAGAGGGGGTCAGTGACAGTTTTCACAGGCAAACGACATGCCCAGAATGTTCTCACCTCATGGGTCACAGGCAAACCCACACACAGGTTCATGCCTCCTCACTGGCAGGCAAGTGCTCACTCTGAGTCCATCCGTGGATAGAAAGGGAGAGCCCTGGCTCTCACGATGGTTCCAAGGACGCAGGACTTCAGTGCATCAGAGGGATTCCATTTGAAGGCATCAAATGCTGTGCCTTGGGTTTGAAATTCCCCAGGTAGCTGGGGGAATGGCCGAGGAATGAGGCATTCATGAAACAGGTAATAAAAGCGAAGGTGAGCAGGTGGTGAGAGGCAGTGCTTAAGGAAAGCTTCCTGGAACTGGGCAGGTTTTTTGCTCCGAGAGCTCTGTAGCAGCGCAGAGGTTACTGGAGAATATCGTGTCATTGCCACTGCACCTGTCTTGCACCCGTGCGTTTCGATCCTCTTGGTCTTCCCCTCGTGTGTAGGCCTGGAATGGGAGGGGTGGGGGAGAAGTACAGGGTTTGCTGCCAGGGCAAAGGAGCATGGAACGGAGTGTCTGCTCCCTTGGGACTCTGTGGCAAAAAATTCACCCCCAAGCCTCTGAACCACACGCCGTTTTCGTTCTTTCATTCAACACACATTTTATGAGGACCTATGATGCATCAATCCTGTAGTGAACAAAACAGGCTTGGTCCCTGTTCTGAGAGAGCTTGCTATTCTCGGGCAGCCCCAGAGAGGTGGGCAGGCTCTTAACTTTGTCCTTAATTCCTGAAGAGGGGGACAGATAAAGGAAACCAAAGACCCTGGAACTAGTACGGCAAGGGGCAGTGGAGAGAAACCTGGGTCCCACAGCTCTGGCTTTAATATTTTATTTCACAAATATTTGTGGGGCACCAGACGTGACAGGCACTGCCCTCTAGGAACCTCTGACTAGTGAGGTCAAGATTCACACTGACGTGAGCAACCAAGACAACAACGGGTCGAGATCGAGACTCAGCCAAAGGGAGCACTGTATCCCACGGGGAGATATGGGAAGGCTTTCGGGAGGAAGGGACCCTAGCTGGATCCCAAATTATTAACAAGACAAAAGCGCAGGAATGAGACTGGAGACTTCCAGTTAGGGGAACCTGGCTAGCTACTGTGCACAGGCAGACCTCGGCAGGTTCTGAGAACTGAAGAAGTTGGCCGGACTGGAGCATTTGGGATGATGGGAGGCTTGTCCACTTTTTACTCTCTGAGGTTTCTTTGAGTTTCAGTCCACCCATCTGCAAAATGGGTAGGACAAGGTGAGTGATGTCACTCACATTGGTGGGGGGTAGCAGGGGGAATGACCTGCGGATGGCTTCTGGCACGATAGATAGATGCTTAGTAAATATAAGATGAGTTATATCTGCGTTGCTTACGACCGTGGGCCAGAGAGACGAGGGTCCCAGTGGGCCGCGGGGGAGGGATTCGGACCTGCGCACCCCTGGCCTAGGCTTTTGGAATATCTTTATTAACGAGCACTTCAAGGTAAGCCGCGATGGAAACCAGATGTGGGATTGAGCAGTCGGAGGCAGAGCAAGGAGCAGAGATACCGAGGGAGTGGGGTGGGGGTGAAGATTAGCCCAGTTGAGGTTGGGGGTGGAAGCATGACACCCCAGGTATTTTTTCTTTGGGAGAACTTAGGTGCAGAAGATTGATTTCTGACCCACATCCCTGGGTTTATGGCACTCCAGGCGCTCTCTTCTTTTACTTTGCCCCTTCACCTCTCACCCCCCCATCTCCTTTGAGGTAAGTCCTCAATCCATGGACTTTCCCTGCAGTTTATCAAAAGCTGCTCTAAGTGGCCTCCTTCTAACTAGTCATTCCCTAGTGGGAGACCCCTTTCCTCTGCTCTTTGCATTTTCTCTGTCCCCGGTGCCATCCCAGGACCCTGGAGGGACTAGCCCCAGCATGGGTTCCAAGGCGGGCCCCCCGCCAGGTGACTGCACCTCTCTGAGCTTCATTTGTTCATCGAAAATTGGGGACCCCAACCTCCACCCCTCACAGTTGTTGTGAGGTGGCGTAATCAATGACCAGCCCTGGGGAAAAGGCTGGACGCACCCTAAAAGTTGTTCTCCCTTGCTGTGGCTCGTCCCAGTGCCCCGAGACGCACTCTGCCGAGGAAAACCACAGCCTATCAAATCCAAGCCATCGGTTTTACAGTCGGAGACAGTGAGTCTAGAGAGAGAAGAGGCTGCGTCACCCTTATCCCAAGCCTTGAGCAGGTGACTGTGCGAAGAGGGGGCACGGCCAGCAGGTCTCCAGACTCCTAGCTCTCAACCCCAGGAACAAAAATCCCCTGGACTGGGTGCAGACAGGAGGAGAGCGCCTCAGCTCTGTCCCAGGAGGGGAGGGAGGGGACTGAGCTCTAAAGCTTCTGTAACCTGGCCCATCGAAGGTTTCTCTGGTGTTTGAGTGCAGAGGGGCCCCTCAACACCGGGCCCCAGCTCCCATGTAGGGGAGGGAAAGAGTTAATTAGACAGGAAAGTGGCCGAGCACAGGACTACTGCTGAGGGTGTGTGCTCATTTCATAGAGGGAACAAGAATGGGAAAGAGGGGTTGGAAGCAGAGAAAGAGGCACCCGTGGGAAGGCCCAAAGCTGTGCCGACAAATTCGAAGCTCAGTTTCCCAAGGACTTGACCTACCAGGAGGCTGGTGACCCTTCCGACTCTGAAAGTGAAAACATGTTAGGTGTTTTTTTGTTTCTTTTCTTTTCTTTTCTTTTCTTTTCTTTTCTTTTCTTTTCTTTTCTTTTCTTCTTTTCTCTTTTCTTTTCTTTTTTCTTTCTTTTAATCTGTCACTAAAGTTTTGCCTCCCCCACCTCCCCTAGGCCAAAGCTTGGGCCTGCCAATTCTCAGCCTAGTCTCGGGAGTCCTAGGGTCCCGTCACCTCTCCTGCCCATCCTAGAATCTAGAATCGGAAAGGCCCTAGGGCGCCTCCGGGTTTAATCCCCAGCGAGGGAGTTGGTAGCATCTCCTTAAAAGAGAGGAAGGGAGGGGCAGGGGGTGTTAAGAGAGTGGGGGGGAGGAAGAAGGAGAGAAGGAAGGAGAGAGTCAGGGGGAAAAAATTCACTCTCCCTCTTTTTTTCACCCCCACTTCAAAATCGTAAGAGGGTTTGGGAGATCTGGTCAACTTTCCGAGAAACATCTGAATCTTTTTACAGCCCTCCGTTCTTTCCCTGGGCCAGCTGTGGGGAGGGAGAAGGAAGAGAGAGGAGGAGGAGGAGGGAGGAGAGAGAGAGAGAGAGAGAGAGAGAGCGCTAGAGAGAAAGGAGAGAGAGCTAGACGTGGAGGGAGGAGGGAGAGCGAGCAGGCCCTCGCGGACCGCAAGGCCACCGCCTCCTCGCCTCTCCAAACTCCTGGCCAAGGCGCGCGGTGGCGTCCTCGCGCTCTCGCTCGCGCCCCCGCCCGTCGCCCGCCCAGGCCAGGCATGAATGCTGAGACTTGTGTCTCTTACTGCGAGTCGCCGGCTGCTGCCATGGACGCCTACTACAGCCCGGTGTCGCAGAGCCGGGAGGGCTCCTCGCCTTTTAGGGCATACCCCGGCGGCGAGAAGTTCGGCACAACTTTCCTCTCGACCGCCGCCAAAGGGCAGGGATTCGGAGACGCCAAGAGCCGGGCCCGCTACGGCCCGGGGCAGCAGGACCTGGCGGCACCCCTGGAAAGCGGCGCCGGGGCGCGGGGCTCCTTTAACAAGTTCCAGCCGCAGCCGCAGCCGCCGGCCCCGCAGCAGCCGCAGCCGCAGCCGCAGCCGCAGCCGCCCGCGCAGCAACCGCATCTCTACTTGCAGCGCGGGGCTTGCAAGACTCCCCCGGACGGCAGCCTCAAACTCCAGGAAGGCAGTGGCGGCCACAACGCGGCCTTGCAGGTCCCCTGCTACGGTGAGTGCACGTGCGGGGCGCTCGGGGCTGCGGAGCGCAGGGCCGGGGCTTCGGAGCCTTGCAGACCAGCTCGGCCCGCGGGAGGCAGGGCTCGGCGGGCCGGGGAGGCGCGGGGCCGAGCAGCGCGTGGCTCTGGGTCGGAAAATAGGAACCGACTGTTCCGAGGGGACCGTGGGATCCGTCCTGCCACCTTCATCTCCCCACGCCGAGGGCTAGGAGCGTTTTTGGCTGTTAAAGCCGACTGGGAGTTCATTTCTCTCGGTCCTCGCCGGTGCCCCAAACCACTCGCTCTGCGCTGCTCGCGGGGCCGCCTCCGAAGCGGATGCTTCGCCCGTCTCGGGGCTTGCGGCGGCAAACTGGCGTCGCGGCGCTCGGGTGCTCGGGGCGCGGGGCTCCGGGGCTGCTGAGGCCTCGCTCCCCGCAGGCCTGGAGGCCCCCCCCGGCGGTGCTGCAGGTGGGAGCGTTGCAGGTGCCGAGCCCGCTAGGAGCCCGGAGCGCAGTCGGCTGAGCGCGCCCGGGATACGGTGGCTCAGGGACACCACGCGGATGCGGGGCCGCAGACTTCTGGAGCCACCGAAGACCAGAGTTCGCCCCCTGCACACACACCCCACAAGCCCGGCTCGCGGGGGCAGAGGCAGGCGGGCTGGCGTTCGTAGCATTTCTCCTCCGGAGAGCCTGGGAGGCGGCTGGCTCGGAACAATGGTTTAGGACCCACCCGCCAAGAAGGCAGGGAGCTAGAGAGTTGCAGGCAGCGCAGAGCTGGGGGAAGAGGGAAGCTTCTGGGTCCTGATTTGGGCCCACAGGGAACCCGAGGCCTAAATGACCTCCAAGCCCCCTTGAGCTTGCAGGCAGGACCTAGGCCTGGGCCCCCAGAGCTTAGCAACCATGATGGAGGAAAGGGCAGCCTGAGGCCAAAGCCGCTCAGCAACCTCGGCCTTCTCGCCCACTGCATCAGGATTGACAAGCCCCAGACTGGCAGAGAGAAACCCAGAAGGGAGGGAAAAATCTTCTCTGGGCTAGGAGCCCTGGATACACGCTCTCCCTGAGGCCTTGGCCTTCAGGCAGGGCCCTGGAGCTGAGCTGGTCCTGACACAGCAATGGTTTTGGCTGCACTGGTCCAGCCTGAAGGGAGAGACACCAAGACTGGGGACAGACATGGGACATGGTGGAGGCCTTGGTGTCTAGAATAGCCTTAGGAAAATAGCCCATGGCAGACACTTTATCTTCAAACTAACTTTCCAGACGCTCAGAACTAGTTCATTAGGTGGTTGTTTTCACAAACATTTACACAATCGTACACTCGACTACACACACACAACCTCTCTGTCATGAGCCAACACAGTCACACACAATACACTCACTCATGTGGCCTCACGCACAGTCACACACTCCCAGACCCACAGGACAGGACTGAGAGCAGATTTGGAAAGATCCAGTGGCCTTTCCCCACTTCCTCCACCTTTCCTCCCCACCTTCCTGTTGGATTGAGATCAGGCACTCAGATCACAGACCTTCGAGGCTGGCTCCGCACAGGTGCTCCTTCCCCACTAGGGCGGGCAGGCAGGGGCTGTCAGCTCCTGTCAGCAGGCTCCCGCCTGCCAGTGCTGCCGACTCAGGCTCCCTCCTCCAGGCCTTACCCAGGCCTCTCTTGGTCCCTGTCACCGGGACTACTGGGTGAGAGCAAGTCTCAGACTGGGGGACCCCTGGAGGTCCATTGTGCAAAGCCAGGGGCCTCACAGGCTCTCTCTCCCACTATACAGGATTTTCACGTTTTAAAGAAATTCACTAGTGAGGCTTCTGAAGAGGAAGAGACATGACATAAGAAGAGGTCCCAAGCCGCTTCCAACCTCTTGTTTGGCAGATGTCTTCAGGTCCAGAGGGAAAGAGGAAAGGGCTGGCCCCCTCTGGGCACCCTCTCAGAGCCCTGCTGCCCCCTGCCCCCCGCCACTGGCCTGGCCCTTTCTCTAACTTGAATTAGCTGGTTGAGCAAGCGACTCCTCGAAAGCCCTTTTGCTCCTAGAGATAACTGCATCAGTGGGTGGTAAGTGCCCCCCCCATGCCAAGAGAGCAGAAGTCTAGTTTCCTCCAGGTTTCAGCCAAAAGCCTCCGCGCGCATGGGAACCTGTGGACACTCCATTCTGAGGACAGGGCAGACCCCTGTCCATGCTCTGGGAAAAGCCATAAGCAGCAGATTGGGACAAAAGGCAGCCCAGAATCAGCCACAGGACTGCCACTCCCCCGCTGCCTGAGATGAGCACTGCTCAGGGCAAAGCCACAAACAACAAAGAGCTCTGTTTATTCGAGCTTCCCTGGCCAGGAGGAGATTTCTGGCCCTTGCAGAAAGATTAGGCAGGTGAAGTCCAAGATGAGAAACCAAGGCACCAAGAGGTTGGGCTTTGCAAAGGCAGCTGGGAGGAGGGCCTCTGGGGTTGGCTCTGTAGGCGTCCAGCAAGCAGGGAAACTGAGGCACACACTGGCGGCAGTTCTCTCCCGCATTTGGAGAGTGTGGACTCCAAAAGGGGTAAATGGGGATCAAAGAAAAAGCCTTGGAATGTTCCCAGGAGCTCAGGGCAAGGTGGAAGCAGACAAGGCCTCAGCCATAGGGTCCGCCATGGCTGCTGGCGGTCTGACTGCAGGTAGCTTGGACTTTGCAACATTCCTCCTGGCTCTTTTGGTCCCGGGGCTGGAAGCTTGGTTTGGGGACTGCGGAATTGCACTGAGCTGGAGGCGAGGCCCTGGAGACCTCCTCCGGGACCTCGGCTCCGGGGAGCCACTCCCCGGCGTCCAAGCGCCCTTGGGCTAGTGAAGTGCTGGCCTGGGGGGCTGCTCCAGGGCCACGCTGAGAGGGTGCGCAGTGGGGAAGTCTCCTCCAGTCCCTGCCGCCCAGCCTTCTCCTTCTGGGAGCTGCTGAAAGTGGGGGTGAGACATCCTCTCAGTTTGCAGGCGTCCCTACCCCTTCCTGGGCCTCTGCTTTCCCATCGGTACTGCAAGTGCAACGAGCACGCCGAGCGTCAGTGCCCTCCGGGTGCAGGAGAGAATCTCCGAACGTGCCCCGCGGCTTGGCGCGTGCTGCAATCCCGCCTCGCTGGGCTCCGGTGTGCACTTCGGCTTTCCTAAGTCCTTGCTGGTCCCTGGCCCGTCCTTGGGCCCGTGGGCCCCGGCAGACACGCCAGGTTGGAGACCCGGCATTTCTCAGGGGCACAAAGAGCCTCCTCGTCGCCAGAGTGAGGTTTCAGGCTCATCGCCCCTGAGACCCAGGCTGCCCGCCCCAAGCCCCCGCCGCTGCTGCCCCAGGCCTCGGCCATGCGCCCCGGGAAGCTTCGGGGAGCAGCCCTGCTCCCTCCTTCTCTTTCGCTTTCGATTCGGTGCATGCAGGTTTTCCTTGCTAGCCGCTGGCTACCTTGCCATCCACCCAGCGGGCCCCCAAAGACGCGCTCGAAGCTCAGAGGTCCGGAGGTGCCGAGGGCCAGGCCGGAGACCCCTGGGGCACCGCCGTGGGGCTGGTCCTGATTTGTCGAATTAGATGCAGTGTTTGAACGCTAAGGGTATTTATTCCCCCCGCCCCCCCGCACCGACATAATCCACACACCACCAAACGTGTAAACTTGGCCCAGGTCGTAATCGAAGTTAGTCCGAGACCCGGCGTGTGGTTTTGCATAAGAGAAGCCCAAAAGAAGACGGCGAAAAACGGACAGGCCAGAAGAAGCCCATAAGAGCCCCTGGGTGACTGNGGACCCGGCGTGTGGTTTTGCATAAGAGAAGCCCAAAAGAAGACGGCGAAAAACGGACAGGCCAGAAGAAGCCCATAAGAGCCCCTGGGTGACTGTAAGATGATCGAGAGAAAACTCCAGCCTGGGAGCTGTGCTGTTGCCGACCCAGGTCACTTTTGGAGGAGGGGACAGAGAAGAAAAATGCTTTTAATGTTGTACTTTGTTAATTTCTATAGCCGTCAGCGAGCTCGAACAGTCGGCATAAACACAGATGACTTTAAATAGCAAAACGGAAGGCCGGGATTAAAGTTTTTTGTATTTTAAATCAACCAATTTGCACAGTTCTCTTTATTATAGTTTATGCACAGTGCAGTACACTGCTAAGTGGAAAGTTCGAAGAACTGTTCGTTGTGCGGACACGGGTATAACCACCACCAGGGTCACCATACAGACCTGTATATGTACACGAAAATCTGGGGGGAAATTTTTTTTGATGGGTTGTTTAAAGAAAATTTCAGAAGAGACTTTGAGAGCTGGAGACCCCGTTCCCACCCTGGTTGGTACCGGTGGTGTTTCCTGAGTGGGCTGACCTTGTACCGCCAGGACATTGGCGCCACCCGGACTGGGAAATGAGGTTACTTAACCGGCTGCATCACAAACCTCGCTGCCGTGGCCGGGCTGTCCCGGACTCGCCAAAGCCCCGCGCCGGGCAGGCTGCGAAACGGAGCCGAGGTAGGAAAACGAGTTAAAATACCGTGCATGCATTTCGCCGAAGTCCCTGAGGACTTTCGTTTTGGAGAGCGGCTGGGCACACTTTTGGGGGGATGTACCTTCATCTGGGCCTCAGCCGCTTTCCTCCTGCAACTCTGCGCGCGCGGCTTTGTTTTGATGGAAAATTGTACGAAATGGAAATACGGTGGCCTTTGCAGCAGTGGGGGTGAAGGGAGGTTGGAGTGACGCGGGCTCCGTCTGGGTTCCGGCTTCTCCGAGGACCAGGGTGCCCGAAGCAGCAGGCGGGGAAAACTGCCGGCAGCGCCCGAGGCTCCGAGGGCAGGGGTCCCGGAATGGGGAAGCCGCCAGGCTTGGTGGTGCACATTTTGCGGCTGAAAGGAAACGGGAGTAGGGAAGAGGGGCTGCGACAGAGTGCTTGGCTAAAGAGCGCTCCCTGCCCCCTGAAACCCACTCCCACGACCCCTCCCCACCCCCACTGAGGCTCGGGCACTGTTTTGGGTGGGGCGGTAGGAGCCCAGTTCTGCATCTGGATGCAGCCTGCCAGGCGCCATCTGGCCACGTGCTCCCGAAGCCATGGGGGCTCCCCGGGTGTCCGTCACAAAAGTGACCCAGCAGCGGGTCATCAGATTAGGAAACTAAGACAGCTCCGTGCTGCTCAGTGAATTCAGAGTTTAAGACACCGGGTCCCCTCAAGGGGACCCAAGCACCGCTTGCCTTTGCCAAGTCTGGATTAGACCAGTGAGAAGAGGCCCTTCTTCCAAACAGTGCCCTTTTGCGGAAAGAGGATGCACCTCTCTCCTGCCAGCAATCCCTCTCAACTGCAGTCTGGTGTTTCTCTAGGATCACAGTTATTCCTGGCCCGCAGGGACCTTCCCTCCCCAGCTGCAGCCCCCTAGCCTTCTCTGGTCTATAAATGTGCAAATGGGCCACACCCCTGCCTCCTTGAAAGATTCTCCTTCCTCACCCAGTACAGGGGGTCAAGGTAGCCAGGGTCAGCAAAAGCTCTGGTGCCTGACAGCCGATCTCCCTAAAAAGACTGACTCAGTGGTGCGGTAGAAGCCTCCTGTGTGTCCACGGAGGTGTCGTGGGGACCCCAGACCCAACCCCCCCACCCCGTGCCCAGGGCATTCCGTTGCCTTACCTACCAAACCAAACACCTCTTCTCTAACCCCCATCCCACCCCGCAGGCCCCGCCAGCACCAAGGAAGAGAGGGAGGGGTGGAAAGGGAGTTGAGGCTTGGCTGAGGGGCGGTTCAGAGGAGCAAAAGGCTGGGGATTTGGGTGGCGATGCGGGCCAGGGGGCAGTTCCAGATCTTAGCTCCAGAGGCAGACAGAAGGATCACCACGGAGCTCCATTGCACCCTTTTTGGAGAGGAGGGTTTTACTGGGAAATACTAGCGGGATGTGTGTGGAGGGGAGGAGGAGAGGGACTGAGGCGCCACCACCCGCCAGGTACCTGTCTTTCCCGGCCGCCGCGCTGCGCGTGCTTGAACGCTCGCTCGGAGCTGCTGGGCGCCCTGCGCTGCTGCCTGTTCCAGAAAGAGGGAGAGCCGCGCGCGCTTCATTGCATTTTTAAAGCTGGTCGCCTTCGATCGGATTCTCCGTCCAAACTGGGGGCCGCGGAGCGTGGGCGTGAGCCCCAAGGCCCTTACAGATGGACTGCTGGCGACCCAGGCCGGCCGGAGCACCCGGTTTTTCCGCGCTCCGAGGGCCCCGGCGGAGAAGACTGAGAGGCCGTGGAAGGTTTGGACGAGGACGCTAAGGTCCAGCGCGGCGCACGTGCGGGGCAGGGCGCACAATCCGGTGTAGATCCAGCGGGGTCTCCTCCGCTGTGTTCTCTACTCCCTGCGTGGCCTTGGGAAAGCCCCTTCCCCCTCCGCTCCGGGGTCTGAGCTTGTGAAATGCAGGAGTTTGGACAATTTCCAAAGGCCTTCTACGGGCTTCTGCAACCGTACCAGTCTGGACCCGCCTTTCACCCCGTTTCTCTGCCCTCCCTCCCGGCTTACATACAATTTTGTCCAGGAGAAATTGGATAGAGTGGACAGAGAAGTCTTCCCTGGAAGCAGAAACGGGTCTTGAGGGTTCCCTGAGGTGAGCTAAGGGGATACAGGGACAAGGTGGGCGGCAGTTCCAGGGTAAGTGGGCTGGTGGCCCTGGAGGGCCCTGTTTGCATGCAGGTTCTAGACTCCAGGCTTGGACTTAAAAATGGCGAGGAGCCAACTCCGGAGCGTCTTGGTGCCCACAGATGGGCAGGCTCAACCTGAGGATCTGGGGTTCCCGGGCCCTCCAGTCCACTCATGTCTCCGTCTCCACTCATGGTACGTATCTCCACGCTTACTGAGCCCCTACTATGTGCCAGCCCTCCTCCTAGGAGAGCAGAGTCCTCGCCTGATACCCTATAGCTTTGGGCCTCCCAGATGGAGATTTTGGGCATAATAAATGCTTACTGGCTAGTAGGAGGATGAATGCAGAATTGGAGTCTCACTCAGAGTGTTGCTCGAACATGGATATATATGGGGGCTTTCATGAGCGCGAGAACAGCGTGAACTCCACTGGCGTGTGTCCCGCCCATACTCCTTGGGCCTGGGTCCTGTGTCCAAATGTGTTTCAGGGTGTGGCCCTGCGTACTAATGTGCACTCCTGCGTGACAGACATGCTTGCGCCTGTTGTCCCCCGTGTAAGGGAGCTGCATGCGTGTTAGGGGAGCACCTGTGCCAGTTAGGGACGCCCCTCAGGGCCTCCTGTGGCAGGCAGAGCCTCTGCCGTCAGAGTCACTTGTAGGGAGACGGTGACTAAGCGTCTGTGCTTCACAGCCTGTGGCCTTCCCAGCCGCGGCTCCCCAGGAAGGCTGACCCAGTGAGTGGCAGCAGAGTCCCCACGTGGAGACCTAGAGTCTTCCTGGGACCCTGGCGGGGTCCACCCAGCCCACCCACACCACAAAGAGGCCTCCTCCCACCCCTAGCTCCCAAGTATACCCTCTGTCCTGTGTAGCTCAGCGCAGAAGAGAAACCATTGTGGGCGCCGTCGTTAGGCACGTTGCAGACCCCATTTAGCAGATGAGCAAACTGAGACCCAGCAAGAAATGGAGCCCTGTAGCCAGGTTAGTGGGAAGGCCGAATGCACAGCTGGGTTTTCTTCCTTCCACGGCTGGGGGTGGGGGAGGAAGGGGGGGGGTTGGGGGAATATCTGCTGGGCTCACCCACTCTCTTCCTTTTCTGTAACCCCTCCAGTACGTCACACCACTCTCTGTGCACCAAATAGCCCCACTCTCCTGAGAAAAAAGGCGGACTCCACCCTGAGAGCCTGGGGATTCAAGGCAACAGTCGAGTACCTGGGGGGGTCCCCGTGGGACTGCAGGGATTCATCCCACCTGTGACTCGGCTGGGACTTCTAATCCCTACAAGGCTCCCTAGGACAAGTTTCTTCCCGGAGTGGTGGAAACCGTGTGGGTGCATGCCCGAAGGAGTTAGCTGAGGCCACATTACCAATCTTCCCTTCTCTGGGATGGCCACCGGTCCGGCCAGGGCATTGGTCATGTCCAGAAGCCTCGCTTCTCCCCCACCACACCCAGTGGATCACGGCATTGGGGTGGGCATCCCACCCGGTGTTGGAAGAGACGCCAGATGTCTGCTGGTGCAAATGTCCTGTTTCACAGACGGGGGACAGAGACGCTGGTTCTCCTCCCCATACTTTGCCTGTCACCATGCCAGGCCTTGTGGGGGACTCTGAGCTGCACAGGACACAGCCCCTGCCTTCAGGTCTGGAGTGGGAGAAAGATCAGTAACTGGGCAAGCCCAGCTCACTGGGGCAGGTACTGGGGTGGGGAAACCCTCACTCAGGCTGGGGGGCGTGCATGGCAGGAATGGCTGTCCACGGGGCACGGGGTTTGCAGCTCATGAGATGTCCCCCCACCCCACTCGGAGGTGAGCCTAACCTTGCCTAGTAAGGGGAGGGCTCAGAGAAGTTGCCACAGAACTCGAACTCCTCGCTGTGTCTTCTCTGGTAGCTGAACAGCCCGAGGCTGCTTCTTCCCCTCCTCCTTTTCTCCCTCCAGACCTTCTCTGGCGAGCAAGGGATCTGGGTTCAAGTCGTAGCTTTGCCACAGAAATGTGCCTTTGGAAGAGTTCGCCATCTCCACTCAATCTTCTCATTTGTAAATTGAGGCCCTCTGGGCCTGTCCTGCCCTATAAGGGAGGAGAGTGTGAGGGGTGTGAGGGGGCAGAGAGGTAGTGTGCCTGCAGGCATGTCCTGTCTGGTCAAGGTCTCTGCGGGAAGGATTAAGAGCCCTGCCCTCTCCCACCCTTGGAGGCACTAGGGTATTGCCAATGATGGCAGGGAGGTGGGGGTTCTGATTAGAACGGCACGGCACTAGATGACTTCTGAGGCCCTGAGGTTCTGTGCTGTTCCAGGCCTGGGATCGAGGTGTGAGGAGAGAGGTGGATGGTTCCTCCAGGATCCTCAGGAGGCCTCTGGGCCCCGCCACTCTGCCCGATTCATTGTACTGAGAGACGCCCCTCGGGAAGGGGAAGATTAGTCTGACCTGCCAAAGGGGCCAACCTGGCTTCCTGACTCAGTTTCCCCATCTGCAGGACAGGGACAATAATGAAGTGAGTCTGGTGGAGTGTGATGCAAAAGGGGGTTTGAGTTGGCCGGGCAAAACCCCTGTGCTTCTGATGCCACGTGACAAGCCACATTTCCCTGCCCCTGTGGTAGGCAGGCAGCCTACCAGATCACGAGGGTGCTTTCCTGAATCCCAGTCACTGCCCCATGGGATAGACCCTCCTGCCATCCCTGCTTCACGGATGCAAACAGACTCTGAGAGCTCAAGTTCCTTGCCCAAGGTAGGACTGCTAGGAAGCGAGAGGTAAGTTCTTGATGGTCCAAGGCCCTGAGAGCGTGAAAGGCATTCTTTTGTAGGAGAATCCTAACTAGACTTGATCCTGTGAGATTGGCAGACTGGGTTTTACAAATACGGCCTCTGAAGAGCTCTCCCCTTCTCCACATCCGGGGGTGTGGTAGGTGGGGAGGTCAAGGGTGGGCTTGGCGCCCGGCAGGTCAGCGTTCTAGACCTGACTCTGTGACCCTGGGCATAGCTTCTTCACCTGTTCAAGTGTCCTGCTGAGCTGCAGTGAGAATGGGGGGGGGGGAAGGCATGACACAAGGGCCTCAAACTGGTGTGAAGGATTTCTCCTTGAGTTCCCAGAGGCTCCAGGAGCATGCTAGAAACTCTGCTCAGGGCAGGGTGGAGCTGAAGACCATGAGAGGGACCAATAATGGGCAAATCTTTCCATTCTCTCTTCTTTCCTCTTTCCTTTGAATCCAGGCCTGGGAGGAAAACACAACTTCCGGTTCTCTTGCACCCTGTTGAGAAATAGTGCATTCCCCACAGGGATCCCTGTGGAGCGTGGGGTGAGGGAGCAGAGAGGTCTTGGGTAGCCCCATTTTGCATGAGCCTGAGTCCTCTCACACTCCACCGTTGGAGGAACACCGCTTTGCCCCACTGTTTCCCCTTGGCTGTCACCAGCCAGGGTCCAGCTCCAGTGAGATGGGTAACCTCCCTCCCCACCCCACTGTCCTCCTCCTCAGGTCTCCCCATTCCCTGCAGTGAGTGCTGGGTCCCTCCTGCCTGCAGCCCCAGCCCCACCTGCCCCATTCCGGGCTCCCTGTCCTTTCTCAGGGCCACCTGAGAGCTACTGCTGTTCCTGCCTGTGTACCCCATCTACTCAGCCCTACGCCATGGGATTCAGAGACCCCCCCAAACACAGGGATGCAGCACTGTACTCTGAATGCCGTCCTGAGCTCCCTTGATGAGGAGGGGGGTGGCAGCCTTGATAACAGTGCACCAGGCACTGAGTGGGGTGGTGTGGACGGGACGGGGAGGGCTCCCTCCTCCCTCTTTGTAGAGGGAACTGGGCGCAAACACGGCAAACACCGCTGTGAGAAGTGCATTGCCAGAGGCTTCTCCTGTCCCACAAATCCCTGGGGCTTGAGCCCCGGGCAGGGAGGAGTGGAGCATTCGGCCCAGAGTGAGTTGATCCCTGATCCCAGGGAGCTGGATGTGCAGAAGCCAGAGTCCCCAGGGGAAGTGTAAACAGACTGGGGCTTTGTGGGTCTGGACATTTGAGGTGGACTTGGGAGGAGCTGAAGAGGAGCTCCCACTGAAGGAGCTGGGAATGGCGCTCTAGACCCAGAAAACAGTGGGAGCAAGGCCTTTGAGGTGGGAGAATACCTGCAGTGTTTGGGAAAGAGCGAGTGTGGGGTGTGCAGGGGGCCCCACTGGACATAGGCAAGATGGGGCCCAAGGAACAGCAGGAGCAAAGCCCCATGCGCGGTTCGCTTTCTGCTGAAGGATCCGGACTTGAGAGAAGCCTCTGGAGGCCTCTGAGCCAACGCAGTGAAAGAGGCCAGGACCCCAAGCTGAGTGTTCTTTGTGCTACTCAGATGGCCTTTTTAAAAATTCAAAATCTCTTGTTCAATTAGGGATGGTTTTTTATTGTGGTAAAAATATAAAGTTTACCGCTTTGGCCATTTTAAGTGAACCATGTGGTGAGGACTAGGAACCTCATAGAAGGGGACTCCCACAGTAGCTGTCCTTCTGTGTCTGGGCAGCTGTAAGTTTCTTTGAAGAAATGTGGATTCAAGCCTGTTGCCCATTTGGGGGGTTGGGTTGCTTGTTTGTATGTTGTTGAACTGCAGGAGCTCTTTGCATATTCTGGCTAATAATCCCTCATGGGATACATGATTCTCAAATATTGTCTCTCATTCTGTGGGTTTTCTCTCACTCTCTGGATCATGTCCTTTTGATGCACAGATGATTTTAATTTTGATGAAATACAGTTTATCAATTTTTGTCTTTTGTTGCCTGTGCTTTCGATGTCCTATCCACTAAATTATCGCTAACTCACATGTCATGAAGAATTTCCTGTGTTTTCTTCTAGGAGCTTTACAGTTTTCACTCTTAAGTTGAGATCCATTCTGAGTAAGGATCCAACTCTGTATGTTTTCGCATTTAGATATCCAGTTTTCCCAGCTCCGTTTGTTGAAAAGACTGCCTTTTCTCTGTTGAATGGTCTTGTCACCATCAGTCGGCCATATGTTTGAAAGTCTATTTCTAGGCTCTCTGTTTTGTTCCATTGGCTTGTCTGTCCGTCCCGGGCATGGCCTTCTGAGGTGAAGTCCAGATTCCCAGAATATAGAGAACCTCAAAAGTCATCCTGTCCATCCCTTTGCCACCAATCTAATGACTAACCACCCAAAGAGATCCGGCTCAGGGACACATTTGTTTCCCAGGAACCAGAGCTGGCAAGAAGGGGTAGAGGGCAGAACCATTGGCAAGAGTGTCAGAACTATGACCTTGGCCTCTGGCCAGGCCCCTGGCTGTTGAGGAGCCCCAAGTAGGTCAGCTGACCCTCCTGTGAGAATATGGCATTTGAGAAAATTCTCATATGCTCTCAGGGTCTATACCATTTGGGCCACTCCTGAGAGGCCCAAATCTGGGACCTCTTCCTTCAGTAAGATGATCCCAGTGCCCCCTCCTGTTGGAGCAGGGAGGAACTCCAAGGGGAAAGCCCCCATCTTTCCCAAACCAGCTCCATGCTGTTGGCCCTGTATCTTGACTATTTTCTGTTCGATTCCCATGAGAGACGCTTGCAACTCTGGCCTCCACCCCTGGCCATCCCAAGTGCTGTCCAGTGAATGGCAGAAACTGGGGCTGAGGCTCCAGGCTAGATGTGATTCTGGGCCCCCATAGGTGACCAGAGGTGGGGGTACAGAACAGTGGTGGTCACTGCTGGGGGAGGGGGACTCCCCTGTGCTTCTTACTTTGCAGTCCCCCAGCCCCAGTGATTAAAGGGAGACTTGCTTGAACCTGTTCTCCCAACTGCCTGCCCAAAGGCAAGGAACAGTATTCTTGGAGTCTTGTAGAAACTGTGTTCAGCCCACCGTAAGTTTCACAGGCAGCCTGAAGCCTTATATGCCCTTGGTTCGGGGAGGCTGCTGTGCCAGGACCTGGAAACAGATGTCAGCCTGTACAGCCGAGGGGCCTTGGGCAAATGGGTTGACGTCTCTGCCTCAACCTCTTTGTCTGTAAAGTGAGGCTAAGAATACTATCTACCTTTTAGGAATACCATGAGAATTAAATAAGCTAATACAGGTAAAGAGCTTAGAACAGTCCTTGGAACAGAATAAGTGCTCAATAAATAATAGCTGTTACTATTGGCAGGATTTTGCTGGAACCCTGATGATATCAGGCTGGTCAGGAACTTCGACGGACAGTTATACTTGACTTGGATACATCAAATTGGAACGTGAACAAATGATAGCTGAATTTACACCGGGTGGTTGACAAAATCCTTTAAAATGTGAATGAGCGATACAAGGCATGGGGGCTTAGCATGGGGGCAGGAAGGGTCATGGAGGGAGAAGGAGGGCCCCCCCAGGCCCCTCAGATCCTACAGCCCGCGTCTCCCCAGGCTGTTGTACCTTGCACCAGGCATCATGAGCTGGGGCATAACTTTCTTTCTTCCCCTCCGAAAGTCTGTTGTCTGTGTTGATCCGACCACGTCAGACCAGGAGGTCCCCTTGGGCAGGATTTGTATGTGCTCCTCTCTGCGTGGACTCGGACTGGGCACAGAATGTCCGGCTCGGGGTCTGTCAGGAGGACCTGCACCGGCTCTGGCCCAGCACACCCATCTGTGATAAAGGCAGTGGTAGTAAGCGTCTCCCTTGGGCCGAGCCTGCCCTGGGATCTTGCACTCAAACCCCTCAGGAGGTATTAGTCGTCCTAATTTACAGATGAAGAAGGGGAGACCCAGTGCAGGCCAGGTGCCCAAGTGTTTGAATTGAGCCCAGATCTCCTGAAGCCAAAGGGCCTTTTTCTTCTCTATTCCTCTGTCCTTAAGGTTAATGCTCATGGCCTTGGTGACCTCATGGCTGTGTGGCCATCAGACACGACCAAGCATGTGGGGAGTTCAGTAAATTGGGGAGTGCGGTGGGCCTGGGGGTGGATTTTCAGTATACAGCAAACCATCTTCCCCTCACCCACTACAGTGATGACCACAGACCTTGACGGCACAGGCCCCATCTCCCTCCTCCTTCCAGAGTCCTCCTCAGAATCAGGCCAGCCCAGCCCAAGGCCCCGTGTGTGGGAGCAGCTCCGTGGGCAAGAAAGGAGGAGCCAACCACACCTGCACCCTCCAAGCTGATGATAACTGACCACATGTGGAGCAGCCTCCTTGATTGCTCAGCCTCAACGTCTGGGCCAGGGTTGAGGGGAAGCATTGACCTGGAGAAAAGTTTCTGAGCTGAGGCAGATGGGTGGACAGCGAGGACCGGGCTTCCCCCCTCTTCAGCCCCCACTCATGAGCCCCTTGGGACTCAGCCCCTCGGCTGGGATGCTTCAGTCTCCCGAGAAGTGGCAACAGGTGGAAAAGAGATGAGCTTGTCACACTTCCTCTGCGGATTAAGGTTTTCTTGGTAGAAGGTGCACGCCATGCATTTTATTTTCTTTCTCTGTTTTAAAAAAATTTTATTGATCTATTTGAGAGTGAGCCTGTGCACAATGGGAGGGTGGGGAGGGACAGAGAGACATGCAGACTCCCCGAGGAGCGAGGAGCGCGAAGCGGGGCTTGATAAGGACTCAATCCCAGGACCCTGAGATCATGACCTGAGCCGAAGTCGGACCCTTAACCGACTGAGCCACCCCAGTGCCCCCACACCATGCATTTTAAGGCAGAGACTTATTTGAAAACTTTTTTTCAATCCAGATGAGAAGTCAATGAAAGAACCATTCTCCAACCAACACATAAATATTGGAATATTGAGGATTATTTATACTTACCTACTTGTATGTGATGGGCAAAACACTTAGAACTTAACCTGGTTTGTAGAACTCCAAATTCCAGCCATTTAGATGGAAACCCTAACCAATAGCTTAGATACAAGGATATTCTAGAAATTTTGAAATTTTAACCATTTGATAGGTATAAAGGTGCAATTTTTTAAAGGTGAGATTGAAAAATCTTACCCATCTTTATCCATCTCAGAAAACTCTAACCGGCAGCCGTACAATTTACCTCAGCCATTAGTTTTCCCTTCTTGTCCAAGAGGAGGAAAGTCTGGCCTTTGCAGCTTATAAATGATTCTTTAGGTTTGAGTAAACCCATTTGGAGAAAGAGAACACTTGATTTTGGTGAAAGAAGCAAATTCTCTACAGGCCCACGTGGTCCTGTCGCAGGCTGCGACGTTCAGTTATTTAATGAGATTAATTCAGTGCAACAGGTATTCGCTGGGGGGGCCAGCGAGGGTAAGGGAGCGGGGCAAGACACTGTCCCTGGCTCCGGTGAGGGTCCCATCCAATGACAGAGGCTGCCCATCTCCTCTTGCAATGCTGCGTGATGAGCGATTTAATTAGAAGGAGTTGTTAAGGAAGCTCAAAGGAGGGAATCCGCAGGGAGGAAGTGATAGCCACCTAGGAAGGTGACCTGGGGCTCACCAGGCAGAAGGGGCCCCGAACTGGCCCTGAATCAGCGAGCTTAGTTTCTCTGTGACAGTAGCAATTAGTACATCTCTGGAATGGCCCCTCTTGCCACTGCCCACCCCAGATGCCTTTCAGATGATACAGTGGGTGGAAGACACTGGATGTTCCCACTGAGAAATTCTTGAGCAGTTAAACATTGGGGTGCCTGCATAGGCCACATGTCACCAAGAGTGTCCGTGGAAGTGAGGATTTTATAAGTCGTTCACAACAGACCTGAACTTCATAATCAATGCCGTGATTAAAATGACCATTATCCTTTCCCGGCTATGACTTCACATTGCAACGTATCTTAGGCTAACATGTACTGTGGAAGGGTCGTCGTCTTCTTCTTTTTTTTAACACACTAAAAGTTTTAAGTAAATATAGAACAAAATAAATTTAACATCTCGTTTTTACAGTGGTTTAAGCGTCTCAGCCCATGGACAGCCTTTGCTATAAATGTGGGAAATGTGCCCTGATTGGAAGGGGACAGTTGCAGGTGGAGTGACCTTGCTTTGCTCCTGCAGCTGCCCTGGCCTAATTTGGCCCCAAATAACAACTGTATTCCTTTCTCCTGGAGGACTCCCACTGATGGAGAGCGTGCTGTGTCTCCGGCAGGGACACGCATTCTTGCACTTGCCCCATTCAAAACTCACACCCGTTCCGAGATGTGGACCATATCGGCCTCACTTTACAGGTGAGGAGACCCAGGCACCCAGAGGCCAAGTCCTACCCTTCAGCGACAGAGCCACGGGTGGCTTGGGAGTCTTCCCCGTAACCTTCTTTAGACTCCCGTCATTTCCCGCATCGGGAAAACCGATGTTTCCTCCTCTTATGCTAAGTGCTAGAGAAGCACGGCTTCCGCAGACCCTTCCAATCAGACTGTTGCCTCAAAGCCCCTCTTACATGGAGATCTGGATTGACCCCTAAAAATATCCCCCCGCCCCCACTGAAGCTGGCCTAGATGCCCCTGCCCTGTCCAGCACCCTGCATCAGTCTCCCTCTTGACTGTGGCCTTGGAAGGAAGGGGTCTTAATCGGGCTTTGTATTTCCACCACTGGGAACTTTGCCTGCATGTAGCTGGTGCCCCTGAAATGTTGCTGAATGAATGAACGAACGAACAAATGAATGAGTGAGTGAGTGAGTGATTGAGTGAGTGAAGCAAGTAAGTGACAGAATCAGAAATCAAGTCTGTCAGACTCCGAAGATTTCTCATTCATTGCATTTCACCGAGTGCCGGATTTAAGCCTCTTCGTCTGGCCTGCCTTGGGTCTAAAAGTGTCTCTGTTGGGGGGGGTGGGGGGCTGGGGATGCAGGGTTTCTCTGTTACAGAGGAGGGATGGAAGCTTAGGGGGCTCTGTGGGAGAGGCTTAGGTACAAGCCCAAGCCTGTATGGTTTGGTGGAAGTGGAGAGGGGACAATGCGCAGAGAGCCCACAGGGCTGATTTGAAATCAGGAGATGGAGATTGTCCACTGACAGGCTGTGTGAAGGCTCAGGGCCTCCTCATCCTCTCTGTAAGGTGGGGGTGGCCCAGTGCGGTCCCTGTGCTCTGGGGCTTCTTGCTGGGGGGACGGGAGAGTTTGGGAGGCTACTGCTGCTTCTCTGGCAGTGGGCCTGGCTTGGGCCAGCCCCCTTTCCCCTGGCAGGTGCCAGGATCTCGGGTGCCTCGGTGGCTCAGTCGGTTAAGCATCTGCCTTCAGCTCAGGTCATGATCCCAGGGTCCTAGGATCGAGCCCCACACCGGGCTCCCAGCTCAATGGGGAGCCTGCTTCTCCTTCTCCTTCTGCTGCTCTCTCTGTCGAAAATAAATAAATAAATAATCTTCAAAACAAAAAAATGCCAGGATCTCTTCCAGCCATGGGAGGCCAAGCTTGGGGTTGAGACCTGGGCTGGGCCTGGAGGGGAGGAGCTGGGAAGGGGCGTGTGAGCTCTGACTGAGGTCAAGACCCCCACCCCACTGTAGCAAACATCAGGAGGTGATGTTCCATGTTCAGTCATAGGTGGGCTTTTCAGGAAATAGTGGACGGGTAGGTCCTGCTCAGAGGGATTATGTGATTGTTTTTATTGTTGTCCCCAGCCCTGGGGGAAGGCCCCTGTCTGAGGCTCCTCCCTGGTAATTAGGACCTGCCTAGTTTGGAGAGTTGGAAGTGTCCTGTTTTACGATAAAATGTAACACGTCTTGCCAAGACTTCTTTGGTTTTCAATACTCAGTTCAGGGCCACACTGTCATGAAGTCTCCCCTGACCTTTTCAAGCAAAACTGACCACTCCTCCCTGTGGACCCCGCTGTGCCCAGGACGCGGTGCTCTTGCCCTTTGGGCCCTGGGGCAACTGTGACCACTGTTACCTGTCTGTGCCCTCCATAAGGTCACGACCAAGGGGAAGCACTCCATGAATGGACACCTGAGTGAACCGAGCAATGAGGGTGTGAACAGAGGCAAACCCAGACCCAGTATCAGGAGAGGACAAGAAAAGGAATTTGGGGGTGTGGGCTGGGAGGTGAAGGGGACCTAGCCCCAGATAAAGTGACCAGAAGCCAGGACAAAGGCCCTAAGGGACACCAACTAGCGGACTTTCTTTTCTTTTTTCAATTTTTTTATTGTGATAAAATATACACATAACATAAAATTTACCATCTTCAAACTATTTTTAATTGAAGTATAATTAACACCGTAACTATTTTTAAGTGCATAGTTCAGTGGCATTAAATATATTGATAATGTTGTCCAACCATCCCTGCCGTCCGTCTCCAGTGCTCTTCTCATCTTGTAGAAGCGGAAGTCTGTACCCGCTAACCACTAACTTCCCATCGCCCTCCCAGCCCCTGGCAGCACCTTCTACTTTCAGTCTCCCTGAACTTGACCACTCCAGGTACCTCAGATGAGTGGAGGCTTTCCTGTGACTGGCTTATTTCACTTAGGATGTCCTCAGGGTTCATCCATGTTGTAGCTTAGGTCAGAATTTCCTTCCTTTTTAAAGTTGAATAATATTCCATTGTATGGAGAGACCGCCATTTGCTTATCCATCATCTGCCCTTGCACTGGCTTGCTCCCATGGGTTAGCTCTTGTCAGTGGCTTTCTTATCATTTCTTCTATTTATTTATTTTTTTGGATACAAGGAAACCTCCCTCATTCATACCACTTGTAAGAAAGCTGAAATTATAATGGCCTCAAAAAATAAAGTACTTCTTTTAAGTTCCAACGGTAGCTTGACTTCAGCTAACAAAACATGCCTCCTACAGGTCTTAGAAATGCTGCGAGAAAAATCACGTGCTCCAACTGGGTCACCCGTTGCTTCCATGGAAGGGAGGGTTTTCAGAGGGCCAGGGAAGCAAGGATCGTCCCCAGAGCTGGTATCTGCCTTGCGATTTTGCTGTGGGCGTGCAGGCCCGTGTGTGAAGGCTGTGGTTGCTCCCAGCACCCCTGCTCGTGCCCTGTTCAGGTTACTGCTGACACAGCCTTCAGAGCGGGGAGTCCTGCGTCAGGTGATTTCTTCCCATTCACACCCACCTACTTTTTTTCGTTTTGTAATCATAATCCTTTTTTTTTTATTTAAAAAAATTTTAAATGCAGGTATAATTAACATATAACATGATCAATTTCGGGTATACAACATACCAGTCTGCTATTCGGATGTGTTGAGCAATGGTCACCACGGTAAGTCTCGCTAGCATCTGTCACCTTCGGTAGTACAATCAGGTTTTCTCTTGGGATGAGAACTTCTGAGATCTACTCTCTTAGCAACGTTCAAATGCACGAGGCAGCATTATCCACATACTACTTCTTTTTTAAAGTTTTGTATTTGGACACAGTTTTAGGCTTCGAGAAAAGTTGCAAGCAGAGTATAAGGAATTCCCAGGTCCCCAAGCTCCCAGTCCCCGGATGTTAACGTCTTACCGATTTGTGTGCTTCTCCACCCTTCGTGCAGGCTCTCTGGGCGTACGTACGTGTGCTGATGTATATACACACACATCCGTGTTGTGTCCTGCACTGTTTAAAAGTGAGTTGCACGCACATACCTTCTTCCTCTGAAACCCTTCTGTATTTAGCAGAGCATGAACACAAAACAAGACGCAGTGCTGGGGAGGGAGTTAATGGAGTGCAAGCTAGGGGATGGAGGAGACCCCGAAACCTAAGTCCTGAGAAAAGGCATGGGTCTCCATTGGAGGTCCCAGATCCTCGATGCTGAAGGCACGACACGCTGGGGCCGCCGTAGAGGCAGCTGAGAGGAGCGACTTCCTGGGACTCCCCATCTTGTTCCTTCATCTTGACCCTGTGTCCCGGCTGCCCCGTGGTCCCGGCCCTGCAGAGAAAATGCCCCGGGCTGGGGGTTTGAAGCTTAGCTCTGCCTCCGACCCCTTGTTGGTTCTTACAAAAGCCATTTACTCCCACCAGCCTCCGTGTCCGGGCACATTTCCCTGGGCGTCCTGGGTGTCCTGGGCCCGGGGTCAAGCACAAGGTCGCTGGCTTTTAGTGAGAGCGCACTGACAGTTCCTTTACCTTCCTCGGCTCTGGGAAGCCCCCTCCATCCTCCGGACCAGAAGAAGCCCACCGCTCAGCCCGTGTGGGAAGAACGGAGAGCTTCTGGGTGGGGGTAAGAGCAACAGCGGGGGACCATGGCCCCTGCTTCTGCTGAGGCCTTCCCCCCCCGCGAAGACCCCACAGAGGAGGAGGTGGCAGATCTGCCAGCGCCATAAGAAGCACCCCTGGGGGTGCTGGGGGGCGTCTATATGGCTCCTTTGCAAGCAGCTGGGCGACCTGGGATTCCGCAGGGTCTCCACGAAGGGAGTGACTTTGGGGAATAAACTGCCACTGGTGACATTCAGCGAGTCCCTCTGAGCCTCAGTTTGCCCGCCCGTGGAGTGAGGACGCTCAGGAGAGCCGCCGTGTGGGAATTCTGGGGGGGTGCTGAAATCAGTCAAGTCTGTGAAAACCAGCAGAGCTGAAGGAGGAATGGGCTCTGTGGGGAAGGACAGGCACCCATCGTCTCCGTGTCCCTTGGGGTGCTACGACAGTGGCAGACACATAGTAGGGCTGGATAGCTGCTCGTCTGGTGAACCGTCCCAGCTTGGGCCTTGGTCTTCCAGCAGACTTCTAGACACCTCATGAAGGCTTGGGGCCCTGGGGACCACCTTCCACCCTAAGGAACTTCACTGGGACTGCAGTGCCTCCTGGTGGCAAGACAAGCAACTGCAGCCTTGGTCCCAGCCAGCGGGGAGTGGGCTCTAGAACCTTCAAGCAGGCAGTGGACCGGGGAACTCGCCTTGTGGTTGAGCATCGTGCCCCAGGGCCTGGTGACTCCTCCTTGACTGTGGCTTCCCACAGGAACTGTGCCCCTCCATAACCCCTTCCCCACTCCCTGTCCTTGTTGACACGAGGACACAGAGAAGCCAGAAGTTCTGGGAAGGGCCATAGCGGCATCGGGTCCTGTGGTCCTTTCTGCCCTGCCCTGTGGCTAGTGGGGCTTTCGAGCCCTCTTTCCCACCCCCCTGCCACAGCAACCCCATGCAGCAGTGTGGACCAAGGGACCAAGGCCTTCCTGGATCTGGAGCCCAGCCCTGTGGCCTGGGTCCCCTCCCTACAGGGGCCCTGGGTCACCCCCAGCAGGACGTACAGAGCTCCCAAAGGCAGAAGGAGGCCAGGCCCGGCCCAGGGCCCAGGGGTACGTCAGGGAGGCTCTGCTCTGAACAGCTCACACTCGAGTGGGGGGCAGGCCCTAACACAAGCACTTGAAAGCAAGAAATTCAGTATTCAAGAGGTAAGCCCAGCCCCAGGGTCAGGTAGGGAGAAGGGGACATCCTTGCACCGAACCTGGGACTCCAGTAAAAGCAATCCACAGAAGGAACCTAACAAAGGAAAGATTCAACTTCGCTAGTAATAAAAACGTAAATTCAAACAAGAGCTCCCTTTCATTTATCACACTGGCAAAGATTTTTAACACGCTAGGACAGCCCTGGTCCTGAAGCAGGCGGGCAGCTGGTAGCTGAGGGGAGTGTCAGGGCTCTGGAAGGCAGGCTGGCCGTGTGTATCAGAGACCTTCCAGTGTGAACATGACCTAATCCAGGTTGTCTAGTTCTTGGAGCTGCTTCTAACGTCATCACCATGGTGTAGCGTTGCTCCCTGTGGTGCAGTCCTATGAAGCCATTACAAACAGTGGGATGGAAGAATTGAGAACAGCATGGAAAGATGTCCAGGACAGAGTATTAGGTTTTAAAAGAAGGGGGTGTGAGAAAACGTGTCCCCGCGGGTGTGGGTGTGTATATGTTATCGTATTCTTCTCTTGGCTTGTCTTCACTTAGCTGATTGATCTTTAACATTTTTCCATGTGGAACATAGATAACTATTATATTCATGTGGTGCTCTGGGGGGGTGAAAGCAGCTTGGTGGGACTAGAAGGGACTAGAAGCGAGGTGGAGGGTGGTGGGGGGAGGATGAGTCGCTGAGGCAGGCGGGGGGTCAGTCCTGCCTGGGGACTCATGCATGCCACAGTAAGCCTGATTTGTGGGGCTGGAAGATTTAGCAAACCAAACAAACAACAAACAAAAAACCCTAACAATAAACCCAGAATGCTCAGTTAAATTTGAATGTCAAATAAACAATGAAAAACTTTTACTGTCAGCTCAGTATTTCCATGCAATCTTTAGGACATACTTACACTAAAAATTATTCATTGTTTCTCTGAAATTCTCATTTAACCGAGCACCCTGTATTTTATCTGGCGATCCCAGTGAGAGCTCTGGGAACCGGTGAAAGCCTTTAGGGAAGGTCACGATACAATCAGATGTGTGCGTCTGGTTGTATTTGAGGGTGGTGGGCCTGAAGGCAGAGAAACCCATTAGGAGGTGAACTTAAGCCTGTGGTCTGGAAGCCTCCAGTACCCAAGAGAACTCGGAATCATAGGGAGCCCAGTTTGTGAGGACAGCGGTCAATCCCCACCACACAAGGGCCTTTCTCTGAAGCATCCCTACCCTTCCTCCACCCCGCCCCTGTTGGTGTTCATCTCCTACCTCCCAAAAAACTTCATAGCAGAGTCCAGCACCCTACCAAAGCAGTCATCATTCCAGATTCTAATCGCTGCTTTCAAATAGTATTTTAAACTGATAAAAGCAATTCTTGTTCATGGTAGGACAAATAAAAAATTAATTCAGACCAGGAAAAATTAAAAAAAGGAACAAAATCAACCCATATACCTGTATTCCCACCTCTGGAAACTTCTAGAATTTTCTAAGGACAGACACTCTACCCCTTCTCCACTTTTTTTAAAGATGACATTTACTTACTATAACACGAACGTCCTTCCAGATACTAAAATGCTACTCTTTTATAATAACGGTTTCATTCATTTGCTCATCAAATGTTTCCTGAACACCTACTGCGTGCCAGCCACAACAGTAGGCATTAGACAGGGGCAGACAAAGCAAATACATTCAGATATACTCCCCGTTTTATGGAAGGCAGAGAGAGACAATAAGCAAAACAGGAAAAAAATCCCCAACAAATACATAATAATGTGTTCTAAAGGCCAAGAAAGTTAACAGTTTGCGGAAAAAAGAATATCAGGAAGGCTCTTATACTTATGGAAATATCTTTTATTTAACCAATCTCCTATTACTGGATATTTTGGTTCTTTTTGGTTTTTCTATATAATGATGCCATGATGAACTTTCTCTCTAGCAAATTCTTTGTGCCCATCCATAATGATTCCTTTAGGATAAATTCCTGGAAGTGGGATTTCTGGGTGAAGATAAACAAATTTTTTATTAGTTTGTTTTCCTGTAATATAGTGAAACGCAATTTTGTACTTTCTCTATAGTTTACGTGTCTTTCATTTTTAAAATAATGTGCTGCAAAATTAAAATTTGGGGAGGGGTGTGTAGTTTCATGGATCTTAACACAGTCCTGTGCAGATTCCGGTACTCGCCACTGCAACTGGGGTGCAGGATAGGTCCCCCTCCCCAGCCCCTGGCAACCAGGGATCTGTTCTCCATCCTGCTGCTGCTGTCTTTCCCAGGATGTCCTGTGATAAATAAGCGGAGTCATACATATGCAGATTTTGAGTCTGGCTTCTTTTACAGACCATAGCTGCTTGTGAGAGTTATTCCTGCCATCTTCTGCGACATAGCTCATTCCTTTTATCTCTGAGTCGTATCCCCTCGCATGGCCGTTCCAGGTTGCTTATCCATTCACCTGTTAGAGGACATTTGGGTTGTTTCCAGTTTGGGGGTGATTCTGACCAAAGTCACTGTGAGCATTTGCCCACAGGTTTGGTGTTTCTCCCCTGGGAATCAGTCTTTGTGTCTCCCGGGCCAATGCCTCGCAGCGGTGTTGCTGGGTCACGTGGGGAGTGTGTGTTTAATTATAGAACCGCTGCTCTGTTTTCCCACCAGCGATGTGGGAGATTTTCTGGGGCTCCGTGTCCTTGTCATCAGCCGGTGCTGTCAGGGTTTTCACTTCCGTGGCAATTGGTGCGTGGGGCTATCTCACAGGGCTTGTAGTTTGCATTTCCGTGCTGGATAACTGGTCGACCGTGTTTTCATGTTTTGCTGCCTGTAGGCCTTTTTGGGTGAAGTGTCTATTTACATGTTTTACCCCCTTTTTGACCTTTTGCATTACTGTTAACTAAACCCCACCCTTTATTCAGAGGTCACTAGTTTTTTCCCTGATGTCCGTTTACTGTTCCAGGACCCGATCCAGCACACCGTCTGTGGTCCACAGGTCTCCTTAGCCTCCTGTGGTCTGTGACAGTGTCTCGGACTTTCTGTGTTATAAAAGGCATGTTCAGAGCTTGCATGCGTGAGCGGGGTGACGCCACCTGTGGGCAGCCGGCCGAGCACCCAAGCTTCCCCCTCCCACTTTCTTCTGCAGATCGGCAGCTCCCCGAGGGCAGGGAGCCGGTCTGCCTCCACCGGGTGAGACCACGTTCGCTGCAATGTCTCCCCAGTTACTGCTGCCCCTTTGGCATTAGCTATTGGGCCTGGAGCTGAACCAGGGACGTCCAGGCTGAGCTCTGCACAGAGCCCAGGGGCCGAGGAGGTGGGCCGGGGACGTGATCAATGGCTAACCTTTCACCTTCGCCCCTACCCCCACATGACTGTTTGGACAGCAGTGGGTTTAGTCGGTGCCCTTTAAATAGCATGAAAGGGCCTCACGCTGGCCTGTTTTGTTTAAGGAGATTACATCGGCCGCTGTGCACTCTGCCACAGGGTGTGCGAGGCCAGCTCACCCGAGAACAGAGCAAGCGGCATGTCCCCCACAAAGCAGATGTTTGGAGGAAAAATAGATGTAATCAAAACCATGGAGGATACGATTACTCAGACCCCTTAGACATACACTCCATATGCTCGGGCCCGTGCACAACCATACACACACACACACACACACACACACACACACACACCCCTACCTGCCATGTCTGTACTCACCTACGTGTACCTGCAGAGTCATGCTCACGGGCACAAATGCCCGGACACAGCCGCACACACCCTACTTGTGGGCCTGCACTCAACCCCGCAGGCCTGCTCGCTCTGCAGACCTCTCCCCAGGCAACCGCACATGTGTTCCAAACACCCATTCGCAACTGCAGGCTTGTGCCCCATGCCCGCGGGCGCACATCCGTGCACACAGAGGCCTCCGGCACACTCCCTGCTTCAAAAGTGCACACTCTGGAAATCACAGTCATAAAAAAAAATCGCAGTCACCTTCAGAAACCTCTCAAGGGCTTTCGTATCAAAAAAGGGTTAGACTAGGTTAGAGCGACGTCATTGGGTTGAACCAGGACAAGCAGAGGGGAAGGGAAGGAAGAAAGGTTTTCCATCTCTTGTATTCCTCAGAGTTCAGGCAGAGGTTGGAGGTCCTTCTGTGGCTCCTGATTCAGAATATATCCTCGAACCAAATGCTTCCACTCATCAGAAGTGGCTGATGGAAATGCTTACCTAGGGCTGTTGGACGGGCAGGCCGCACCATCATGGCTGCCGCTGCGCGCAGACCTTTGGAGGGCAGCCATTGATCACGCTGGATGTTTTATGTACACACATTACTTGAGTCCTCTGGGCCGTCTGGGGTTTATATCCACCTCAAGACATTCCATGGGAAGCTGCAGATCGGGATGACGTTGTCTTGGGCCGCAGAGACCAGGATGGAGCCATCTCGGGGACTCTCCACACTGTGAGAGGGGCATCGGCCGTCCGGAGTCCATATGGAAGGAGGGTCAGGGCAGAAGCCAGACCTGCAGGCAGGTGGCCTGGCCCAGGGGGACTCTGTAGCGGCTCAGCATCAGGCAGCACCGTGCTCTTGTCCCTGAAGAAGCCTGGCCCAGAAGCAGGGCGAGTGGAGGGACCCCCGTGGCCTTTACCCCATTGTAGCATCATGGTGGGTATGGAGCTGGCTCCTGGCAGATCTTGGACTGGGTTCCCTGGACATCTACATTCTAGAGCCCCTTCCACAAATCCCATCCCTTTGCTTCTCTGTCTGCTTCCCTGATGCTCCCTGTTTCCCTCCTGCCCCCACCTGGAGACATCTTCACTGTCTATGTTGGTCCTGTCCCCTTCGGCCAACTCGTCTCCTCCTGCTGCTTCCGCTGCCAGCCGCTCACGGAGGTGTTCGGGCAGGCGAGCCTCGTTCTCACGGATCCTATCCACCTGTCTCCTCCTTGTCCAGCGGGATGAATTGGTTCATTCATTGGTTCAACAAACACTTCCTGCAGGGAGCTCTAGAGCGTGTAGCCGGCACACAGTAGGCACACGAAGAGTGAGAGCTCAGTAGTATTTGGTTGTCAGAAATTGTTCACTTATTCTTCAGCAACTTCTCACCGCACGTCTGCCACCTGCCTCATCCTGGGCTAAGCCCAGGGTCCACGACGTGAGCTTCCAACCCTCGGGGAACTGATGTGGTATAGGAAGAAATGGACACTCGGGGCTTAATTATATACTAGTCAGAAACACAGGCAGTAACTGGAGAGGCTGAGCAGAGAACAAAGGGGTCTGTATGGTTGTTGCAGTCTGGGAGGACTTCCTGGAGGAGCTGGTGCTTGACTGGATCTTGGAGATCAGCTGGAAAGGAGGGCATTCCAGGCATGTGGCCGCAGATGCAGGTGAGGGAGACAAGGGGGGTCAGTGATAACCTTTGGTGAAGAGTAGTTCAGCATGAGTTGTGGGCTCCTCTGTTTTCAGCAGCTGTCTTGTTGAGGGGGGCCCTGCAGGGCAAACTGGATCCTGACCAAGCACCCAGGCCTCGGGCCACCCAACTGAATCTCCAGCCAGCTCCTCAGGATCGTTCAGTAGGAGAGCAAACTGCTGGCTTTGCCCAGGGCCCAGCACCATCACGCAGCCCGTCCCTGGCAGCCCCCTGTGTCAGTCTTGTTAAACCTGGGGCCACCTGAGGAACAGCGGTGGGAACCCCAGCTGTTTAGACAGGACGGAAGACTCCGGGAGGTGTGGTGACCGTCTCGGGAAAGGGCCCTGGAGAGTTGGAGTCAGGACCAGGGAGCTGTACCTCTAAGAGACAGACGGGCTGGAGCGCAGGATGCAGGGCCCAGCTGTCCTGACGGCAGTGAGCTCTCTGTCCCCACAGCCCGCATGGCCCCACTTGCAGGAGAAGCTGCAGGGTGGAAGGAGTTTGAAATAACCCCCCCCCCCCCGCATCAAGTCTGGGATCCTCGGACTCAGTGCCTGTAAGAGCCTGGCTTGTCGTTCTGACCGGTCGGGTGGGCCATGGGACCTTGGGGAATTGTTCTTTGGCATCTAAATTAGAGACCTAGCCTCCTGATTTAAAGCAAAATGACCTTTGAGGAGCAGGAAGCGTCACTTTGCCAGAACCCCTTCTGTCTCTAAGGCTTCCCAGTTGGCCGAGGTTTGCCTGGACACAGACCGACCCCCATCCTGCTCCCCTCTTCTCTCCGCTCCAGATCCTCAGGGAAGGCCCAGTGGTGACTAAGGCAGGAGGGACACTCCACTGGGCCGAAGCAGTGATACAGCCCTGCCTGCCCCCCCCCCCCCACATGGGTCACGGCTGCTGCAGCAGCAGATGAGGCTCTGGGACGTGAAGAGTCATCTGAGGTCACGGGCAGACCATGGTCGAGCCGGGACCGAGAGTATATCTCCCAGCTCTTGGTCCGGTGGTCTTTGCGCACCGTGGGCTGTCTCCCCATTTCTCCCCCACTCGCTCCATCTCCATGGGTGGTTGTAGGTTTGAGAAACTGGATTCTTACCTCTCGCCATAGAAGCCTGGATGTTCTGCTGCCTCCCCACCGGCTAAGCCTAGAGCTAGGTGTCCACTGAGGGGCATCCCTCCTCATCCTCAGACGCTTCTCCTCCTGCCCCCAGGAGGACCAAAGCAGGACTCCTCGATTATGTGAGCTCCCTGCCTTCCTCTGCCCCCACCCCTCTCTCCCTGGGAAGAGGCCCCAAACCCACAGGGTAGGAGTAGAGGATGGACCCAGGGGCTAGAGGCCAGGCTTTGTCACTAATGAGCACACGTTCCCTGCTCTCTCTGGTGTGAGTTTCCCCCCAGTTAAAACTCGGAGCTTGGGCTGGTCTCTACAACCCTCGGTCTCTGGAACATGGAGCTCCCGGTGCAGCCTGGCCCCTGTTGCTGTGCGGGGTGGTCCCAATCCCAGGCCGGATGCCAGAGGACACTCGAAGGGTCCTTGGGGTCATGGGATGGGGCCTGGAGATCAGTGCGGGGGCAGGAGGGGCAGGGGCTGCCCCCCAGTCTGGCCTCCAGGAAATTGCATAACAGAGATGTTTATTTTTGGTGAGGCTGGGTGGGATTTCTTCTCTTTAAAAAAACCCAAAACATAAAACTTGCTTGTCTGCCAGCAAGATAAATATCTTTGCTGAAAGCTCTGGGCCCCACTGCCAGCTGCAGTTTGCATAGTGTTGTCACCAAAGCCACGGCGGTCTGCGTGTGCCCAGACTCACGTGGGTGTCCTGCGTGATGCTTGGGGGCCACCCCCCCCCCGCTGTGGCATCAGCATAGTCAGTAGCCCCCACACATGGCCTCCCAATGCCCCCTGCAGGTCAGCTCCAGGCACTCACCCCACCGCCTTCATCGGGGCCTTGGAGAGAGAGGTGGGGATGACAGGCAGCTGTCCCTCGATCCTCCCCAGGGCACACGGAAAGCTAGGGAGGAGAGCCAGCCCGAGGCCTTGGCCCCCAGGATGCAGACGGAGTAGGGGAACCCGAGCCAGAGGCATTGTCCCGGCACTTCGTGCCCTCCGCGTGGACCTGTTCCCAGAAGAGGTGCTCACACCGAACACGCGTGCTTGCGACGGTCATGCTTGTACGTGTGCATGCCGTCTCCGGTGCTCCCCAGAAGCCTTACAAATCATCTGTGCTGGCGGAGGCACCCTACCCTCGGGCTGGGGAGTGCAGCGCAGAGCAGGGCTCACACCCGTCTCCAGACGCCAGGCCCACGCCTGCACCTGTTCCTGCACCCAGATGCTCGGGGCAGGGCCCGCCTGCTGGGAAGACTTCCCGGGGTCGGAGCCCTCTGCAGCTCCCGAGTCCGCACCAGCACTGGGGACACCAACACGGGTGGAAACCTACGTAGCCGGCATTGTGCTGAGGGCTTTGCCTGCTGGCCTCCTTAACCCCACAGTACCCCGGGAGGAAGAGCCTACAAGTATCTTCATCCCCATTTTATAGAGGGGGAAACTGAGGCACGAAGAGGTTAAATGAACTGTCCCAAGTACACAGGTGAAGCGAGGTACATGTGGGAGTCATACCGTCCACTGGCTCCAGAGGCCACACTCTAACCTTGACTCTGAGGCAAGTGGGTTTGCCCAGGGTGCTAACTGGAACACTGGGGTGTGGACAAGTCACTCCCTGCCCCACTGTCCCCCTGCTGGCCTCTACCTTCTCATCCCTGACTTCCATAGATCCGCCGGTCCTTCCCAGATCTGGGCATCTAGGAACCAACCAGCAGAGCCCCGTCCTGGCCGATGGCGGTGGCTGTGGGGCCCAGGCCGCCATCTTAGTGTGACTCTCCTGGGGCACACGTGTCAGCACCCTGGGGGTGCAGGTGCCCGCCCAGCTTCCTTAGTAAATGTGCCACTTACTGCATGGACGGTAGGTGAAGCCTGTGGAGGGCAAGGGGTGTGACCCTTCATGCTGGATTCTTTGATATCTGCAGCTCCTATTGAGCCCAAACGGGCCCAGGCCTGGATAGGAAGGGCGTTCCTGTCTGCCTCGACGCTGGCCTCCTCCCTGCCCCTGCCCTGTCGGGCCAGACGTGGCTGCTGAATTAGCTTTCCCTTCCCCTGGGAGTCTGAGGCACTGGCTCAGCATTCCCCAGGCCCAAAGCAGAAGTTCTGGCAAAGGAGATCCTTCCAGAGGGAGGAGCCCAGGGTGAGTGGGGGCAGAGATTAAGGGTCCGAGAGATCAGACTGGCTGATCCAGAGTCATATTACGTTGGTGCCGAATGGGGTCCATTCTGAGATGATGGCAAAGAGGCTCAGAGAAGGAAGCAGACTTGCCCAAGGTCACACAGCATGTTAATGGCAAGTCAGGATTAGAACCGGGGCCTCCTGACCTCGCATCCAGTGTGATGCTGACGGGGGAATGGAAGGGGAGGGCTCTTTCTGTCCCTCCCTCCTCTCGTGCTTGGTTCAGTCATTGGTTTATGACCTTGTTTCCTCCCCCTCAGCCAAAGAGAGCTCTCTGGGCGAGCCAGAGTTACCGCCTGACTCTGACACCGTGGGGATGGACAGCAGCTACCTCAGTGTGAAGGAGGCTGGAGTGAAGGGGCCCCAGGACCGGGCCAGTGCCGACCTCCCCAGCCCGCTGGAGAAGGCCGACTCCGAGAGCAACAAGGGCAAGAAGCGGAGGAACCGGACGACCTTCACCAGCTACCAGCTGGAGGAACTGGAGAAGGTCTTTCAGAAGACCCACTACCCCGACGTGTATGCCCGGGAGCAGCTGGCCATGAGGACAGACCTCACCGAGGCCCGTGTGCAGGTCAGTGAGGGCGCCTGGGGAGAGGCTGGGAGAGCAGGGCCTGCCCTCAGGCTGGTGCCCAAAGATGGGACTGCCTGACCGTCCCTCAACAGCACCAGGGCTTTCTTTACCTCAGTCCAAGGACAGCCTGCCCCTCACGCCCCTGCTCCAACCACAGCAAGTCTGCTTTCATCCACCTGAGTATCAGGCCTCTTGCTCTGGTGGGAGCAGGGGCAGAAGAAGGAAGGTCCCCTGTTAGCTGTGTTGCTGGGCTCTGTGTGGTGTGAGTGTCCAGGCCCTTTCACAAAGGAAATGACTGGTCTCTGCCCTCGAAGGCCTATCTCTTAGAAGGAAATAGGATAAACCTAAGACATCCACAGCAGTCCAATGGGCGGAAACAGAGAACAACCTGGCTCTTCTTTCTGCCCAGCATGGCTGCTTCCTCCTCCATCTTTCAGCTCCCAAATTAATATTGCTCCTTTGTGAAGTCTTCCTGACCACCATGCTAAAGCAGTAGCCCCCTACCACTATCCAGCCACCAAAACACCCAGCCCAACACAACACAACACAAATAACACAGTCAGNCTTTGTGAAGTCTTCCTGACCACCATGCTAAAGCAGTAGCCCCCTACCACTATCCAGCCACCAAAACACCCAACANCTTTCACAAAGGAAATGACTGGTCTCTGCCCTCGAAGGCCTATCTCTTAGAAGGAAATAGGATAAACCTAAGACATCCACAGCAGTCCAATGGGCGGAAACAGAGAACAACCTGGCTCTTCTTTCTGCCCAGCATGGCTGCTTCCTCCTCCATCTTTCAGCTCCCAAATTAATATTGCTCCTTTGTGAAGTCTTCCTGACCACCATGCTAAAGCAGTAGCCCCCTACCACTATCCAGCCACCAAAACACCCAGGCCAACACAACACAACACAAATAACACAGTCAACCCAACCCAACACAGCTCAACACAGCCCAACAGAACCCAACCCAATGCAGCATAACCCAAACCAACACAGCCAACACAACACAACACAAATAACACAGTCAACCCAACCCAACACAGCTCAACACAGTCCAACAGAACCCAACCCAATGCAGCATAACCCAAACCAACACAGCCAACACAACATAACCCAACAGAACACAAATAACACAGTCAACCCAACCCAACACAGCTCAACACGAACCAACAGAACTCAGNAACACAGCTCAACACAGCCCAACAGAACCCAACCCGATGCAGCATAACCCAAACCAACACAGCCAACACAACCCAACAGAACCCAAACCAACAGAGCCAANGCCAACACAACATAACCCAACAGAACACAAATAACACAGTCAACCCAACCCAACACAGCTCAACACGAACCAACAGAACTCAGCCCCAACACAACCCAACAGAATCTAAACACCATGGTCAACCCAACCCAACCCGGTTCAGCACAACCCAACAGAACCCAACCCAACACAACATAACCCAAACCAACACATTCAACCCAACACAACCCAACTTATCCCAAACCAACACAACACAAGACAAGCAAATTAGATCACCTTCTACCCCATTGTCCTGTTTTATCTTCTTTATAGAATTTATGACTGGCTTAAATTATTTTATGTTTGTCTCCTCTCACTATAATGTGAGTTCCTTGAGGACAGGTATTGTCTGATCGTTCATTACTATATTCCTACCAATTAGAGAAGGCCAAACTCAGAGCAACAAGGGCAAAAAATAAATATTTGTAGATCGGTGGACCTCCTTTGTCCAGAGAGTTGTGTCCTCCCTCTTCGCATGAAGTTACAGCAAGAAAAGAACCAGAGAGGAAGCAAAGACCTCTGAGTACCCAAAACACAGGAGACAAAATCCATGCACTAAAGTTCAGGCTTCAGCTTCACACAAATGAATGTCATACTCAGTCTACTTTTCCACCCAGAGCATGTTAGAAATGGCAAATAAAATGTTGTCAGATAGTGGTTTTTCCCCCTCCAGTGGGCTGGGGAAGTCAGCAGCTTGAGAGCAAAGAGAAGTTCTTGGTGGTTTTTTTTTTTTTTTTTTAAGCAACACAGTTCAGCTGGGCTAGGCTCAGCTCAGAAGTGGGTCCAGGGCCAGGACAGAGCCACCAGTGACCCTTAGGCCTCAAGGGCGCCCCCTGCTGCCTCGGTTCACTAAGGGCCCTTCAGCAGAGCCTTCTAAGGCATTAGGAAAAGGTTCCTCAGTCTCAACCATGTTCTGTGTAACAAGGGAGAGCATCTGTAACACATCCGGAGACGTTTTCATTCAAAGTGGATCATGTGAGAAAGGACCAGCATATACCGTAAACATGCAGCCATCCAGAAATGGCGGGTACCCGAAGTAATGGATCAGTTGGGTTGTTTAGCCACATGTTCCCAGGGTCAGGCTGCCCCTCTTTTTCCTGTCCAGCACCTGGTGAATGGCTGGGGAAGGAAGGCAGGGCACCTGAGGCTTTCCTGTCATTCCAGAAACTTTCACACACCAACTATCTTATTTGCATCAGGATGGGCCGCCATGTGACCTCACAGGCCTCAGAGCCTGGACAGGAACCCCAGAACCTGGCCTCGGCCCAGCCCATGGATTGGGAGGAACTGAAGGAGTCAGTGGAGAAGTGGGGCAACCGGTTATGGGACATTCTTATGGGCACCATGTTGGTGTGGGATCGACCGTCCATCCTCTGCACAGCGTGTGTGTGTGTGTGTGTGTGTGTGTGTGTGTGTGTGTGTCTTCCATACAAGTGGATGGGAGTGCTTAGGAGTAGAATTCATTTAGTATCAATAGAAGGATGGCTCTTCCAGGACAAACCATGGAAGTGACGTGGGGGCATAGAGAAGCTTTTTCAGATGCCATCACACAGCCAAAGCAGAAAGTTCCCTCGGCCTGTGCATGCACAACCATTTATGCCTACTTCAAAAACGGAGTTGAGGCAGCTGCAATTAAAGATTTATTAGTTTCCTCTAAAAACAAGAACAGTGCCATGAAATAGGCAGGTAATTCCATCAAACATCTAGGCTAAGAATCATAGTTGCCACTGAGCATAAATTTCAACCCTGAGCTTCCCGGCAGCCAAGGCAGAAAGGGAAATGCTGATGTGTTGCATATCTTCTCATCTAAGGGGAGGATCGTAAGAATATAGAATGTTAGTGCTGTAAAGAAGCATCTATCTGGTCCTCTGGTTTGATAATGAGGAGGAGGCTCACAGGTGAGACTCAATCACCTGTGGTCAGGTGACTCAGGAACGGTGACTCGGTGGCAGGGCTGAGACTAGAATCCAGGACTCCGGAGCTCCAGCCCAGTGTTTCTTTTACTTCAGTTGGCTCTGCCAGGACATGGGCCATATTGTTCTGAGACTTTTCTTTGTATAAAGGCAGCAGGGTGGGTGGGATCTCCATGTGCGTCAGACCTCTGGATCGAGCCTGGCAGTGCCCTGAGGTTTGGGGGGAGTGGTGGTGGAACCCCCTGCCTGCCTCTGCTGAGTTTGTTCGGGGCCCATACTCAGCTGGTGGGAAGCCAGGTGCCAGGCATAGTAGCGCTGGGGACAGGGAAGGGGTGGGCGGCTCCAAGATGGACCTTTCCTGGGAAGAAGCTCGGGGTTTGGCCCTGCTCCAGGGGCTGCAGGGGCCTCTCTGCTGTCTGGGATTCCAATCTCCACAGCTGGTGTCTGAAGACAATAAGACAGAGGCCTCCCCGCCCTGGGCCACCCCGCCCTGGCCCCAGATGGGCTGCGGTTACTGAGGCCCCCGCCAAGACGGTTGGTTCCTTGGGGAGAGGCCTGTGCTGAGCAGGCCCAGGCCAGGGTGGGCCGGGAGCGGGGTGGTCCTGGGGCGTGACATGCAGACTGGAAGGCTGGACCTTGTGGTCCCCTCTCCCCCTCAGGGTTGTCCTGTGGAGACAGGCTGGGGCCGCAGAGCCCTGAGGCGCAGAGCATCTGTGGGGAGCTCTCAGAGCGCCAGGCTCCAGGGGTCAGAGATGGAAGGACAGCCGCACCTACTCTCCAGGCCCTCCCCCGGGAGCTCCGAGGGGCCAGGCTGTGAGGATGCCCCGCCACCACCCAAGCTGGGGGGCTTGTGGCTTGAGATTGCAGAGCCTCGGGGCTGACTTAGCAGGAGAGCTCCAGCCCCGTGCAGGAACAGGGCCCAGGGCTGTAGGCAAGGGAGGAGGGCCTGGGCAGTTCCCCAACACCACAGCCTCACCTCCCCAAGTCTCTGGGTCTTTAACCCTCCTGTACAGCCCTGGGCCTGGCCCCCTCTACCCCCATCCCAAAGACAGCGCTATCTCCGCGGCCCTCCCCCGCTGCTCAGCTGTCTTCCCAGATAACCCAGCAGCCCCAGTGCTGCTCCCCCACACTCAGCTCCAGCCCCTACATTCCATCTCCCCCCACTCTGCTCCTCCTCCCACTTCTGGGACCAGCAGCCCCCTGCCCCGTGCAGTGCCCCCCCCAGGCTGTCCAGAGCCTGCGGGTCACCCACCAGCACCCCTCCACCTGCCACTCCCACCCCCTCCACCACCGGGGCTCCCAGCAAACCCCCCCACAGTGGTGGCCACAGGCACTTTTCTTCGCCTTCTCCCCCACCCCACCCCGAAGAAAGAATGGAGCCGTATATCTTGATGCCTCCAGTGGGCTTCTCCCCTCCCCCTGGCTTCCCCCCCAGCAAACCCTGGGAGGCTGAGGAAGGAGCGGAAAGACGGAGCTAAGCCTGCAGGAAATTAAACATGAAATGAAAACAAGCTCCTCTGATTCATTCTCTCATCCTGCCCCCCCCGGCCCCCATTCCAGGCCACTGATAAAGGGGGATCCCGTTTCAGCGACGCAGAGAGGAGACCCGATCCGCCCTTGGCTCTCAGCGGGCGGCCTGGACCTGGACCCCAGGAGCCCCTGGAGGAAAGGGGGCCCAGGAGGCTCTGGAGCAGGGGCTCAATGCCTCTCCTACACCAGACTCAAGACAGGGAGGCAGAATGACTCTCAAAGCAATGCCAGCACGCGCACGCGCGCGTGTGTGTGTGAGACGCTCGTGCACACACGCAGGTATCCCTGGAACCAGGGAGGGAAACTGAGGCGCAGCCCCACACTCGCTCCCTGCCCCCGCCCTCCCCACACTAACATGAGTCACACACACCCGGGCTTCTTTTCCTTTTAGCAAAAGACAGCAAGAAAGGTCAGGAGCTATAAATAAACAAGTGTGAAGTACTCTACAAACTCTCGGACAGCATTTCTCAGCTCTCACCTGCTGTTCGAGGCGGCACCACCCCGTGAGGACGGCAGTACAGATATTGGCCCATTTTCCAGACACAGAAACCGAGGCCAGCGGCCGTGCCGCCGCTGGGATGGGCGCTCTGCTGCGCAGCTAGAAGCCGGAGAGGGCGAGCAGCCTCCGCGCTGCACTGCGGGAGCCCTGCCCGCCGCCTCCTCCGGGGGCGCTCGGGGCGCCCAGCGAGGCCGCAGGCGGGGAGCCGTTGGCGTGCGCCCACTCGCCCCTGGAGTCCGCGGGCAGGGACGCCGCCCGCTGACAGAAACCTCCCTCTGCGGATCTCCGAGGCCTGCCTTTGACTCAGCCTGGAGCCATTTCTGGTCTGGAAGCTGATCCCTCCCGTCCTCACACCCTCTCCCACTGGTCCCTGCCCCCGTCTCCCCCCACCCCAGATCCCAGGTCATGGGCAGGGCGAGCAGGCCCCAAGTCCAGCTCTTGCCCAGGAAGCCTGGGAAAGTACTCGGGCTGTCAGAAGTGTTCCTGCAAAGCAGGCAACAGCCCCCCAATTCGTCAGAGACCACAGCTCACAAGCTTGGCTCAGAGACCACCCTCCCCACCAGGGCCCCACTCCAGCCAACGCCCCACTGCCCCTGCTCAGGGACAGGTGGGTCTTCGCTGCTCAGAGTCAGGCCAGCCTCTGCGTGAGACCTCGCGGTGGCCACCTTTACTGACCACACCCAGAGCAAACCCCTCGGCGGGGCATCAAGGCCTCCCACAATCTGACCTCTGCATCCATGGGTCTTTCTCTGCCACCGCCTGCCAGCTGGGCAGCGTGGCCTCCTGCGGTCTCCTGAATGTGCCCTTCTGTTCCTACACTCGGGCCAGCCCTCCCCTCCGCTCCCCTCCACGAAGCCATCCCTGAAGGCCTCTGCTGCCCAGCTGAGCCCCTGTTCTCCACGGGACCTTTAGCACAGGGGGCCCGAGCGGGGAGATTTCCAACATGAAGTCTGCAGAGAGGATTCAGATAGCAGGAATTCTGATTCCGGGCCACCAGACAGGCCCCAGGGAACCACGGAGCCTGTGGAGAATTACGGCCAGACTCGTGTGTGTGTGTGTGTGTGTGTGTGTGTGTCTAGAGAATGATCTTTCAGAGAAGTGGTCACAGCTTTTGATAGATTCCCCTGAGGAGTCCGTGGCCTGAGGCAAGTCAGGCCACACCGTGCTGGGGTTGCTTAGATGACCGCTAGGACGACCAGTGATGTGATGTGTGGGTGTGACACTTGTCTGCTCTGGATTCTGAAGCTTGGAAAAACGAAGTCTGGACCAAGATCACACTGTGGTTAGTTGGGGGTGAGCTTGCCTTCCCGACTCTCAGCACGGATCATTCTAGATGGTGAGCCTTGAGGCTAAAGCCTGAGGCAGACCCTTCCCTGCAGCCCCACGGCCCAGACCGTGTGCTGTGATGGGTGGGGGCCCCAGGGAATGACGAGTGCCACTCGACCCTCATGACAACTGCTCTGTCCTGTAGGTCTGGTTCCAGAACCGGAGGGCCAAGTGGAGGAAGAGGGAGCGTTTTGGACAGATGCAGCAGGTTCGAACCCACTTCTCCACTGCCTACGAGCTGCCCCTCCTCACCCGGGCTGAGAATTATGCCCAGGTAAGTCCCGGCCCCGAGCTGCCAGCTCTAGCCCCTCGGCTCCGGGAATGGGCATCTCAGAGGAGGGCCCAGGCCCCCTCAGATGGGACTCATCAAGCCCAGTGCAGGTGTGGGCCTGTTCGTCCCAGAACGTGGGAGGCCCGGGGCCGTTTCTGCCTACCCTACGTGCTGGCCCAGGCTTGGCTGGGTGTAGGGAGGGGCAGGCCAGGACAGAGAGGGTGGCTTTCTCCTCTGCCATGTTTGTCCCTTTTGCTGTGGGCATTGGAAGCAAGGCAGGCTGAAGACCAGGGGCCCCAGGCCCTCACGAGCCACTCGGAGCGTCTCCTAGGAAAGCGAAGTCTGGAAAGCTGGGGGGCTTGAGGCAAGACTATGGTGAACATGGAGGTCTGAGTCCCAAGACGGACTGTCCTCTGGCCCGACCTTTCTCACGTCAGACAAGCTACAAGCTCTCTGAGCCTCAGTTTCTTCTGAAAACTGGACACTGTAATAAACAGCCAGATAAAGGTCACTCTGTAGCTCTCAGCTCTCCCGGGTGGCTGTGTCCTGTCCTCTCCTCTGTCCCCTGCTGTCAACCTGTTCCCGGTCTAGCGACATTGGAGTCTTCAGTGAGAAGCAAAGGGGTGAGAAGTAGTGTGGGTCGTGGCCGACTCCGGGGCACCTGCAGACATGTCTTTCTAGCTGAGTCCACGGCTCACAGCCCACAACCTGCCTGGCACAGGTGACTGTTCCCTCCCCTCGGGCCTCTTGGTGGCGGTGGCAGCATGGCCTCTGCCTTCAGGTCCAAGCCCGGCCTTCCTGTTTGCTTTAAGACCCACTGTTCCGGGGCCCTGCTCTCCCATGGCCCCTGGGCGCCCCCTTCCAGACCAGCTCTGCCCCTCCTCCTGCCAGGATTCATGTGGCAGGGGTCAGAGGTCAGGCCTGGGGTGAGGCTGAGGAATGTGGGGTGTCACACACACACACACACCCCTCATCCTCAGCTCCTGCTGCAAACTTTCATCTCTCCCGTCCCTCTGTCCTGGGAGGATGGGCCTCCGGCCTGGCTCCGGGGTCTGGATCTCTGCTGCCTCAGCTCCGTGCTGGGGGGAAGGGGAGAGGACCAACACAGGGCAGGCTCATCCCTCCCAACACAACACAACACCCCATAGGCCCCTGATTCCCTCCACATCACCCCAACCAGGAAAATGTGGTCAGGTCACTCTGCCAGTGGGTCTTGTTGCCATGACTGCACCCCGTGGGGGCAGAGATCCCCCCTCATCCGGCTTTCAAGGGCCTTTCCTGAGTGGACAACAAACACCAGGTGGGCAGGAGAGCAGGCCAGCAGAAGCTGCTTGAGGGCCCCCAGGAATCGCATGCGCAGGGCTGAGAGGTCACATCTCCTCTGGTCCTGCTCACCCTGCCCCTCGACAGCCCAGGTCTGCCCCCCAGTCCACCCCCACGTGCTGCCTGGGCATCACACACACACACACACACACGCCCTGGCCTGGGGCACCCAGCCTGGCTCCATGCATCCACCCACGGGCACTCACCACCTCCTGAGGCAGCCCCTTCCATCCTGAGTTCCGAAGCCTCGAGGACACAGCCCTTGGAGGACACCTGGGAGCTCAGGCCCCACTGCCCCGCCCTGCCCCCCTCCACAACCTGCCAGCCCGGAGCCCCCGTTCCCACCGCCAAAGCTGTCTGAGTTCGGGGCGGCTCCCATTTCTCAGTGCCCGGGAGGCGCCGGCCCGGAGAGCAGCCCCAGGTGCATAAGACACAGGGCCTGACCTTCAGGGGCCCCGGGAGGAAGAGATCGAGTCCGCCACTGCACCCCAAATCCGAAGTCCGCCGGCTGAGCCGGGGGCTGCCCTCGGCGGCTTGGCTGTGCCCTTGAGGCAGCCCTGTAACTGGACCCCCGATGCGGTCTGAAGCTAGGTCCCGAAAACAGTTTCTCTGCCGGGAGCCAAGGAGCCAAAGCATAAAACCCAAAGCCTCCTGGGCCCGGATGGCCACAGAGGTTTGGAGAGGCCCCCGGGTACGACTTCGTTGTAACGATGGGCTTGGAAGCGGGGTGAGGTGGTCTGGGGGGAGGCGCGACCCCCCCCATGGGCCCGCCGCCCCCACCGCTGCCCCTGCCGGCCTGTGACAGCTGTCCCTTCCCTCTCCCCAGATTCAGAACCCGTCCTGGATCGGCAACAATGGGGCTGCCTCACCAGTGCCAGCCTGTGTGGTCCCCTGTGACCCAGTGCCCGCCTGCATGTCCCCTCACACCCACCCCCCTGGCTCTGGGGCCAGCGGCGTCACCGACTTCCTGAGCGTCTCGGGCGCCGGCAGTCACGTGGGCCAGACCCACATGGGAGGCCTGTTCGGAGCGGCGGGCCTCAGTCCGGGCCTCAATGGCTACGAGCTCAACGGGGAGCCGGACCGCAAGACCTCGAGCATCGCGGCCCTGCGCATGAAGGCCAAGGAGCACAGCGCGGCCATCTCCTGGGCCACATGACAGGGCACCCCTCGGCCTGTCCCCACGCCCTCCCCCGCCTCGGGGCACTGGCCACGCCCATGCTTCCCAGGCCCCCAGCCTCCCATTCGACTTTCCTCTTAGGAACCTAGCCTGGGCCGGGGGCCTGGCCCTCAGCACTTTCAGCCACCCCAAGTGTGAGGCCCCGCGGACCGCTGGGAGGGAGGGGCCAGCAGGTCCCGCCCGCCCTGGCACCGAGGCCGAGCCCCTGCTCCTGGCCAGAGGCAGTGGAGGAAGCCAGGTGGCCGAGTTTTGCAGCTTTGCATCCATTATAAGCTGAAGACCCTTTCTCCCCACTCCTCCTCTGCCCTGCCCGGTTTGAGGGCGGAGTCAAGGCTAGATTCCCATCCAGACCGAGCAGCGGCCTCGTGCTATCATGTCCGTCCTTCCCTCTGCCATGTGGTCCCCTGGTCTCCTGGTCCCTGGGGCCAGGGACTGTGTCTGAAGAATACAGTTCTGTCCTTCAGAGACCTGCAGAGTTGGCCCCTGCCCCTCCCATCCCCAGTTCTCCTCCTGAAAGTCCACGGAATCTGACCTCCTGGGCCCAAGGTGCCCGCCTCACCTGCACCCACCCTGGCCATCCCCTGCGCTGCATCTCCTTGGAGGGCTGGACAGAACGGGAGAGGAGCTGGAGCTGAAGAATCCTGCTGTCACCCAGCCATGCTGGTGTCTAGGAGAGGGGACAGCCCCCGACGGGGCACGTTCCAGCTCTCGTGCACCCTCAAACTCTGGATCTCGGAGAACACTGCAAGGGGAGGACACAGACTGCCCACAGTACCCACAGTGCTGGAAGAAGAAACGCTTCTAGAGAGAGGAAGAGCTGCAGGGAGGTGTCCGGGAAGGGACAGGGGCTCAGGCACTCACTTCCGCTCTCCTGACCGCCCAACACCCCACAACCCGCAGGTTGGATTTTCCAGGGGGCAGGTCCGGGCAGCTTCGTTTTCTAGCCAGCCAGGCCCCCCCGCCCAGGAGGACCTGGAGACGCCTGTCCCTTCCCCCACCCCTTCTGCTTGCTTGCCAGGCAGTGTCTTGGCGTGGAAGGACTTATACCTCGGAACACACAAGTAGGGCCTGGAGTCATGTTGGCAGAGGGGTCAAGAGCAGCGTGCGGAGTTTGCTAAAGGATGGGTGCTCACGCTCGGCCTCTCGGCCCCTACACTGCCTCAGACTGCCTGTCCCTCATCAGTCATCCCTGGAGCGGCACCCTACCTGCCAGAACCTTCCGCAGTGGGTGGGGGCTCTATGTTCTTCCAGGTGAGGGCAGAGAGAGCCCGCTCTTGCACTTCGTCCCTAGGGAATCCGAAATCTCAGCCCCCCGCTCCAGCCGCTAGAAGGGCTCGTGGGCTCCGCTCCTCTGGGTCGCTTGCCCTGTTCCGGATGTGGGGGCAGGATGCCGTCCGGAAGCGGTTTCCCTGCCTGCAGGAAGGTGCCTCCCACATCTGCCTCACTGGAGACCAGCCGCTTGAGTTTTGGCACCAGATCCAGCCGTCACCTAAGCTTGTGGGACACCGTCCCTGTCCTCTGAGGCCGGCCTTTAGGGCCCGAGAGGCCCCTCCAGCAGGCGGCCCCCCGGGGGACAAGTCCTCGCCTTTCCTACCTTTTGCCCTGATCCTGTCAGGGAGGAGGGCCAAGTCCAGCTGGCTTGGGGGACTGCACCCAGGACAGCCTCTTGGCTTGGCTGGGGGGAGATCCTCTGCCCTTGAGCCGCTCGAGGTTTAGAAGGAATCACAGTCCCGGTCTCTGCCTTCTGCTCTTATCTGCCCTGGAAACAGGCCTGGGCAAGGATCCGGCTTTGGCCTCCCTTGGTAAGAGTCAGACCTCTTTGTGAACCATAGCTCTAACATTGATCTTCTAGAAGTGAAAAGCATCTCGGACATGGAGTTAAATGTTGGTTTTAAATGTTCCAGATATCTGAGGATCTTGGAATGACTCTTAGGAAGCCTTTTCCAGTTCTGAGGTTCACTGAAATAACTCAAGCTCCCCAAATCTAGGAAGGGAAAGGGAGAAGCACTTAAGGCTGGGAATCGTTCCCTCTTCCCTTAAGGGCTCTGGTGACTGGCAAGGAAAAGGGAGGAACCCTCGTCATACCATGTTCTCACCCAGGAGGGGATCTGCACAGAGAGATGGAGCTGGGGAGAGCCCCAGAGGAGGAGGGGAGAGAGAGGAGGGGAGAGAAAGAGAAGGCAGATTCTTCTAGAAGGGACCCCTGGTGCTCAATTCCTCTGACTGCCTTCTGGCTGGGCTAGACCAAAGTCAGACAAATTTCAACCAAAAAGCTTGAGAAGAAAAAGCCTCTAATAGAGGGAAGCTCTGTGGCTCTGGCTGCCCTTTCCACCAACACAGCCAAGTATTTATGATTAAAATGTTGGTGTGAAATGTGCCTGTTCACCTCCCCATCGTAGCTCCCTGCCCCAGGCCCCCAGGGCCTGCCCCACACTCTGAGAATCATAGAACCTGGAGCCGGGAGGGACTTAAAGACCCTCTACTCAGTACACTCCCTTCACACCGGAGATAAGAAGGTCCCCACCCTGGGGGGCAGGGAGGGCAGGGCGGGGAGGGACTGCCCCGAGGAGTGAGGCCTTAGCCCACACTGGGTGGCAGGGCCTCACGCGACATCTCAGCTCTTGGTGGGCGGTCCTCCCTCTCATCAGCCTTCCCTCTGCTGCCTTCCCAGGGGCGGCTAGGCCCAGACCTCGGAGGGCAGGAGGCGTCCCCGCGGCAGCTCCCGTGAGGACCCCGCGAGCCTGGGGGACTCTCCAGGCCTGGCTGGCGGGCTTCTTCAGTGCAAGGGCTCAGGCAGGTGGGCAGAGACGAGCGCCGGCCGGCTCTGTGGGCCACCGCGAAGCAAATAAGCTTCAGGAGGCGAGGATCCCCTTTGGCTCCGTGCCTGAGATCGCGACAGAGACAGAGATGCGGACCTGAGGCGGCCAGCGGAGTGACAGGCAGCCTGCTGACACTGGGAGAGCCTCTGGGCCCCGCTGGGAGCAAGGCCAGGCGGCCGGGCCTTGACACGAAGGTGCTGCTACCCCCTCGCGGCCCTCACGACACCCGGGGCGTGGAAGGACAGGGCTCTGGGGGCACACACAAAGGCCTGTGCCCAGGTCTTCACCGGCACTGGGGGGGCATGGACTCTAACCTTTCTTGAATCCTTTCAACCATACTTGATTCTCGCCTCTCACTACCGCGCGTCCAGCTCGGGGAAGCATGGTGGCCTGGTCGCTTCAAAGACACTGCAGGGGGATGGGGGCAGCAGGCCTGAGGTGGGTCCCAGCATCCTCGGCAGTGCCACAAGGGGTCCAGCTCCAGGGCCCCACCAGCCCTCTCTTCGGCTGGGTAGGCAAGAGGAGCTTGTGTGTGAGAGCTCCTGTGCATCTCGCTTAGGCAGCCGTTCTGTCTCGGGGCCAGGTTAAGGGGAGACCGTCTCATGGGACACACTGGGGCCTCTGATCTGCTCGATGGCCCTGTCAGGGGCAACGGCAAACAGGACTAGCTGGGGGACGATGGTTGGCAAACCAGCCCCCAGGATAATCATCCATGGTCATGAAAGAGAAAAATGAGAAGACCCCGAGAACCCTACTTCCAAAGTCATAACAGCCCCACTTCACCTCACCGAGGATGCTGTCGGGAGGAAAGGCCTTCTGGCGAACCAAACATGACCTAGCCTCGCCCTCGCCCTCCCCTCCTCCCCTTCACGTACACACATAGAGCTAGGCCTTTATACTACTGATTTTGAAGGGCAGTTTTCAATGCCTAATAATCTGTTTGATGTGCAGTGGTTGCAAAGAGAGCTGAGCACTCCAAGGAGCGTGAGCCTCAGCCAACACTGACTGTTCTCATTGTAAGATATTTAACCCTGTATAAACGCAACTTTTCCTTTAGCTTAATGGCCTGGGGTGGAATATTAAAAATATATATTAAAAATACATTAAAAATTCAGAAAAAAATGTATAAAAAACGAGGTCAGTTCCATAAGGTTTTACTGCCTATAGCACCATGTAACTACATTATAGCAAACTATTAAAAGAATCATTTCTTGCCTTTTAAAGTAAGTTATTGCACTTACATCTTCTTTGGGAGGGGAGGAATATCGACGAGAAGGGGACTAGGACCTAGGCGTGGGGCCGAACGGCGAGCGCCAGCAACTGGGCGCTCCGGAGCACACTTCGCTGGGCACAGCCCACACTGTCTGTTTGGTTGGTGTTTGCAATAAACTCCTTCTCCTTCCTGCTCTCACCTGGAACCTGTCTGTTTTGTTCCTGACTTGTGACAGATGAAATGTGATCAGAGGGGCCTCTGAAATCTCACATTAATTGAAGTCGGCAAAAAATACTAACACTGCCCTTTTGAACTGCTGACACAGTACAGAATGGATGACCAGGGATAGATTAACAACAGGTGGCCCGGGCTGCTGCACAGAGAGGGGGCGCTGGGCCTGCAAGGGTCTGGGACAGCCCCCCTTCATCCCAGAGGACATGCCTGCATAGCAGGCAAGCTGGGCGGGGAGGTTTTGGGGGGGCAGCAGAAAGGGTCACTGCAGCTCCTTTGCCACCACACCCCGCCCCCCGACACCGTGGCTCGGGCGCGCTCAGCACTGCCCATGCGCTGAGGTCTTCACAGCGGCCCAACCAGCCCCTCGGTCCTGGAGTGCTGCTCTGCATTTCCAGGGTCTGTTCTGAAAGCAGGGAGAGCTGGGACATGGAGTCCAGGGCAGGGGAGCCTGGCTGCTTGGCACAGAGCACCAGAAGGCCTCCGGGAGAGGCAGGTCCCAGTCTTGGCTCTACTCCTTAGTGGCTGGAGGGAACTTGCAGGAGATGTAGCCAGATGATTTTTTTTAAAAGCAAGGCTCTAGAAGCAAATTACGAAGCAGGGAGGGCCCAGGTTCTGCTACAGAATAGGGGCTTCCTTGCTTTCTGAAGAGGCAGTTAGCCTCTGAGGGACCACAGTGTGGAGAGGGGGGTCAGTTCTCATGTCAAAGTGGGCAAGAAGCCCGTCCCTGACCAGGTCACCAGCATGGGGGAGGATTACAGGGTAGCCTTTGTAAGCCGACACGGCACAGTGACAAAAAGGACGACGATCGTCTCCCGAAGAAAGACATCTCCCTCTGGTCACCAGCAGGGCATCCACCACGAAGGCCCTTCCCATCCTCTCTTTCCAGCTTGGCAAGTGTTGCCTTCTTGGAGCCACATCTCTGATTTGCTACCTGTGGTGAGTGAGGTCCTATTCAGTATAGCCACGACTGGGTTTTAGGTTGGCCTGGGCTGGGCATGTGTTTTTAAAGAAGACACTTGTCATCTCTTCGGGCTCGGGGTCAGGGTGGCATCCCCAATCACTGCCAAGTGCCCAGGCAGGAACTGAGGCGGAGAGGGAAACGCTGTGTGCACGCGGTGCTGTCCGCCTCGTGGCCCTGAGCAGCCCAGCCTCCCAGAGTCCAGGTGAGTGCTCGGCCTAAGCGTGGGCGGCTTGACAGGGGCCCATCCCTGGGACCCACGCCTCTGAGGACAGTCTCTGGGAGGGCGAGGCCAGCAGGCCTTTCTCGAATAAGACTGTGCCTCAGCCCTCCAGGACCACTCGCTGCCCCCCACACTATCTGGGGCCTTTCACGTGGCCACATTATTGGACGTGCCATCTGTTTAGAAGGGGGCTCACACCCCCCTGCCAGCCCGCACCAGGAGAATTCCCATTAGTAAGGCTTCCTCCCGACGGTGACACCCTCCATGAAGCTCCTCCCTAAGTCCAGGCCCCCCCCCCACCTGCACCGAGGTCAACTGCTGGCCCCGCAGTGCTCCCGCAGCACTGTTTCTAAGATTGTTTCAGCACGTATCTGTACAGTTTCTACTTCCCTGCCTGCCCGCCCCACAAGCCTAAAAGGCTCCGAGGAGAGACAGGTTGGTTCTGTTCACATTTGATGTCTCAGAAAATACTCAACTGTATAACTGAGTGAATAAACGGGAAGATGGGAATGAGGCAATGCTCAGGTCACGATGGGAAGAGGAAGGTCAGAGAAGGGATTCAGGTAGAGAGAGCTGGAAGCTGGCTCAGGTCACCAGGGATCAGCCAGGAGTGAACTCAAGAGCCTCCACCTGGCCGTGGGCCTTGCCCACCCTGTTCTTCCAGGGGTCAAGGGCACTGGAGACTCGCCAAAGCCAGGACAGGAAGCCTGGCCTCTTTGTTCAGCGTTCCTGGGGTAGAGACAGCACGAGGCCAGCTCCCCACGACGGCCCAAGTGGCCTCGTGACCCCGAGTGCTCGTCTCAGACCTCTTCTGCTGAGCCTTGGGCTCAAACCCTACTTTCTCCAAGTCGTCCCTGGGTAGTCCTCATGCCCCTTTGCCCCCACACGGCCACCTGCCCCGGGGCGGTGCGCACGTAGCCCCCCTGCCAACCCAGCGGAAGCTTGGCCTGCCTCAGTTCCTCCCCAGTCCCTCTGCCCCAGGTCTCGCTACAGGAAGCAGGGCCGCCCTCAGGGCGCCGCGAGCGGGCCGGTGTGGTCGGTTCCCGGCAGGAGCCCCCGGTGCAGCTGCTGGGAGCGGCGGGGTGCGCAGCGGTGGCCTCCCCCCGACAGGCCCACACTTGCGTGCTCAGCTGCTGAGGAACAATGGGCCCTCCACAAATGGCCTGTTCCCCAAAATAGGGCCACGGCAAACGGTCTCGGCGCTCAGAAGTGAGAAGATGCGTGCCAGCTCCAGAGACAATGGGGTGTGAGAGTTGACATTTTCCCAGGAATTCTGTGATGCCAAACAGATTTTTCTTCCGGCTCTCCACAGACCAACAGGCTTGGGGAAGGCGAACTTCCGAAAGGAGCTGCAGTTGATGACCATGTGCGCACCATGTGTTAAGGTGTCGCCTTACGTGGCTGGGAGCAAAGCCGCGTGGGGCCTGCACGAGATGTCCCCGGACCCGGGGCAGGGCCCGCCGCAGACGCCCCACGCTGCGGCCTCACAAGCCCCCTGCCCGTTCCTTCTCTGTCCTCCCCTCACAATGCTTCTCTGTGACGTCCAGGCTCTGTGGGAAAGGCACGAGCTCCTGCCGCTGTGACACGAAGGCCCAGTGCTACGACGGAGAGAGGAGGAGGAGAAGCGACTGTGCGCACACGAGTGCTGGCAGGACGAGGGAAGAGGGGAGGCCAGCCACCCACACGCTGGGGAGGGGTGAAGCCCCAAGCGGCCCGTATCTCCTCTCGGCCGCAGGTTTGCACGGCACGCTCTGTTGAGAGGTGACCACCTCTTAGCTCGGTTATGTCAAGCCATCTGCTACTCTCCACCAGTTCATCTGTGAAATGGGGACAAGCGGCTCTCTCCCGCTCATTTCGGACGGTTATGGCGTCCGAAAGCACGACAGCTTTCCAAACGGGCATGCTGAGCAGACAGCAGAAATCACGCACTCCGATGTATGGGTAGCTGCCTTGCCGGGAAGCTCCAAGGACCCCCGGTTACTCACGGGGTTGAAAAGGGGGTGCCAGTGAGTGAGCTGGTGGGGAGCAGTGTAGGAGTAGGCTCGGGCTGCGCGAACGAGACACCCCCCCCCACAGAGTGGCTTAAACATGGTTATTTTCTCAGTTCTGCAGAAGAGAAGTCCACGATCAAGGTGCTGGCAGGTTTTGTTTCCAGCGAGCCTTCGCTTCCTGGCTTGCAGACGGTCCCTTTCTCCCGGTGCGTTCCCACGACGTGTCTGTGCTCGTGCAGAAAGAGTTCTGGGGTCTCTTCCTTTTCTTCTGAAGACACCAGTCCTATGGCATTACGACCCTACCCTTATGACCTCGCTTAGCCTTTATGACTTTCTTATAGGCCCTATGTCCAAACCTAGCCACAGTGGGGGAATTAGGGCTTCCCTCCATGGATTTTGCAGGGGGACACAATTCAGCCTATAACAGGCAGTGTGGCTGGTGTGTGACACAGGAGGGGATGCACGGAAGCAGACGCACACTGTTCTTCCCCATTCTCATGTCCCAGAGGCTCTCAGCAGGTCTCAGGAAGTTCCCAAACGGGCCCAGCAACATCTTGACTCCGTGCCTTGTCACTTTCTTCCTAGGCCACCGTGAAGTGGTCCCGTGCCATTCCTAGTCCCTCCCTGCCTGCTCCATCCCACTGCCAACACTGACACCAGAGCGGCTGCCAACGACCAGCTTTGATCACATCTCTGACTCCACTGAGCATCTGAAAAGCCTCTGCACAGCCTACACAGACATTTCAGCTCTTTTATTTAGGCCTAAACTCCTGTCCAGCCTCATCTTTTCTAACACCCCAGGCTGGAGTCAGGGTTCCTGTAAATCCAAGACATCATTACACTTTCTCATCTTTTTTAAAAAATCATTTTATCTGATCATGATGTGAACTCTTTAATCCCCACCCTCTATTTCCCCCACTCCTGTCCCCTCCAGTAACCATCAGTGTTCTCTATAGTTAAGGGTCTGTTTCTTGCTTTGCCTCGCTCTCTTCTCCCCCCTTCATTTGTTTCTTAAATTCCACATACGAGTGAGATCATATAGTATCTGTCTTTCTCTGATTTATTTCGCTAGCATTATACTCTCTAGCTCCATCCATGCTGTTGCAAATGGCAAGATTTCATTCTTTTTTATGGCTGAATAATATCCCATTATATACACGCATGTGTATATATATATATATATATATATATATATATATAATCTCTTCTTGACCTATTCATCAGTCAATGGACACTTGGGCTGCTTCCATAGTTTGGTTATTGTAGATAATGCTGCAATAAGCCTAGGGGTGCATGTATCCCTTTGAAATAATATTTGTATTTTTGTGGTAAATACCCAGTAGTGCAATTCCTTGATCATAGGGCAGTTTTATTTTTAATTTCTTGAGGATCCTGTTTTCCACAGTGCCTATACCAGTTTGCATTCCCACCAACAGTGCAAGAGGGTTCCTTTTTCTCCACATCCTTGACAATACTTGTTTCTTATGTTGTTAATTTTAGCCATTCTGAGAGGTGTGAGGTGGTATCTTATTGTAGTTTGGATTTGCATTTCCCTGATGATGAGTGATATTGAGCATCTTTTCGTGTGTCTGTTGGCCATCTGTATATCTTTTTTTTATAATAATTTTTATTATGTTATGTCACCATACAGTACATCCCAAGTTTTTGATGTAAAGTTCCATGATTCATTACTTGTGTATAACACCCAGTGCACTGCAATACGTGCCCTCCTTAATACCCATCACCAGCCTATCCCAATCCCCCGCCCCGAAGCCCTCAGTTTGTTTGCCAGAGTCCATAGTCTCTCATGGTTCATTCTCCCTTCTGTTAACCCCCCCTTCATTCTTCCCTTTCTTCTCCTTCCGATCTTCCTACTTCTTATGTTCCATAAATGAGTGAAACCATATGATAATTGTCTTTCTCTGCTTGACTTATTTCGCTTAGCATTATCTCCCCCAGTCCCGTGCATGTTGCCGCAAATGTTGTGAAATAGGTCTTTTTAATGGCCGAGTAATATTCCATTGTATATATGGACCACATCTTTTTTTTTTTTTTAAAGATTTTATTTATTTATTCGACAGAGATAGAGACAGCCAGCAAGAGAGGGAACACAAGCAGGGGGAGTGGGAGTGGAAGAAGCAGGCTCATAGCGGAGGAGCCTGATGTGGGGCTCGATCCCATATCGCCGGGATCACGCCCTGAGCCGACGGCAGACGCTTAACCGCTATGCCACCCAGGCGCCCCCAAGGACCACATCTTCTTAATCCAGTCATCTGTTGAAGGGCATCTCGGCTCCCTCCACAATTTAGCTATTGTGGACAATGCTGCTATGAACATTGGGGTGCATATGGCCCTTCTCTTCACTATGTCTGTATCTTTGGGGTAAATACCCAGTAGTGCAATTGCTGGATCATAGGGAAGCTCAATTTTTAACTTTTTAAGGGACCTCCACACTGTTTTCCAAAGTGGCTGTACCAACTTGCATTCCTACCAACAATGTAGGAGGGCTCCCCTTTCTCCACATCCTCTCCATTTGTTGTTTCCTGCCTTGTCAATTTTTGCCATTCTAATTGGCATAAGGTGGTATCTCAATGTGGTTTTGATTTGAATTTCCCTTATGGCTAATTATTTTGAACATTTTTTCATGTGTCTGTTAGCCATCTGTATGTCTTCATTGGAAAAGTGTCTGTTCATATCTTCTGCCCATTTTTTTATTTGATTATTTGTTTCCCATGTATTGAGTTTCAGAAGTTCTTTGTAGATCTTGGATACTAATCTTTTATCTGTAGTGTCATTTGCAAATATCTTCTTTGGAGAAATGTCCGTCCATGTCTTCTGCACATTTCTTAATTGGATTATTTGGGTTTGGGGTGTTGTTTGATAAGTTCTTTATAGATCTTGGATATTAGCCCTTTATCTGATATGTCATTTGCAATATCTTCTCCCATTCCATAGGTTGCCTTTTAGTTTTGTTGTTTCCTTTGCTGTGCAGCTTTTTATTTTGATGTAGTCCCAATAGGGTTTTTTTCTTTCATTTCCCTTGCCTCAGGTAACCTATCTAGAAAATTGTTGCTGTGACCAATGTCAGAGAAATTACTGTCTGTGCTCTCTTCTAGGATTTTTACAGTTTCACGTCTCCCAGTTAGGTCTTCAATCCATCTTGAGTTTATTTTTGTGTATGGTGTAAGAAAGCAGCCCAGTTGCATTCTTTAGCATGTGGCTGTCCAGCTTTCCCATCATTTGTTGAAGAGACTTTTTCCTCTTGTATATTCTTTCCTCCTTTGTCAAAGATTAATTGACCATATAATTGTGGGTTTATTTCTGGGTTTTCTATTCTGTTCCATTGATCTATGGGTTTATCTTTGTGCCAGTACCATATTGTTTTGATTACTACAGCTTTGTAATATAATGTGAAATGTGGAATTGTGATGCCTTTTTTCTTTTTCAAGATTGCTTTGGGGGCGCCTGGGGGCTCAGTGGGTTAAGTGTCTGCTTTCGGCTCAGGTCATGAACCCAGGGTCTGGGGATCAAGTCCCACGTTAGGCTCCCTGCTCAGTGGGGAGTCTGCTTCTCCCTCTCCATCTACTCCTCCCCCCATTCATGCTCTCTAAAAAAGAAAATTGCTTTGGCTATTAGAGGTCTTTCGTGGTTCCATACAAATGTTAGGATTATTTGTTCTAGTTCTGTGAAAAGTGCTATTGGTATTTTGATAGGGATTGCATTACACCTGCAGATTGCTTTGGGTAGTATGGACATGTTAACAATATTAATTCTTCCAATCCACAAAGACAGAATATCTGTCCATTTTTGGTATCTTCTTCAATTTATTTCATTAATGTCCTGTAGTTTTCAGTATGTAGGTCTTCCACTTTCTCGGGTAAATTTATTCCTAGGCATTTTATTGGTTTTGGTGCAATTATAAATGGCATTATATTCTTAATTTCACTTTCTGCTGCTTCATTATTAGTGTACAGGTATGCAACAGGTTTCTGTGCATTGATTTTGTATCCCACAACTTTACTGAACTCACTTATCAGTTCTAGTTTTTTGGCAGAGTCTTTAGGGTTTTCTACATATGGTATCATGTCATCTGCAAATAGTGAAAGTTTTATTCCTTCCTTACCAATGGGTGCCTTTTATTTCTTTATGTTGTCTGATTGCTGTAGCTAGGACTTGCAGTACTATGTTGAATAAAAAGGGTAAGAGTGGACATTCTCGTCTTGTTCCTGATCTTAGGGGGAAAGCTCAGTTTTTCACCATTGAGTGTGATGTTGGCTATGGGTTTTTCATCTGAGGCCTTTATTACGTTGAGATATGTTCCCTCTAGACCTACTCTGCAGAGGGCTTTTATCATGAATGGATGTTGTACTTTGTCAAATGCTTTTTCTGCATCTATTGAAATGATCATATGGTTTTTATCCTTTCTCTTATTGATGCGACATATCACCTTAATTGCAAATTTTGACTCCCTTCCCTTGCATCCTGGGAATAAGTCCCACTTGATCATGTTGCATGATTTTTTAAAATATATTGTTGGATTCAGTTCACTCATATTTTGTTGAGGATTTCTGCATCACACTTCCATTCTTCTTGTTTCCTTTCACTCTCCTCAGGTCAAAGTGCCTGCCCCAACCTCTCAACACATCCCCATCCACCTAGTAGTGCCCATCTCCACCTATTAATGCTCCAGAACCACCTCAGGTGCCACTTCCTTCCCCAAGTCAGAAGTGATCACACTCTCCCTTCCATGGCAGGGAACGTGTGCAACTCACCCTTAATTATGCACTTATACAAGAGGATTTTAAGTGACTTATCTCCTGTATTCATTAATTTCACTATACGCTCCTTGAAGGTGGAAATGGTGTATTCTTCAGCTATTTATCTGTAGCACCTGGCAAAGCATCATAGCAAGCATTTGATGTTAGCTGGATGGCTGGCAAGTCTGCATTCCACATCAAGAACATATCAGAAAACCCTAAATTAAAGCAATGGAACTGGAGGCAGCCTAGATCCTGAGGCCCCAAGAAAACATCCAAGTTAAGAAGGGAAAGGGATCCCAGCCCAAGACAAAACCGAGGAGCTGTGAAAGGTGACAGTATTTCATCACCACTTAAAAAATAATCTTTACTGAAGTATAATTTACATAATCAATTTTAAGTGTAGACTCAGGTGAGTTTGGACAAACATATATGTATATACACATACACACGTAACCATCACCATATTCCCCTTATGTCAAAAAGTTCCCTTGTGATTCATCCCAGTCAATCCCCAGCCTTAGGCAACCACCGACTTACTCTATCAGTCTAGATGAGTTTTACCTGTTGTAAAGCTTCATCAAAGTTACACGCGCGCACACACACACACACACACACACACACATATGTAAGAATGTATGTATGTACAGTATGTACTCATTTGTGTCTGGCTTTTTGTTTACCTGTTTCAGAAAATCATCCATGTTGCGCGTCTCAGTAGTTTCTTAATTTTATTGCTTAGTTGTATTTCATTGTATGGATATACCACAATTTGTCTATCCATTCATCTGTTGAACATTTGAATTGTTTCCAGTTTTCAGCTATTCTGTATAAAGCTGCTATGAATGTTTGTATGCATGTCTTTTTGTTTTCTATGGTTTTCTTAAACATACATTTTGTAGATCATACCTATTTATTCCTCTTCTATTTTTTGAAAAAAGTTTGTATAAGACTGGTATAATTTCTTCCTTAATTGTTTGATAGAATTTGCCAGTAAAACTATGTGGGTTTTTCTTTGAGGTAAGTTTTAAATTGTGGATTTGATTGCTTTAACATGCAATACTGTATAATTTTGCCCTTTATTGATATAATTATCTATACTGTTTAATTTTGCCCTTTATTGATATAATTATCCCCCACTTTTCTTATGATTCATGATTGTCTAGTATACTCTACCTGTATTTTATAGTGTTTTCCTTATAGATAGCATTTAATTGCTCTTGCTATTTAATTCAGAATGATAATCTCTACCCTTTACCTAGACTGTTTAGACCATTTACATTTAATGCAATTACTGATATATTTGGGTTTAGGTCTACTCTCTTTTTTTTTTTTTTTAATTTGTCCTGTCTGTTCTTTGTATAGTTTCTTCTTTTTCTGTCTTTTTGATTAAATATTTTTCCGGCGCTCCACCTTCAATACTGTCCTATTAGCTATGCCTCTTCTAAAGGTTTTTAGTGGTTGCTCTAGTATTTACAATGTGCATCTTTAATTTATCACAGTCTCTCTTACAGATAGCTTCCCAGCTTTCTTCCTAACTCATCAGCAACTTTTCAGTCTCCTTTTCTGGGTTTTCCTTTTTTTTTTTTCTCTATTAATGTTTAGTAGGCCTAGCAATCAGGTCCCAATTCTTTTCTCTTCTCAACATATACTGACTCTCTAGGCAATCTCATCTACTCTAGACGTTTTAAATCCCATCTATATATTCAGTCCTAACTTTCCCCCTGAGCTCTAGATCTCTAACTGCTTAAATGACACAACCACTTAAATGTCCAAAAGGTATCTCAAACTTAGCATGTCTGATGTAAGGCACTTGATTTTCACCTTCAACCCTTGACTGCCCTCATCCCGGCATAGTCAACATATTCTAGTTAATGGTATCACTCTGTTACTAAGGACCAAGACCTAGGAGTTGGCTGTGAATCCTCTATTGTTTTCTTCTACATTCATCAAGAAGTCCAGTAAGACTGTATTCCCAGTATAACTTCTTACTACCTCTGCTACTACCATCCAAGTCTACCATCTAAGCCACCATCTTTCACTTGGGCTCCCTAAAACAGCCTTCTAACTGACTTCCTTTCCTTCATTCTTGCTCCATGTAACCTCTCCACATAGTAGCTGAAATGATCTTTTAGGAAAATACCATTCAGATATCGCTGCTTTGCTTAAAAACTTCCAGTGTCTTCCCATCACACACAATAAAAATTTAGAATCCTTTTGGCCTACATGGTCCTATCACAATTTGGCTTTGGCCTACTTTTCCGGTGTCATCTCTCCCATGCTCTCCACACTAAATGCACAGGCGTTCTTGCTGTTCTGAAAACAAGCTGAGCTTTTCCTGCCTGAGGGCCTTCATGCTAGCTGTTCCCTCTGCCTGGTACCCTCATGGTTCACTCCTCCTCAACATTTACATCTGTGCTTAAATGTCACTCTGACCAAGCCATCTACAACACCTCCTCATGCCCAAGCCACTATCTCCTCTTACTCTGCTTTGTTTTCTTCACAGCATTTATTACCATTTGAAATGATATTCATTTACTTGTCTACCTTCTTAGAATGTTAACTTTTAGATAAAAATGGGCATTTTGTTCTGTTCAATGTAGCATCCTCACATAAAGAACAGTATCTAGTACATAGTAAGTGCTCAATGAGCTGAACTGGTTGAATGAATCCATCACATCAGCCTTCTTATTTTTTAAAGGAAAAGAATCTTGATGAGTCAGTAGACTAAAAACACCTGAGTGAAAATTTACTTTCTCTTGGTCCCCTCTCTGAAAGTGAATTAAATCTCACTGTTAGGCACAGCTCTCTTCATTAACAGCCTTCAGGTTCAGGTTGTGTCTACAAAAAGATTTCTCTACTGACTTATCAGGCTAATCCTTCCTGAGTAGCTGACGCTCTTCAATCCAAGCTCTGATAGACAGGGCTCTGTCCTGCTCATAGTCTCACTGGGTACCTCTGACGTGTTGTCAAAGCCTGAAGGAGGCAGAAATCACTCCTTAGGAAGTCCTAAATCAGAACATTTGCTAGTTCTCACACCTAGACACAGCATGTAATACACTGCACTGGGCGCCCAAATGTTTCCTTTCTATTCCAGCATTGTCCTAAGTCACCCTCTCCAGTGAGATGGTGTAGCCATGGGACTAAAAGGAGCATCAATCTGATATTCATGGATATTCATCCTTAGGGCTTCTGAAGAAAGGCCAAGACACAAATGGCAACTGGAAGATGCTACAAGAAGAGAGGAAAAAACCCCCTTCATCTCCCAAGAATTGGAGAAGATACAGTTAATGGACTCCTCATTTGGCCAAGTTGTCAATACACTGAACCAAACTGGTGACAAGAACAAAGCTGTTACAAGAGAAGTTATTGGGACTATATCCAGAAAACAGGAACAGAGACTGGGCACAGAGTAGGCCTTAGAAGGCAGGGGATGAAGGTAAACCCTTCAGGATCTACTGGAGAAAGACTATTGGAAATCCTATAGGAGCTGCTGCCACCAATGCACAATTTTTGTTAATTACCTCAATTGTGGCTGTTATCCCCTTAATGAGAAACACAACGTTACTTCTAAGCAGGCAGTGAGGCTGGCAGAAAGCTGAAACCTGAAAATCAGCAGATACAGGGCTGCATACAGACCTTACTATTGAAATTAAGCCACATCCAAAACACAGGGGGTAGGACTCCAAATAGCTTCAGACAGCAGCCAGCCATGCAGGGCCCTCACCAGGCACCGGATGGACGCTCTCTGGACTCGTCAAGAGGCCCAGATCCCAAGTGCTCATTTCAATAACATAAGAAAATAAACATGGGGCTTATTTATAGTGCAGGAAAAGGACTGGGGCAAAAGAACCACTCATTTGGTAATCCACCCTGACGGGGCCAGATAGGATCCAGACCCCCAAGCTCTCTAGTAACAGGGTGAGCAGAAATAGGGGCCAGAAGAGGGCTGGCTGCCAGCATCACCAGGTACAACCTTGTAAAGGCCCTGGTTAAGAGAAGCAGAAAAGATCTCATATGAATGAGAAAAGATCTCATTCCGTCTCACCATCCTGGGTCTAAGTGCTCTTGCTACCTCCAGTTTCTGGTTGAAGAAACTAAGGGATGGGAGTGGACTCTCTCAAGGCCAAGGAAGGCTCAGGGTTCAACTCAAGGGAAGGTTCTATGAGAAGAGGAAACAAAAACATCCTTGCATCCTCCAGGCACTGGAGAAGATGGTGTTAACGGATTCGTCATTTACAGCTGGGACTAAAACATATACGCACAGTCCTAGGCCACTGACGGGTTCCCACCATCTTACACAGCTCAAGAACTCCTGCTAGAATTGGAGCACCTTAAGCTCAGGACAGTCTTATTCAACTCTCCCCGGCACAGAGTCTAGCAAAAAGTGTATTTCGATGAATGAATGATTAGAAAAACTGAACTGAATAAATGTTCTCTTACCTCACCTGGATCAATAAGCAGCTGGCTGTCCTTCAGCTGTGATCACCAGAAAACCAGACGCTCCCTGAGTTTATTCTAGGGCACAGGTGCTAATGATGTAAGTTGGTGGCTACAAATAAAAGCCCAAGTAGATATATTCTGAAGGGAAGGCTCTTGTGGTGGCTTCCATAAGAAAACACTCTATATGGAGTGGCTGGTGGTTTGGGTGTGAGACATATGGACTCCAGTCCCTGCTCCGTTGGCGGCTCTCACCCCATGTGCAGCTCCTGAGAGGCTGCAGACAAGATGGAGCTTTGCTGAGAAACCTCTAGCAGACACAGCTGCCTGATAGCTCTCGAGAGCCACGCAGCCACCCTTCCCTTTCTTTTGTCTTCTGCCTGACAGCTCTCTACCCTTCAGGCGGACTGGGAAGAAATGCAGTCAGGGGCCCAACTAGTTGGGAGTAGAAAAAAGAGAAAACTCTACCCTGAAAAGGTGGTAAATTTGTGGAAACAAAATGCCAGACACAGATGGTGGTGACTCAACTGTTTCTTGAAAATGAGAGAGGTCTGGAAAGTTGGGGGGAGGGGGTCCCAACTCTGCCCAGTCATCTTCCCTGTGTGTCAGCAATGGTGAGCCTGAAATGAAAAAGCCATGGCACGCAGTTGCCTGTGAAGACCCACACCCCATCCCCGAGAACCTGGAAGTCACCAAGCCTGAGACTGAAATCCCTGACTAGTCCATCTGACAGCGACAAAGGCAGATGAGAGGCTGTGGGTTGGGCTTAGAATGCTCCCATCCCAAAGAGGGGGGAAAACCTTAACAATGCAGTAGAGTCCTGCCTAACTGTCCTCTGCCAGAAGGTCCATGGAATCTGTTCACAGATCGTCAGATGATGCTTGGTTGGCACAATGGGGCCGCAAGCTGTCCCTGATTATATTCAGAAAACAGTGAGTATCAAACATTGGCCTCGGATAGGAGCCCCAGGGCTTAGAACAGAGCAGGGCTGAGGTGAGGAGACAGGCCCCTGGTTTCAAATGCCTGCAGGCCCTGCAGTGCAAAGCTCAGGTTGCTTCCAGAGTCTTCCTGGATGGCAGCTGCCTGCCAGTATGGTGAGCACGCCTGCCAGGACGGCTCCTCAGGAAGTGGCCGAGCGCCTGGGGGCCAGTTAAAGCACTGCCCCTGCCTCTCTGTGCCAGGGCTGCTTGGGGAACAGCCTGCCGCGGCTTCTGCTGCTGCAACACGCTACCTGGGCCATGAGAGATGGAAATGGGAGCCTACCCCTCAAAGAAGCTAATGGCCCCACAGCAAGGGGACCCACCAGGCTCAGGATGGGTGGCTGACGGGAGACGTCCGGCAGCCCAAACCTCTCTCCCTCCCAGCTGGGCTCCCACAGGACCCTCTCACTGGCCAGCCATGAAGTGTCGCCAGACCTGACCCACTTCCCCAGGGGCCTCTGCCTTCAGCTATTTCTTACTCCTACCATCAAAGGGTGTTGAATTTTACCCCAGAAATCCCATCTTCAGGGCCTGAGGTTAGAAACCTGCATCTTGCCGTGGCAGGAACATTCCTACCAGAGACCACCAGGCAGCCGCTGAGGGCACAGGGTGATCAGCAGCTCCTTCAACGAATGACAGCCAAGAGGCAGCCTGCCCCTTCCAGCTCCCAGGCCTGGTCAGCACACGCCAGGACGACGCTCACTTCTTTCTGAAGGCAGCGGAGAAACTAGCCTGAAAAACCGCAAGTTGGGAGCCCAGCTGGAAGGACATACGGCTTTGGTAGAGGAGCCAGTAGCCAGAGTTCTGAACTTCATGACACTGAGCTCAGAGAAGAGGCAGTATCGCATCATTAGCGGAAAAGAACTGGAGATTCTGACAACAGAAGTTGTGATTCTCCTCTTCAATTTTCCTAGAGCGGGAGGTTCTCGCCTAAACACGAGGGGGGCTTGCTAAAATACACGAGATAAGAATATTAAGAACTATGTAATGTTAACCAGCAGAAAAGCGTTTCCAACCTGCATTCCAAGCTGGCTCATCCCAGTTAGGTCCCTGGGGGCAAAGGCGAGTGACTTAGTGCACATATGGGCCAGAGCCAGGGCCGGCTCAGGTTTATCTTCTGTACAGACCAGCAAGATGCAATTTCTTAAAAAAGATTTCTTAAGCTAAACCCAGCTGTTGTCTGCTGTAGGCCAGAACATGACATTTTAATTAGCATTATTGTTCCGCTTCTGAAACCAGGCTCTGTGGCATCCCAAGGGCAGATGATCCCAGCCCAAGCTTATGGGTGAGGCTTGCTGGTGAGCAGCTCAGAAATACACGGAGAAGGGGGCGGAGTTCCCAGCCCCCTTGGAACCCATGAATCATGACCACTCGCCGTATCCCTGTCCTGGATCTCTCCTTGTGACCTGTACCACCTGTCTGTTCATAGGATAGAAACTTTGAGGTTTCAAGTGCCTAGGATATAATACTCATTCTGTAATAGAAATGTTTCCATGCTATGTTGCCAGATGGAACCCGCAATATTTCTGGGGGCAGTGAGGTGCCTTGCATGGAGTTTTCATGCCCTGAGAAGTCCGGTGACGCCTAAGAAGGTGAAAAAGTCACCCCAACACAGCCCTCGGGGCTCCCGATCATCTCGGATTGAAGTGTTCCTCTTCTAAAACCAAAGGGCTAATGAAGTTTTTAAAAAGGAAGAGAAAGAAAACATTTACCCTCAGAGAGGGGGACCCGGATTACAAGCCAGACACTAAGGCAGTGGATCCAGCGCCGTGAAAAAGAGCAGAAAACCCGAGGGGGCGAGGCTGAGGGGACTACACGCATACGACGTTGGCGCAGATCCTGGCTGCTAGCAGGGATTGAAATGTGAGGCCCAACCCCTCCACCCACCCCGAATCTGGGGAAACAAACTAGGGAACCCCAGAAAGGGTAGCAGTACTCACCGCCCATGACAACAGAACGCCCTTCTCTTGGTTTCTATCCTACCATCCCCAGGATTATGAATACGAGACTAAGCACCTTCCCATGTCCCCTACTGACGAGAATATAATTATTCAAATCCAGAGTATTTCTTAGGCACCAGTGTTTGAAGGTAACATGCTGGACAAATCACAGCTTCCGTGTCCGTACCTGCAACATGAACGGGTGGGCAGAGGCTGCATCTCGTCCCTTCCACCAGGAACAATCCAGTGGTCTCCCTCCTCATTGTGAGAGAAGATGAACTCTCGTGATTCCCACTTCCAATTCTGCTACTTCTTGAAGTTTCCTTTGACCTCTCAAAGTCTATGGGGACGTACCTGAAGCGACTCTTGTTAAAACTACACGTTTAAAAACTAACGCTTGGTAACTATTCACCTTCATGTCACTCAAGAGAACAACGGATGGTGTACGAGTGACTTCGACTGGCACGCAGCTAGGTTTCAGTAATTATAACCATATTCCAAGCCAATTGTTATGTATTTTGTGTTCTGGGGACATGTGTTATGGCTAAAGCCCAAACTGCGGCTAATCTTAATATTAGAGCCAGATAAATCTGTTTCGAATCCATAACATCTAACATTTGCCAGAGTAGATTTGTTCATCAGCGGGGCTTAAAGAGGTATAATTCACACATGTGCAATATTACTAAATGCTGAAATTGAACGATCTAAATATACCGGCAACTATTGCAAAGCGGTTGTTAGAGCAGCATTTAACATTAGCCAGAACTTCCCTGGCTAACGTTCAGTTTACACCGAAAGAACGAGGGAAATTTTGGCATCCCCTTGGGGTGGGGGGTCACAATGCTCTCAACATTCACAGCATGGCACTGGCTAGCGCAGCTCAGGGCACGGCGTCAGAGGCCCTCTGTTCTCCCTGAGAATACCTATAAAAACGGACTGGATCTGATCAAGAAGCAAGCGGAGTCCGCGGAGGTTCTGGGAGACATCTTCTCTCAGCATGTTTACAGGGTGGGATCTTCTATGTGACTCATATGGCCCCGGATATTCCTCCTGGCTATGGATCCTGCTAGACATGGACGGCAGACCGGAGCTAACCAGAAGATGGAGTTAACTACTCAAAAACAGAACATTCCTTGGATTACTAATAACTAGCATTTCAGACATAGTATAAAAAGGAATAAAAAATTATTTTAATCATATCAAAAAGCCAAACCAAAGAGGAATGGTTCATGGAAGTTACAGGATCCCAGTTCAGCGCTCGGTGCTCTGCCTACGTGTGGGCCCAGTGCCCCCAGTCCCAGGGCAGATGTCAAATCCCACAAAGATGTTGGGATTTTGCACCAAATTCTTGGTTTGGCTTTTCCGCCTAAAATCCTCACTGATCTGAAATAGCTAGAGGTGAGATATGGGCGCGAACTACACGATTCCCCAAATCTAATACGGCCGGTAGGTTTGTCTTCTCTGCAGTCTTAGGGTCAGTGACCTTTCCTCTCAGACTGTTCTATTGGAACTGCAAACAAAGGGAGCCTGAGCTGGATTTAAACCCAGAGCATGCCACAAAGGCTTCCATTTGGCGTTTTCAACAAGAACCCATCGGAGGTCATAAGAAACAACAGAACAGGGCACGCATCAACAAGGTACTGAGACACTCTCTTTAGGTTCTGGTTCTTGAGGAAGCAGGTTAGGTGTCCCGGTCCAGCATGCCAGTGAAAGATCCCCCACACCCCGATATCAGAGTGTCGGGGAGGCTGTGTTCTTCTCTGTCCAAGCTTAACATTCACACTTCTGCCACTGGCCTGTTTCATAAGCTGCCGATGTTGGGGAAGCTCTTCAGTTTCTCAGGAAAGTCGTCTTTGTACAGGACAGGGTCAGCTCGGTGCTCCACCACCTTAAGAGGCATGGTCCCAAAGACGGAAGCAAACTTGTTGATGCACTCAGACCTGAGGGGTTTGGGGAGGGGAGGCAGGTGATGGATGAGAGGGAAAGGAGTGAGGAAAACAGAGAAAATATTCAAGAGGCTGACAGATGAGAGCAAAACACATAGTATTTGGTATCAACAAGAAATTCAAGTGTCCCCAGCCTGCTCCCAGGTTCTTAGAAAAGGTTGGGAGGGTGTGGAGAGCAGAAGTGATCTGCTGGACTACGACTATTGTTCAGGGGGAGAAAGTGAACAGGGGATGCTGTCTGGAGGCCAGGGGCCTGCAGAGGTCAAAGTATCTCTTCCCCTCCCCCTTCAAATTCCAGTCATTCTTCCCCCTCAGTACAAGCAGGCCTCAAACCAAGGTGGATTAGCTGCCAACAATTCTTAACCCCATGTCTGCCAGCTAAAGAGAAGGTGAAGGGTGGAGAGGAAGAAGGCTCCTGGATCTGAGCTCCAGCTTACTGAAGTTTAAAAGGCTGAGGGGAGGACCTTACACCTGGAGCAGTGGAAGGCAGAAGAAGATAACAGGAGGGGAACCTCACCTCCAAACAATAAACCCTTCACTCACTCTACCAACATTTATGGAGGGCAATCCTGAACTGCCGGCCAACAGCCAATGGAGAGCTGCCGTTCCTGCGTCAGAGTGACAGGAGGGGAGACGGCAGTGTCCTTGCCTCCATACCACCCCTGGAGCCTGTGAGCAACCCCCTCAGGTGAGCAGGTCAGGCACACTGGCAGGAAGTGGTTCTGGTCAATCAGGCCAGCTGAGAGTGACAGCCGGGAGGACACATCCAGACCCGAGGGGAAAAACAAGCCTATAAATACAGCTTTTGAAGTTAAGGGGCCCTCCAGGATGGATCAGAAAGGTCCGTACTGTCTCCCCTCAAGTCAGGCCCAGGCACCCGAGAGCTACAGTAAGAACAAACCAATCAGGCAGAACCATGTACCCATGAGGGGCTGAATGTCAAGACACAGACCAGAAGTCTCTTCTGTCCTGAGATACTGGAAGCCTTGTTTCAAATTATTTTAATACACAAGTTTTTGCATCTTGGAGCTTTAGGAAGAAACCAATTAATAAAGAAGCCAGTCATCAATTCTTTTCTCCTGGTCATTATGTTTCTAAAAGAATGTGTTGCCATTTCACGTGGCGCTCTTCTAGCTAGTAACACCCCTGTGTCCACCACCGTAAATCAACAACGAATATGTATCAGAGGTTCCAGGCTGGGTTACAAATGCCCTACGTAGATTGGGAACCCACTCCATCATGCCAACAACCCTATGGGGTAGGTCCTATGATTATTCCCATTTTACACTGGGAAGACTGAGACATGGAGAGGCTAAGTAACATGTCCCAAGGTCAAATAACAATGAGAGGCAGAGCCAAACCCAGGCAGTCTGGCTCCTGAGACTAAAAAAACTTAATGATGAGATGATACGAGTTTATTTGTGAACATAATTCCAGAGTCCAAGTGGAGGGTCTGGAAATTAACTGTTGAGCACCTATTATGCGCCAGATAATTTACAAACGTGATTTCTCCGATTCCTTAAAGCAGCCCCCTCGATATGGCCAAGGGCTGGTTTACAGTAGCTTCCTGTACCTGACCAGTTAAAGCTGAGGCCCGAGGCCCCGGAGCTGGAAAGGGCTGGAGCTGGGTCTCTAACGCAGGTCTACACTGGCAAGAGAGCCTTTGTGCTTCCCAACACACTACCATGACTCATAGGCAACGGACCTTCCCTCCTGCCGGCAGTCCTGTGAGACTCAGGAGGTGGGCGTCCGAGGGGATCCCGGGAAAGACTGAGGAATCTCTGCAAAGGGGTACTGAGCGAGCATAGCGATTTCACTCTCTTCCAAGTACAAGGTCAAAGCAGTGGCAGACAAAGTCAGTCTCTCCAAGGTCTTACTTCTGGCAGCTGTTCTGCCTATAAACATGTACGGATTCTTCCAGTTTCCAGTCATCATGCCTGTAGACTCTGGCCAGCGAAGGCCAGCCATGCCCCGCACAGGTACCAGCGAGCACGTATTAAAGAAGAGCCATGGTTCTTGGCAGAGGCCAGTGGCTCCACAGCCCACTGGAGAGCACTGGGGACAATGTCTCCTCTATAACTAGGTCTGCCAACAGGGCCGGGCCACAGGCAACAGGCCACTGGGGCTCAGGCCAGCTGACTTGTTGACAGCTGCCCCTGGCTAACCCAGGCCGAGTGACTGCTTCTTTCTCTCCACACAGCCTGCACTGGAGAAGCCGCTGGCCGCCGAGTGGTAAAGGTCCTTAACTCTCCTGCCAGGTACTGACAGTGTTTCCTACTTTCTTTTCACACAGAGGGTCTGGGTTGGGCCACAGGCTGGGGCAGATGGTGAGTTTGGCTGGTTGCTGGTGGCTCGCCTGAGTTGTTCTGTCAGTGGTCCAGCCACCCTGTCAGTAAATGCTCCCCTGGGTTTGTTTTCTAATCTAGTACGAACAGGCGAAGAACCGCCAATGTCTACCTCTGAAGTGCTGAAAGTGTCTGCGGGAGAAAGGACTCATGGTTTTCTGTTTTCCTTGTAAACATATCCAATTACCTAAAGTAACCTGGGGCCCTGAGGACTAATGCTGGGAAACTGGGTAGGAGACGAATGTGGCCCGGCATCGGGTTACGGGCTTTCCAGTGTTACTACGTCATTCATCTCCAGCACATAACACAGTGTTTGGTACAAAGATGCTCAGTAGGTGTTTGCTGAACCCATGAATGGACACTGGAATTCGATAGCTATGAATACACTTATTTTAGGAGATGAAAAGACTGGAATTCAGGACAAGGCAAATCAATTTTAAGTCAGACAGCTACTGAAAGTGGCAAAGCCATAATTTGAACAAAGATGGGCCTGAATCAAAACACAATGTTCTTTTTCTTAAGATCAGCGCTGTGCGTTTGCCATATTGCCTTAACTTGGTGAAACGATTGGTCAAAAGGAACAGTTACAAAGACTTCTGGTTTTCCAGTTCTTAAAGAATTAACAGCAGATCCTGGAAATGGATGCTGGGCAGTAAAAGCTACATTCCTACACAACTGAGATTTCTGCTGCAAGACCTCAAATATAAGAAGAAATAAGTTTATTAAACCACAAAACCTAACATGAGGTCACAACTTGCAAGGTGGTTAACTTCTTTCACTGTTTTGTGCAAAATGTGAATTCCGCAAAGGCAACTATTTAAAAAAAAAAAAAAACAACCAACAAATGAACAATTCTACAGTTGTAACTCTAGCTCTTGGTCTGCCCAAGATGGCTTAAATCATGCCTTCCTCCCTCCCGATCTAAGTGCCTCGTTTAATAATTTAGTGATTCAATCTTTAATCCAAATAGTTTTGCTCCCAGTTTCTGATTTCAAGATTGATTTCCTCTGTTCCCTACCAAACTTGTCAAAAGGGTACTCTACATTCACTAACTCCACTTCCTCACAGACTCCCACTCCATAACCCTTAAGCACCACCACTCTATGGCATTACTTTTTTCCAAGTCACCACTGACCATTTAACACAAAGCCCTTCCCCAGGCTGCAGGTTCCATGCTCTTCCCTTGCTTCTCTGCACCATAGATCCTGCTTCTCTCCTAGCCTCTCCACTGGCTGCTTCTGTTTTCAGTTATTTCTTTCTGTATCCTAAATGTCAGAGTTTCTCAAGATCAAGATTCTGCCCTTGGCTATTCGCCCGTCAATGGCCATCTCTGGGCAGACGTCTTTCCAACATCTACCTTTGTCTTCATCTCCCTTCCTGAAGGTGTAGTTCCACGTTTCCAAATGCTTGCTCCATAACTATGTGTGCACGTAGGAGGGAAAGACCCCAGGTCTTCACCTACCCTACTGCTCTCCAACTTCACCCATGATTCAAATCTCCTCCTGTCCTCATTAATTACACAGCTAAAGGTGCAACCATCCACACTCCCTCCTCATTAACCGGCGTCTCCTAACAGTATCATTCACACTGTTGACAGTACTACCATTCTTCCAGAATTGAGATCTAGGCTCCCTCTGTCAATTCCTTCCCCATAACCTCAAGTTCTAGCATATCTTCCTTTGGGGGGAAAAAACAAAGCAAAAAACAAAACAAAAAAAACCCCCACGTCTTCTAATTTAATCCATCCCTTCCTTTCCACACTCAACTTAGTTCAAGCTTTCCAGATGTGCTTTCTTCAATTTGTTCACCTCCATTCCATTCTGTGCACGACTTCCACATGAATCTCAAACAATACCAGGATCAAGCTCCCCTGTTCGAAAACCTTCAGTGGCAGATCAGAGACTGAAGAAGTTCAGACTCCTTCACTGGGCAGTTCTTTAGCGCCTGGCACCAATAGGCCAGAATTCTACACTCTAGCCAGACTGGACTCCTCACTGCCTGCCAGATACACCTTCCTCCCACTGACTGGAACCTTGGGCAACCCAGTCTTCCCTGCCTGGGATCTCCTCTTCTTGCCCAGTGACCGTAGTGGTCTCTGAAGGCTGCCTTCAGGTGTCATCTTTTACAAAATTATTCCTAGTAATCAACCTAGTAAGACGTCACTTCTCTTTCCTCTGATCAATTATAACATTCTGAGCCTCCCTTATGGCCCTTATATAGCTTCGGACTGTTACACACACGTGCACATGTGTTTGTTGTTGTTAATTATAAACTCTGACAGAATCTGATTCAAGCCTAACAACATCTGGACAGTCATCTATTCTATCTTCAAAAGCCTATTCCCAAGAGGAAGCGCCCAAAACTCCCTTCATTACTTTCTTCAATGTTTCATAATAATTCTTCTAACTTAAATCTCTCTCACTGCGTGTGAAGTCTCTTTACATTTGTTATCTCGTGGTGGTAGAGAAGAGTTATTCAGCCTTAGCACGAACTTCAAGGCCATCATCAGGCCAACTTTCTCCCTAAAATTCCTATCTTCTATCATATAACCTCACCATTTTAACTCAGCCTAATCAATTACCCAATTGCTTAATGCTACAAATTCTCCCAAACACGAAGAATGGAGGTAGGTTTAATAATAATTTCAGGTACTCCAATATGACCATAATTGGGGTCTCTTCTAAATGAGCTATGACAGTTAATGTCACTGCCCTTGACTGTGTAATTCCTATGATCCCAGTGACAGATATCTCCAGAATCACATAATACTTCACATTGACAGCTGATAAAAGTCATGTCATTTGGGTAAGATATTTATACATGAAAGAGGAAAGGATTATTTAGAGGGTAAGAATAAGAAACAAGGAGGATGAAAGCATCACAGAAGAATCCAGGCCAAGTGAAACAACTTTCATATAAGAAAATCCTCCAGGCTTTAAGGACTTGAACAGGGCTGATTCCCTTCAGAAGTGGACGCTGTGAGAAGACCCGTATGAGCCTGTGGAAGCCTGACTAGATATCTTACTGTATAAGGCTACTCTAACACTGAGTGCGCCCTGGTCCCTTGACAACAGTGCCACTGGATGTCCAAGCTTGCGGTCTCATGGAAGGAGCCGCCTTTTGGGAGAATGAGGTTTGATTCTGGAGATGCCAAGCTTGGGGACCTTTGGGATGCAAGCGAGAATGATGAGGCTACTCTAAGATTATAACGGTCCTGAGGGAGGATGTACGCCTCGCATTTGTTTCACACTCACCTACAAGGCTCAGTATCATGTTCCACACAAAGGTGTGTTTGTTGAGTAACTGACCAGACTGAGATAAAAGGAGAATCTCTGAGCTGCCTTGCTCATCTCTCTCTCTCTAATGGAAAGAGCTGTGCTTTCAATTCTGTTCTTGGTAGGTCTTTTGGTCAGCAAAGGTAATTTATCTCTGGGTTTGGTTTAATTCTTTCTAATCAAACATTTACTGTCACACGGAGACACTATCCTGCAAAACAACCTGGTATTTTCTTAGAATTAACTAGCTTCCACTCAAATGACTGTAGACTTGGTTAACTGCTTAGTCCACATGGAGAATCTGACTTCTGGAGCTTAAGGCCAGCTATATTTTTAAGACCCTTCCAGCCATTACAAATTGAGTGAGTAGCATTCCAAATTAATTCTTTGGGTGACCTGGGCTTGAACTAACCCAATTCCCACAGTGCAGAAGGAGGTGACTATGGCTACCAGCTGCTGTCCTTATATCTCCAACAAGTCCCATTAACAGGCCCGAGGCAGGAAATGGGGATCAGAGGCTAGGGCAGACTTCTGGTTAGAGGCTCACTCACCTTTCCACCATGTGCGTCTGGTCAAGAGAAAGCCCATCAATGGCTGTGCACTCAGGACACTTGAATTTCTTTCGTGGTGTTACCTGCCAGAGAAGTACAAAAATATACCTGGCTGTCAGTGCCAAGGACAATAACATCATGCTTGTGACACCGCTATGCATGCTCCTGTTCTGTAAGCTGAGCTGCCTGCTCCCGCCACACGCTCACGTGCGCCCGTATATGGGCATGCGCGGGCGTGCATGCACACACACGCGCACACACACCTCACCATTCCTCCATTCAGTTCCGTCTGGCTTGGAAACAGCAGAACTCACAAGGGCCCAATAAAAAAGGCTTGGAGGGCTTTTGCCTTCTGTAACTGGAAAGAAGTGGTGATGACAAGCTCCTTAATTCCTGTTTAATGACTGTTTTCTCACTGCCAAGGTCCTTGTATAAACACCATTTGTTCTTGCAGCCATAAGGGCGATGAAATACAGCTTCCCATAACTTTCACCGTAACCTTAGTTCCAACAGGCACTCTTTTTCCTTCTTCCAGCTAATGGCAAATGCTATGAGCAGAGCCATGCTCTTGAAGATGCCAGGTTATTTTGCAATTCCCTTCAATCAGGAAAAAAATCCAATGGTCCCCCCCACCCTCTGAATTCTTTTCCCTGACTCTCCCTCCTGCTCTCCCAAACCTAAACTTCTAATGATTTTCTTAGCAAACCCAGGGAGACTATTATCCTAACCTTGTGAAGCTAAGTAAACAGTAACAAGATGGGGGCTGGGGGGAAGGAGGGAAAGCTAGATAACTAAGGCCAGGCCAAGAAGCACACAGATGGTGGAATGACTGTCCAGAGTAAGCAGGCACAGCTAAAAATATCTTGAAGCACATCAAAAAGCAATTTTGGAGATAAGAGGGGTTCCTTTAAAACTAGTTTTGTGATTGTCATTGTGTCCCTTTTTCCTGCAGTCAAAGCTGAGTCAGAGGCTGGGATAGGGTGAGGCCCGGACCAAGATTACAGAGCACAGACAGGGACTCTTTCTCCTCCTTCAGTCACTCTGGTTTAATCTGGCTTCTCCCATCAATTCATAGCATGAAAATCAGTGCGGAAGGCCATGCCACACTTCCAATGTAAGCTTCCGGTATGGGAAGATTCCAGTACAGCAATCTGGCCGAGAAGCCATTTTTGCCCATTTTTATATGGAATTCTAATCCAGAAGGAAAAAAGGTCAGGACAATTCCACTCATAAAAAGAAGTAAACTCTCTCTACATCTGGGGATCTGGTTCAAGCAAAACCTACATTTCAGGAATAGACACCCATTACAGATACAGAGATCCCCGTGTGATCCTCAGCTTTTAATATGTTTTGGCAAAGATACTTTCAAAAACTCGTGATTGATATTTAAAAACAATGTTTAGAAAAACTACAGTTGTAACTGGACAAGGTGTACTATCTTCTCAATGTCTTTAAAAATAAAACCCAGCCACCTTAAGAAAGACGGAAGTTGCATTCTTTAACAGATCTAGATTCCAAATCAGATTTGAGAATACAATTAAAGGTTTTTAAAAACATGATTCATAGACTGACCATCGCAGCCTTTATCTCAGAGATTAAAAACTATAAAGAAACCATATAAAAAAAGAAAATATGTTTAAATTATCAAAGCCTAGCTTCAATGTTACAATGTGACTGCATCAACCACAGAATCTTAAAGCTAGAAGGGAGTTTAAAGTTCATGTAATCCAATGCTTCATATATATTTATGAGCATTTCTCAGGCTCAGAGAAACTGAAACTTGTGCAAGATCACAAAATCAGTGGCAGAGCTGGACCGGGACGCCTTACCTTGATGACAGCTTTCCCCGTGACGTTAGCCACCAGGAAATTCATGGCAATGTCTTCACAGTTCATATGTGCATCCACCCAGTTCTTGATATCCCCAGGCATTTTGTAGGTATATAGGTAATTAAAATACTGTCAGGTGAGACAAAAAGAAGAAAGATTCAAATAGCAGTGCCCTGTGGTTGACAGTCGAAGGACAACTTAATCAGGGTACGGGGACAAGCTTTCTCTTGAATAATCACAAGGCTGTAAGAAGTATTAGAATGCTTTTGGTCAGATGACCAAGAATCTTTCATACTGTCATTCTTTTAAAAATCCCCAATTGTAAGCAGAAGAGAGACAGAGTGTGAAGCCCTTGGAGGATGCAGGCCTTTTGGACTCATGTATCATCTGTTTAATAAGTAAAATATCAGTCAGAGACATACTACACACTGATCTCTGCTCAGTTCTTCTCCTTGGGCCACAGTGCTCAATCCTGTGTGCTACGTTCTGTCTACAGACTGCACATACAAACAGAGATAAACTCCTGGTGCGCTGACACTGCAAAGGTGTGTACTTTTTAAAGGAAAATATAAAAAGAGGCAATTCTATTTTTTTTTAAAGATTTGTTTGAGAGAGAGAGAGTGTATGTGTGTTTGAGTAGGGGGAGGGGCAGAAGGGGAGGGAGGGAGAGAGAGAGAGAGAGAGACAGACAGACAGACAGACAAGCAGGCTCCGTGCTGAGTGCAGAGCCTGATGCGTAACTCGATCCCAGGACCCTGAGATCATGACCTGAGCCGAAATCAAGAGTCAGATGTTCAACCAGCTGAGCCACCCACGCGCCCCAGAATGAGGCAGTTCTGAAGCTGCCATAACCTGTAAGTGTGAGAGACTGCAGAAATTCATGGGGGGGAAGTGTACACAGTGTACAACCATAAACCAACCCCACAAATTATAAACCTCACTTACTCATTTAACCATTGCTAAGAACAAAAACCCATTTCTGGATTGAGAGCCCTGAAAAATATGCGGCAGGGGGGCTGAGAAACCAGCATGCCATCACTGTATTACAGCTCCGCTCCGGGAACGGCACCGGGGCGGCCAGATGCAGAGGAGACTCCTGGCGGCAGTGGCTCGTGCCGCTGTGACAACGGAGCAGGTAACAGTTCAGTCAACCACACGCTCCCGGGGCACTCTCCCCTCAACCTGAATGTTCTAAAGTCCCGAGCATCCTCTTTCAACCTCTCCCTAATGAAAAAGAGTCAAAAAGGTGAAGTGACAATTCTCAGAAGAGACGAAATACAAAAGACACAAAAGGAATTTCAACCACAGTAGTCAAATCAGAGTGAAAATAGTAAGATCCTTTTTCATTTACCAAACAGCTCAGTCTGATTTTTCCTTTTTACATGTTTCATGCAAGTGGGGATATAGGAAGATAGTTTTATATTTTGTTGGTGGGAGTATAAACTGCCACAAACAATACTGAAAACAACAGACATATATCTCAAAACCTCCCCCAAATGTTCATTCCCTTTGATATAATTCTACTGCTAGAAATCTATCATAATGATCACCAGTACACACAGTTATGAAAACAGATACTGATCACTATTAAGCCTTACCTAAAATAGCCACACACAAAAATTTGAGACAATCTAAATATCCAGTGACAGCAGAATAGTTACACATGATTTATGGGTATCAGTACAATAGTATATTAGCAATTATGTTATGAAGGAATGCTGATGTTAAAAAAACTTCTAATACATGCAAAAAGCAGGCTAATGAGAATGTTTACAATTGTCTCTATATGTGAATAAGTAAATAGAAGGCAAACTGGAGAAAACATCTATACAGTAACAATGGTCATCTCTAAATAACAGGACTATGAGTGACTTGTGTGTGTGTGACTTTTCTTATATGATAACATTTGTTATGAATTTTCCATATTTTCTATTATGAGCATGATTTGTATAATAAGAAAAATAACTTAAAAATCACACTCTTTTTTCTTTCTCTCTTTCTTTCTTTCTTTTTCTTTAACTAAGTCTAGTTGACACACTCGACAACATGGCCTCTGTAAGCCCTCTGAGCAGGACATTTTTCCTAAACTCAGCAGAAATTCAACTGGGCCACACAGAACAAGTGTCATGCGTGCAGTTTTGTCACCTCAGACCTACCTGTCCCAGCCTGCCCTCCTCCCTTACCTTGTGATAAAAAGCTGCCCCTGTGAGTACCATGGACACCTCATTGGTCCACTCAGATTCATACTTCCACTTATTCATCTCATGGTCCCAGAGATGCAGACGACCCGGGTAACCCACTAAGCGGTCAGGAAACTCCCGCCAGACCTGAGGGAGAAACACATCCATAATTACTTCCCTGTTCAGACGGGGACCAAACACAGCACTATGTTACCCAAACGGTACAGAGAGACTCCCAGAGCCATGGGCTTCTGAAGATGCTTCCTTAAACAGGGGCTAGTTATTCTATCAATATTCAAAGATAGATGTGGATTCTAATTTCCTCCAAATCCTCCTGCTGTTGCTGGGAAATGTCAAGTCATGTAGTAATAGCTCACTTATTTGGGCCAAGGTAGGTAATCTCCTCACAAATGATGAAGGAAACAGTGTGCCACTCTTAATGCACACACACACGAAGAATACAAGGATCCCTGCAACTCGAAAGTCCTCACTGATGTTTTTTTAGATTTTACTCATGAGAGAGAGAGAGAGAATGAGCGCACAAATGGGGGTCAAGGGCGGAGGGAGAGGGAGAAGCAGACTCCCCACTGAGCAGGGAGCCTGACCGGGGCTGGATCCCAGAACGCTGGGATCATGACCTGAGCCGAAGGCAGACGCTTAACAGACTGTCCTCATTTATAGTAAATCTGGTGATCGTGAAAACTTAGTCTGTTTCTAAAGATTTATTTATTTAGAGAGAGTGAGCGAGAGAGCAAGCGGTGGGGACGGGCAGAGGGAGAGAAAGCCTTAAGCCAACTCCACACCCAGCACATAGCCCGATGTGGGGCTCCATCTCATGACCCTGAGATCATGACCTGAGCTGAAACCAAGAGTCGGATGCCTCACTGACGACACCATCCAGGTACCCCAGGAAGTCTGTTTCTAAAAAAAATTTTTTTAAAACCCTAGTTCCCTGAAGCACACAGCCATCCTTATGACCTTTTAGAAGCCTCATGTACAGAGAATGTGTCTGATTCTATAATGTGTAACATAACTGAAAACGAAAACTTGATCTCTGTATTTGGGAAGGCTCTTAGATACAGTTTTGTGAAACAGAATGTGGTATGCTGGGGGGTGACTACTTCCAATATCTTTCCCCATGTATTTCTGTATAATTTAGTTTAGCCTTAATTGAAAGAACAGGAAGTTCGTGCCATTAAGGAGTATGGACAACTCAGCAGCTGTTCATGGGGCCACTTCTCAGCAATCATGATTCCTCATCCTTTACTGGGCCTCTAAACCACAGAGCTCCTGAGGGTCCAGTCCTGTGCCCTAGTCTCTTCCTTAAAAAATTTGAGTCATTTCAACTAGTTCCAATCACTTTTAAATACCTTCCCTAATCTACTGACCTCTAAATTTGTTTGGCCCAGAATGTTCCTGAGATAAACAACCACTTAATATCTTCAAATGAATGAACAATAGGCATCTCAAACTTAACATGTCCAGTGCTTAACTCTTGAGTCCCTATCCCCGGATAAGCCCTTCTCTCAATCCTCTCCATCTCAGTAAATCACCTACCCAACAGCCCCAGCCAAAAAGCTACAAGTCAGTCTTTATTCCTTCCTTTCCTTCTTCCCCACACCCCATCCATCAGCAAGTCTTGCTGGCTCTATTTCTGATCACCTCTGGCCAATTCTCCCACCCGTCTCTCTAGCTCAAACCACCATCATCTCTCACCTAGACTGTTGTTAACAGGCCTCTAACTCATGTCCTTGCTTCCACTCTCACCCTTCCAAACCATTATTTACACAGTATCTCTAACAGAACTATTCCTAAAAGAATATTAGAGAACAGATCATCCCTAACTGACAATAGCTCAACTTATGATTTTTCGACTTGACGATGGTAAAAAAGCAATATGCATTCAGTAGAAACCTACTTCGAATTTTTGAATTTGGATCTTTTCCTGGCCCAGGGGTATGCAGTACGATCCTCGCTCATGATGCTGGGCACTGGCATCGAGCTGCAGCTCCCAGTCAGCCCCACGATGACAAGGGTCAGCAATCAGTACACTTAAAACCATCCCGTACTCAGACAGCTATTGCTTTCAGTACTCAATAAGTTACAGGAGATACTCAATACTTCATTATTAAAAAACAGGCTTTGTGTTAGATGATTTTGCCCAACTGTAGGCTAATGTAAGTGTTCTGAGTACTTTTTTTTAAAGATTTCATTGATTTATTTATTTTAGAGACAGAGAGAGAGCGTATACAAGCAAGGGGAGGAGCAGAGGGAGAGGGACAAGCACAACCGGCACAGAGCCGCACGTGGGGCTCAATCTCACAACCCTGAGTTCACGACCTGAGCTGAAACTGAGATGCTTAACTGAATGAACGAAGTCAGGAGCCCCAACTTACAATGGGTTTATGAGATAACCCTCTGGTAAGTTGAGAAAGATCTGGTTGAGGGTAACTCAAGCAACAGGCTATCCTATTTGTGTATTTTAAATTAATATTATCATTGTCACGTATTCACCCGCATATATGTAAGTTGTATGGTCACGTGCTGCAGCACGCGGAGGCTGCCCCGACGCCCACGAAGGGCAGTGCCCGCACGGGACAGCATTCCATCCACACTCATGCAACGCTCGAATGGGCAAAATCTCCATGGGTGAAAGAGCTGAGAATGAAAGAAAGGACTGGAGATCCTTTCTCTTCCCCTCACAGGCAGAGCTTGTGTTCTCCTTAATTCAGAAAGGAAGTCTGCGACAGTACTGATCAACAGTTACCATTAATAATAATGTGATATCCTTTGCACGTGAAGATCACAGCAATAATTCACCATTGCTAAAGCACATGTTTTAAACTGCTTTTCCAGAAGCGGGTAAGCGATATTCGCTGAGTCATTACACTGAACTCCCCAGTCCTCCTGTGATCATCCACACGCTTTTGTGGGATATCTGACCCGGGTCTTGAGCGTGGTCTGGGGTTTCCTTTGTGTGAAACCAGTTCACCTAACAGGCCTCTCAAACCCACAGCCTTGGCCTCATTAACACCATGTTGTACCCAACAGAGTTAATCAGCCACAGCCGCCATCATAATAGCTGCAGACAAACGAAGCCACGTCGAACATTTCCTCAGATGTGTGAGGCTGCTGCTGCGTTCCTACTCTGGGGTTTGGATTTCAGTAGATTAAAATAATATGATACTATTTTATACTATTTTATAGAGCCCAGAGCAACAACGCAGTATGCGAGCCATAGCTTCTGTTCGGTCTGCGGGCCTGGGCACACTCCATCACAGGCACTGCCAGTTTCCTTTTGTCAGCACCGAGCACCTGCCCGTTCAAGGCACAGTGGTACCACAGTCACCGGTCCCCCTCCATGGAATTAAAGACGTTCGGAAAGGCTCCAAGCACAAGTCACTACACTACCCACCAGGGATGGACGCGGTGGGGGAAAAGGGCTGGGGGGACAGGGAGGCATCCATTCGGTCGGCACCCCTGCTGGTTGGAAGCCGCATTTTCCTCCACCCCGTGTCTATTTTGAGTCTACACAGCTCTCCAATCCATGCACTTTCCCAAGTGCCCTTCTTTTCAAGTCCCCATTTGCAGCAATCCTAATAACACTGGCTCCGTTTTAGGGTCAAATGCTGTTAGGATTTCAATCTTCTTCCTGTTAGCTGAAGCCACTTATCAGACTTCTCTCCACAGGGACTTAATTGGGTGACACTGGGTCACAGAATGCTAAACTACGCCGTTCTAAAAGCATCAGAGGTGTCCTGAATTTCAGATTCCTTTGGAGCCGTTAGTGAGCACTGTTCCTCACGCGGGGCCTCTCTGCCCTTGACTTACTCCAGGCAGCTGGATACAATCAAGATAGCATCCTTGTCACTTCATCTATAACTCCGCAGCTGACTACAGGATCAAAACGGAGTAGGGCCGCGCAGGATGGGTCCTCTCTAATCGAGCCCCAGTGTAGTACGAAGTCGATTATGTAGACAGTAAAGCATCTTCCCAGCCAAGAGAGCGAGAACTCAAATTCCACCCCCTCTCCTCACGACTACCCACCTCCCACTCTAACTCAGCTTTTCTTTTTACCTCAGGGAAATGCTCTGGAGTCAGCCTTTTGTCATTACTAACAGATGCCTTTATATATTGCAGTGCGGGCATCTGAAACGTCACATTCTCTCCCTGGAGTTCTAGTAATAGTGCTCCACCGGCCATGCTCGGGTCATAGGTCATTACTCAACAGCTTGCCTGTACTGTTCAAGTCCTCCGTATACACCATCCTCATCTATCTTTAATCACGCACGACTTTGAAGACACAGCCTCCATTAAAACTCTATGCCTTAGTTAGGGGCTTGGCAATAATTTAATGGTCCTTACATTTGGGGCCTATTTCCACATCACTATTCCAATGGAGATTGTAACAACGTAATACCATGCTCTAACTGCTTCCTTCCACTCGAAGGTTTACAATCTTGGTCCTAACCATGTCTTGGAAATCTGCTCTTCTCTGGACGCCCAGCTGCACTCGCTGGGCTCTTTTCAGAGTTATCTATCTATTCTTTCTCTCTCTCCTTCAACTTCCGGAGGTCTTTTTGCAGATTCCCCATGCTAGCTGATCAAACTAAGGTCTTCTACCTTTGTTTCAAAGGCACAGGCAGCAGCCTAGATTACCTGCTGTGGAAAAGTGTGCCACGGGGACCCGGCTGGAGGGGATGAGCCAAGGCCAGCTCTGCTACTGAGGAGTAGGGCAAGCCACCAGCACAGGCTGCCCTGCTTTCGTTTTGCCATCTGCAAAAGAGGGACTTGGATTAAGTGCCATCTAATGTCCCTTTAGGGCTAAGATCTTGTGTCTTTTCCCCTACTAACGTATTCCCAAAGAAACTAACTCGTCAACTGTGATCAGTTGTAAGGTGTACATTTCTAAAGTACATGGCCTGCATTATTTAACTTTGGTTTAAAATGCCATACACATATGGGTACCCAATAAATGTTCCTGAAAAGACGCTAGCTAATGCACTCTACTCGAAGCCAGCTTGGAGAGTGCATTTTAAAGCCAGGGTATGTGCTAACCATAGTCAGATTCAGGAAACAGACTGGGGAAGGGAGAAGGGGGAAGGTGTAAGAACAGGTGGTGCCCATCTGGGATATACTATTATGAAATCATGGGTCAGCTTTAGGAGAAAAGTAACTCTCTGAAGTGGCTGCTATAGTCATCACACTTTCAAAGGCACGGTTCCACAGGGATATTGCTACTGGGTGAGAGGGACACCATATGTATCAGGAATCAGGAGCCCAGAGACAGACGAAGAAGTGGTGAGGGAAATACGGGGAATATGGATCCAAGGCACATCAAACCGGGCCGGACTTTCACTTCTGTCCTTGCACACGCCCCCTGGGTTTTGTCAATCCCTAACCATCAAAGTAGAACAGAACTCGAGGAGCCAGCCCAAACCCTGTGGTCACATGCGTGGGTCAGCGGAGGCAGAGCTGCAAGGATCCCAACTTGAGAATGTCTTTGAATTAGTGGCCCTTCTTCCCTCAGGCCTGTCTTGCATGCTGCCCAGATGGGAAAGGGCTAGCTGGCTGCATTCCAATTCCTAGCTAGTGTCCACAGAGGAGCCCGTTATCAGATTCACTCTCAGGCTGCTGGGAACAGAGCTCACCTTTCATATTTGGCATTTCCTGAAATGAAGTGGAACAGAGGGCTTCAGCCCGATTGGCTTCATTTCCAGCTCATGCTTTTAATCACACTGGTGGTTGGTAGTGTTTGTCAAGGGGGTGCTTTGCAAAAAGCCAAAGAGCCTCTGTCCACACCTGGGACACAATTAAACACTAATGCTAGACATCTAGAGCAAGGGAGCCCTGAAGTTGTCACCCCGAGTTCCCTAATGCTGATGGGTTTTGACAAATACATGTACATGCTGTGTTAAGTATTAAGACTTACCTGTTAGATCACTTCAGTATGCCTAAGAGACCCTTCCAACCCAAGGCAGCGATCTGCTTAAAATAAGCCAAGCAGGAAAGCCAGGATCATGGGAAGGCTTCTGGGATTTGGGCAGCAATCCTATTTGCCCCAGCCTGGCTGAAGATTACTGCCTTGGTTCTGCGAGGCATGCTCTCCATTCCTTTCAAGTTCTTTCTTCAGGCTTAGGCCAGTGATGAAGGCAAAAGAGACAGGCTGGGGCTGGCCAGACTTGATAGAGGAATGTGTGCTGTTAAATCTTACAGTGGTAACCACAATTAGGAAGACACTGCTGGAGAAGGTGACTTTAAAACATTCTCACCCTCATCTGTACCAGCTCACCGATGGCACAACCAGGTGCCTTCTGAGGATGGGAAGGAGAAGATTCACACTTTGGCCGTCGGAGCTGCTGACCCTGCCCACACGACCTCAGAGATCTGCAGATGGAGACATGTGGAAGACAGAGCTCGTTCGGTCCGGCTCCCTCTCGGTACAGATGAGGAAGTGCCTCTCCCCATGTTACACTTTTAATTCAAGCCTAAGCTCGGTCCTAACTCCCAGACTGGGCATCTGTTTGTGAAGTCGCAGGATTCCCCACCCCTCTGAGTCTCAAAAGCACTTCATGTCCCTAAGCTCAGTCCCTCACTGGGGAAACAAAGTCAGGTGGTAGCGTCTGAAATCACAGTCAGTGTCTGTGTTCGTCACCGGTGCTGGTGCAGACATGGGAAGAGTCACACACGCGCGCTGCCCAAGCTGAGAGGAGAATGGGGGAGGGAGAGGAGGAGGGGATCCCACAAAACCCTTGCTCCCCCTGGTACTTGTCTTCTAAAAGCTGAAGGCTCTTCATGAACGTGGTTCCTATTTAGCAAAGTAAGCCACATGCTCGCACCATTCAAAGAAGGAACCCCTGTCAGGGGTGCAACAGTCTAGTGGGATCCCACATAGGACATCCGTGGGCCCGCTGGAAGCCTGTAATCTGTGAGGCTCCAGGACAGACAAGGAAATACAAGCAAAAAGCTGCTGAATGAAAAATTAAACTCAACTACTATTTTTCACGAGGCAATGAATCCCCTGAGAAGTAATAACAAAGGGAAGGAGAGACGTGAGTCTGAGGTGATGGGAGGAGGAAGGGATGGGTCAGGACTGGGTCGTGGGTTTCCCAATCTTGCACTCCTTAGGACCCACTAAACATGCAATCATTTTTATTTCCATAACCTCAACTCTGGGGAGGGGGATACTATTTCTAAGTCTGGTCCCAGGGGATTGTCCAATGAAGTTAAAAGAAGAATAGTGATCATAAGTCAAATGGCTACTCTCTTTAAATCCTGCATGAATGGAAACGGAGACTCTAGTTTTTATAAATAACCATTACTGAGCCTTCAGAATTTCAAGTTGATTTTGGTGAGGCTCAACTTAAAAAAAGACTGGGGACCAAAGATCTGAGCTCTGTCCAGCAAGGGGAGAAACTCTCTTTACTTCAAGTCACTGCCCTGGTGACTTCCATCACTCGCAATCAGGGATGCTACTGCAAAATGGCCAAAACTCTGTTTTCTTCTCACCATGCAAAGGGGAGAAGTGGCATTGACCATAAACTCCGTAATCCTGGCTAAGCACCAATGCAGTTCCAAAACGATTATGAAATGAGTTCATTCAGCAAAATGCCCTCTCTATATGTCTGCTTAAACCCCATAATCTCCTGGTGGGTAGTCAAGCAGGTTGAGGGACTCTTTCAAATTATTTACTTATATCCCATGCAGTTTCAAAAAGTGACTTGGGGTGGCTTACAATAAAAGGCAAAAACTAGAATAAAGTCCAAACCATCAAAAGGATATCCTCAAAGGCATATTTTTTTAAATCCAGAGCTGTTCCATCTACCTTAAAAATATTAATCCTAATATCAAGTTTTAAAAAGGCAGTCCAACAGCAAGCTAAAATCATGAAGTTGAGGGAGGGAGAGACTCGAGTATTCCTATCTGTTAATTCACTTATGCATTCAGTTCACAGATACTTACAAGCCACCACTATTTTTCTCATCAAACATTTTGAGATAATTGCAAATTCAAAAGCAGTTGTAAGAAATAAATGAACAGAGATCCTGTGTACTCTTCACGCAGCATCCCCCAATGGCAACATATTGCAAAACTAGGGCATGACATCACAACATGAGGCTGACACTGACACAGTTAAGATACAGAGCATTCCCATCACCCCAAGGCTCCCTCCTGCTGATCTTTTAGAGAGCCCTCCCCTCCATCCACTGGCAACCACTAATGCATTCTCCATTTCTGTAATTCTGTAATTTCAAGAAGCCTATATAAATGGAATCACATAGGATGTAACCTTTGGGGATTGGCTTTTTTCACTCAGCCTAATTTTTTAAATTAACTATTTTGAGAGATTGTGCACAAGCACACAGGGTGGGAAGGACAGAGGGAGACAGAGAATCTCAAGCAGACTCAGGCAGAGTCTGATGGGCTGGATCTCACGACCTTGAGGTCGTGACCTGGGCCGAAGTCAAGATTTGGACGCTACCCAGGCGCCCCTCACTCAGTGTAATTTTTAGGGACTGTCTTACGCTTCAAAGACTGAATACAAAAATAAAGCATATATCTTGTTACTGAGGAGCTTACCATTTAGAAAAGCTAATGTCATATGCATAAAAAGTTAGAGATGAAAGAAAGCAAGAAGGATGCAGTTGAAAAAGCACAAAAAAAGAGTTAAGGGGATGGTAAGATTACTTCTGGGTTGGGGGTAGGAAAGCAAGGATAAGAAAAAAGCTTTATGGATTTCATTTTAAGAGAACAGAGTTAAATTACAAAGTGAGGGTTGAGATTCCCACTGCCTCCAACCAGGTAAGTAATTAGTACAAAATTACCCTTTGCTGTGTGTTTGGCAGGCCAGCAAGTAGACGACCTCTACTTGGATTCCCTCACTGAATACAGAATACGGAATCATTTAACTTTGAACAACTCCTTATAATTTTACTCACAGAAATTACATGTAAGAAAATTCAATGTCCAAACACATTAAGTTCACTCATTCAGTCAATAAATATTTTCCGAACATCCACTCTGTGTCAAGCACTAGGCACAGAGGAATCCACAGGGCAGACACAATCCTGCTTGAACAGAATGCTCTGAGTCAGGGGGGCTTTTCCATCCAGCCCCAGAGGTCTAGGCCATGGGTGTAATTAGTAGCCCGGCTGTAGGAAACGAGCAGAGTGTCAACATGAGAGCAGGACCTCCAGCGCAACCCTCAGATCTTCAATCCAACTCAGAGGCTGGTTGGGAACCTAGAAATTAAGGTTGCCAACTCCTGATCTAAACCAGTCAAGAGATAGTAGCAAACATACTACAGTCGTGATTAACATGAATGCCAGGCACCAATTTTCAAGCACCAAGCAGTAAACAGGACCGAGGAGGGGAGCTGTAAACATGACACCAACTGGTCCAGCTTGCTTTCTAAAGACTGCTTGTTCCCAGTCACGACAGTTCTAAAGTCAGTGGACTACTCTGACCATTTTAGGCTTTCTTCTTATTCTTCCCAAATGGGCAACTGCTCTTTAACACTGTAGCCATCAACAACCACCATCTCAAAGCCATGAACTTGCAAACGCCGTTCACAACTGGCAGTGAAGGATGCAGCTTCACATTGGGGAGCAGCATAGAATGTTCTCTGGAAAGCTACAGACGCTGTCCCCCTGAGAGCTGCCGGAGCCGTTCACAGCCCTGGACGGCCCTGCGGCTTTCATTTCCCCTGGCCTTAGGCCAAGTCCTGCCCACACGCCTCCTTGAAGCAACTCTATCAAAATCAAGGCAGATAAGCAGCCCATGCAAGACAAATTCCCCATATCCCCGAATCCTACTCCGAATTCTGAGGCTCTGAATTCCCAGAGCAGCCAAAGCCTGTAATCAATCCCAAGGAGACAACAGGCAGCTTTTGGAACAATAACCCTCAAACATATGGATCCTTTCAGGTTAGAATATCTTTGCAGCTATCTCCGTTTGAATGTGGGGAGGGAAAGTATGCATTCTTCAAACCATCAAGTGTACCAACACCTCTTTAAAATAACTATCCCACATTATAAGCATTAGTGCTTGAAGCACGGAGCCACAAAGCCAGGTGGGCTGGACCTGGCTGCAGACAGGACAGTTGCTGGGGCACAGTGGGGAGCACGCAGGGCTGGGAGTAGAAAGGGCGGGACAGCACCAGCACTGCCCGGCACAGAATAAGTGCTTGTGGAAACCATACTGAACCCCACTCACCTGACTTACGTGAGCTACGTGTGCGCCGAGGAGCCACACTCGGTGGTAAGATGCACCCACAGGAAGCCCGCTCCCTCGTTGGGACAGGGAGCATCTGAGGTTTCATTAATGGCTAGGAAAATAAATTCTGAGCTTGTCATTTTAATTTGCTCAGTGGGGAAGAAAAAAGTGTCACTCTACTGTAATTCCCAACTGGGCCCTTTTTTAAACGCTCAGATGTTGCTTCAATGTTCAGCATACATATTCGATTTCCTTCCCTTAATATTTGTTTGACTTACTCTCCAACGGGGACTGGGTGCTTTAGAAAAGCTCTGAGAGGTCAAACTGCAGTGCAGCTCCTCTCAGCACCTCCGTGGGCTCCTGGCCGCGGCTTCGGGTCCTCTTTCAGCTCCTGCGGCGGCGGGTGGCCCACAGGCGCGGCCTCTGCAGCTCCCGGGGGCCCCGGGCGTAAATCAGTGCCAGCTGGGGATAGGACAGACGGGACACGTTCCTCGGTGCTCCTCCAGCTGAGCACAGGGAGCCCGCGGCGATGAGGAACACCCCAGGGAGAGAACTCTCTCAAGAAAGAGCCGCTCACCTCTGCCCACAGTCCTCCACGGGTCTCCTCTGAGCGAGGCTCTGCCTATACCTTCTGGGCAGGGACACACTGAACTGAGCCGTCTGGCCCACGCCTCTTCTGAAGACAACAGTTTCTATAGTGGCCATTCTTTGGGTCCATAAGAAAATTGAAAAATGGAAAGAAAGAGAGACAGATGTCTTTTTCAATATTCAATAGTGCATGGATTTTACAGCCAGGCTCACTCAGCTAGAAAATACACAAGGTTCAAAGAGCTTACAGCCACCTACTTCTCCAGATATTCAATGAGAAGGGCACACCACAAGTCCTAAGAAATGTATAATTCTCAAAAGCTCAGCTTTGGCAAAGTGGCTCTAGGAACACTGTAAAGCTTTAGTGTCAGACCCAGCACAAATGCTGACCAGATCAGCTCTGGCAAGGTTTGACTTTGCGCATGCTAAAAATGGGCCCAGCTCACTGTGAATCCTAGTGCTGGGGGCCACGCGGACCATCCATCATTGAGAGAAGAGAAAGAAATGCTGGACTCTCTCAGTGACCTGAGTCAGCCAAGAGGTCAAAGTATGGAAATCTCTGGTACTGGTTCTTTCTGAAGGCTGAGACACTTCCAATAATTAGATTATCCACCTACTACAGGGATGTCCCGCGAATTTTGAGCCCTCCTTTAGGGATGCTCCCTTTTTATTAGTCTTGGCTACGTCAGAACAGAGTTTCTTGGTGCCCTGGATGAACCTAGAGCCCACGGCAGGATGAGATAGGTGGTTCCATGTGCCATCAAGAAAATCTCCTCTGAAGACAGCCTCCTGGACTCCCAACAAACCTGAGCACATCTTCAGATGCAGGACCTGGCTTACAGCTAGGGAGGAAAGCAGTTAATTTCCTATCAGAAGGATCAAACCACAAGTCTGCGAGAATCCGAGAATCCGTCTTTAGACCCAGCCTGACACTTGTTTTACACTCATTTGTTCCCCAGACCCAGCCCCTGTGGCACTTTCACCGGCAGAAGACTGGGAGAGAAACAAACAGGACAGAGAGAGTCTTTTTTTTTTTTTTTAAGTTTTCTGCTAGCTTTTAAAAGAGGTGATTGTGAAGTCTATTCTATGGCAGGCTGTTTTCACCTCTTGGCTCCTCTAGCGAGGAGAGAAAAGGTGGGGTAGTTTACTAAGAATAACAGAATACATCATCTCTCTGCTCTCCCTGGATAAGTATATAGGTATCTCTAAATGTTACTAACTCTGGAATTCTCCAATTAGCCAAGTTCCCTCATCACAAATTAAATATGAGCTATGGGTAAGCCTTGTCTTTTCCTTCTCTTTGGTTCTTTAATCCATTTGAATATGAGGTCTATAGACCTTCCACCTCCATCTACCTGGCTTTCCCTGTCTTCTGTGCCTGTTTTTTGTTTTTGTTTTTTTTAAGATTTTATTTATTTATTCAACAGAGATAGAGACAGCCAGTGAGAGAGGGAACACAAGCAGGGGGAGTGGGAGAGGAAGAAGCAGACTCATAGCAGAGGAGCCTGATGTGGGGCTCGATCCCATAACGCCGGGATCATGCCCTGAGCCGAAGGCAGACGCTTAACCGCTGTGCCACCCAGGCGCCCCTGTGTCTGTTGTTTTGAATTCGCTTGGACCAGACCCTTTGTACAAACCTGTAATAGTAAGCTTTTCAGCTGGCCCTGTATTGCCTGACCAACCTAGTTTCCATCGTTAACCCAAACCCAACTTCTGCCCTCCTCAATCCGCTTCCCACCGCCCCATGTGACCACCAAGCTCATTCTCCTGTTGGGACCTTTCCTCTTGGTTCTTCCTATACCAGGAAAACCCACTCGGAAATGTTCTAGGTTTTATGTTCTCCAGATAAAAAGTGGGCCATTCTATAAGATTTTGCTGTCTTGCCATGATTCGCTGAAAGTATATACTCACCATTCCCTAAGGGAGTTGTGAACAAAATAATATAAATTCTCACAATTTATTAGCACCCAAGAGGTTCAACCAGCCTCTGCCACCCACAGGATAACCCAGGCAGTAAATGGAAGGCATCAGAGTTTCGTGCAGCGAACACACAGTCACTCTAAGCCAACTCCCATCCCCACATGAAGTTCTGACTTTATAACCAGTATTATTAGCCAGGAGCGTTCCACATCTCTCAGGTGAAAAATGTTCAACACTTAAGTGCTACTAATAATTTTTATGGTTGGAAATGAGGATCAAAGTATGAAAGGAAAAATAAATTCACGGGTTCATACACTCAGCCAAGTCCGCCTGGCTCATTTTCTGCCACATGTTTTAAACTCTCTTAAAGGCAGGGGAGGGGAGGAGGAACAAGTTGCATTTTATTTCCCAGCTCTTTAGGTCTGAAGTAAAAGCAGACAGACTTTAAAAAAAAAAAAAAAATCAAACACTCAAGTAACACTATACACTGCTACTGCTCCCCCAGGAGTTCCTTGCAAATGAGTATCAAGAACTCAATAGATACTTTCCTGGTAAAATACATAAACAGATAAATAAATTATCCCAGGCTGAAAAGAATTTCCACATCTGGTAGCTCACTAGAGCTTGTCAAACAAGTCAGAAACACGCAGGGCCAGAGAAGAGCATTCTTCGGCTCCTGGTTTCAGGGCTGGAGAGGGCATGTAACATTTCCCCAACTCTCTGCCGGAATTCCAACAGGGAGCATGACCCACATAAACAGGCAAATGACCCCTGTGTTTTCTTCCAATTAAATAAATAATGATCCCCAGTATTAGGTCTCGAATCCAAATGTCTGTGGGCTCAAATCGCAGCCACTGGAAGGAAAATGGTCTCTCCTACGTGGCCTGGCCTTTCCTCCCCAGGTACTCGCTGTGGTCTACCTTCAGGGGACAGCCGCCGTCCACTTCACACCTTAAAGAAGTAACTGTGCCTCCCTGCACCACGGTTTCCTAAGCAATAAAGTGTCAAGGGACAGGATGATCTCTGATGTCCCTTCACATTCTCACACCATGTTTCTGTTACGCAGCCTTCCAGTGGGGAACGGTCACCAGGTCCACAGCGATCCCGGTCCTCTCAGCCAGTCTATGGGCCTCAGGAGAGACGGCTAATGTTACCTAGCTGCGCTCTAGTAAACCACCATCTGGAAAGGGGTTCTAGAGTCCGCTCTCTCTTACCTCACACAGGATCCACATGCTTCCCTCTCTTAACTCAGGGAGCGTGCAGTCTGTGAGCTCCCTTGGGTCTCTGCTCTAGGTTCCTTAAGCAGGCCCTGGAGCCCATCCCTTTAAAATGGTCTCTGGACATGGATGCTTCCACCCCTCTAACAAAAGCACCGCCTTAACATGCCTTCATGTTTGTGAAAACCACGCTGGAACTCTGTTAGGCCCCAGAAGACTCATCCGCAGAACCATGACCAGAACAGGCCCGGGCTCACCATCCCCTCTGCTCTGGCTGTCCTCTAGTAAAGTAACTGCTGTGTTCTCCCTTCGATTCCTGATGTGCTGTTGCCCCTCACCTCCCTGCACCCTGCCGCGTTTCACAGGGACATGAAGGAGTTTGCCACTTTATACGTACGGAAGTTTGACACTTCTGCACATGGACCCACACCATACTGGTCTGCCTGTACTTGGTATCCCTCAGACTCACTACACCCAAAGGGATTTCAGGAAGTCATCTGGTCTATTCTTCCTCCTAGGAAAACCACTCTAGATACTGGAAAGACTGCTGGCTCCCTCTTTCTGAAAAATTCCCAAATGGGGAGATGCTTCTGTCTCTCCAGATTTCCCCAAAAATTCTTTGGAGCCACAGTAAGAAAGGTCTGTTGCATGGTTTCCCTTTGATTCTCACATATTAAACAAACTATTTTTTTAATGTGAAGGAGGATAATGAATTTACTACAGAAAGGATAAAGGCCATGCAGGGAAAAATAACAAGAAATGGAGATGTCTATTTTGGAGAAGAACAAGCAGGGGCATATTTTGATTATATTCAAATTAAAAGTTTAACTATAGGGGCGCTTGTTAAGCGTCTGCCTTCAACTCAGGGCGTGATTCCGGCGTTCCAGGATCGAGTCCCACATCGGGTTCCTCCGCTGGGAGCCTGCTTCTTCCTCTCCCACTCCCCTGCTGTGTTCCCTCTCTCGTTGGCTATCTCTCCGTCAAATAAATAAATAAAATCTTAAAAAAAAAATTTAACTATAGAGAACAAATTGGTGGTGACCAGAGGGGAGGTGGGTAGGGGGATGGGGGAAATAGGTGATGGGGATTAAGGAGTACTGGGTATTTATGGAAGTGTGGAATGACTGGCTATATTATACACCTGAAAATAATATTATGCTGTGTGTTATCCAACTGGAATTTAAATAAAAATTTTTAAAAATTTTTAAAAATTTTAATTAAATTAAAAGTTCCAAGATAACTATTCTTACCTAGATGACCTCTGAGATCATTAAATCTACAACTGCAGAACGTAAACTCTTTTTAGGTGCACGCAGGGTGCACGCAGAACATTTACCAAAACAGACCTTTCACTGGACCATAGAGTCCCAGTAAATTTCAACACAATGAAGCCATATGGAGTATCTGACCAGAGTAGAATCAAATCAGAAATCAATTTTAAAAAAAGATGACTTTAAAAACTGGCAAAAGTAAGCAATATACTTTTATATAACTATGGGTCAAAGAATAGTATCTTCAATGGAAATTAGAAAATATTTTAAACTTAAGGGTAATAAAAATACGACAAATCAAGATTGGGAATACACCTAAAGCAGTAATTATCGAGAAATTTACAACTTTAAATGCATACGTTGGAAAAATAAATATTGAGATCAATGATCTAAACTATCAAGTTGAAAGACTAGGAAAATAACAGCAACTCAAACTCATGAACGCAGAAGAAGAAACTAATCAAGGAAAGTTCATGAAAGACCAAACAAATAGACAATAAGGAAAAATCAACAAGATCACAAGCTGATTCTTTGCAAAGATTATGGCACTGCTATACCTCTAACAGGACTGACCAAGACACACAGAGAAAACAAAATGACCCACACCAGGAGTGAAAAAGACCATCATTCCAGATCCTCCAGACTTGAAACAACAGTAAGATAATATCCTGACGAATTTATAGCAATACATTTTACAGTTCAAATCAAATGAAGAGATTCCCTGAAAAACACAAGTTCTCCAAATGAACACAGGAAGAAACGGGAAGTCTGAATAGTGCTGGAGCCATGAGAGAGTGACTGGGTCTGTGAGGAACGTGCTAGAGTGCTGGCGGAGAACAAAGGGAACGCAGAGTGCGTGGGGCAAGAGGAAAGTATAAATTACATCAACTCTGGTCTCAGGACCAAGCCACGGGCACAGAGATGTAGCAGTGAGGTTGTTAACTTCTCCTTTCCCTGTGTGCCCGCAAGTGTGTTGTGTGTGTGCGTGTGCGGGTGTGTGTACCAATTTATTTGTCTCCTTTTTCAATTACTATTTGATATATGAATTACTGCCACAACTTCTTCAGTTTACACAACGTATATAAATGTATACAACTTACTCTTCGGAGCTCTGTGGTTTCTTTAGTTTCTTGAATCTGTGAATTTTATGTCCTTTGCCAAATTCTGGGAAGTTTTTAGCCATTATTTCTTCAAATATTTTTTCAGCACCACGTTCTTTCACTTCTCCTCCTGGGACTCTAATGACACAAATGTATCTTTTGTGATTGTCCCACATGTTCCTGAGACTCTGTTCTTTTTTTTTTTTTTTTTCAGTCTACTTTCTCTCTGTTGTTTGGCTTGGATAATTCCTACCGATTTCCCCTCAAGTTCATGAATTCTTTCCTGTTATCTCATTCACCTACTGAGCCCATCAGTAAGTTTTAAATTTCGGTTTCTCTAATTTTCAGTTCTGAAATTTCCAGCTGGTTGTCCTTTATATCTGTTTCTTTGCTGAGACTTTCTATTTTCCATCTGTTTCCACGGTGCTCATTAATTACTTATTAGAGGATCTTTCAGGATCGTGGTTTTAAAATCCTTGTCAAATAATTCCAACATCTGTGACATCTTGGTGTTGGCATCTGTTGTTTTTTCTCATAAAAATTGTGATTTTCCTGATTCTTGGTATGAGGAGTAATTTTCGATTGTATCTTGAACATTTTGAATATTACTACGAGACTCTGTTCCTTTTAAATTGCCCTATTTGAGCAGGGAGTTTACGTTCAGGATGTATGTCCTGACCCACCTTTGGGGGCTATGGACTGAATAACAATTCAGTTTTCGAAGACTTGATAGTGCTCTGCTGATCTGCCCATGTTGTGTGCTACCCAGAGGCTAGTTTTTGAAACCTGGTTGGCATTCTACATCACTGTTCTTTATTTTTCGAAGCTTTTGCTGTGTTCATTCTAGTCAGTTCCATCCATGGGCTGCTTTGAAAGGAGAGACAGGAGTGACCCCCAGGACTTCACACACACATTTAAAGAATCCCTTTCTCAGCTTCCTCCTTTCCTTAATCTTCCCTCCACTGTCTGGCTGGGAAGGGATGAGGTGCCGCTTTCTTGCTCTCTGTGGCTTGCTGCAGGCTGGGGATGGTACACAGTCTCTTTGCTGACACTCACTGAGTACAGGGCATGGACAGTGGAGAGGGGAGCAGGGAAAGTCTCTGCTCCTGTTCGGGTAGGGTGAGGATGGCCAACAGGGCTCTGCGTGACAACCTCCACCATCACAGCATCTACTTGGTGGGGCCAGGAATGGCTTCTTTCATGGCAGCTGCGCGGCACAGAGCAGATACAGTCAAAAGGGCTCTATCACAGGGCTGCCCTCTTCCCAGTCCTCTGGCAAGAGAAAGTGGGTTTTTCTTGTTGTTTTCTGTTAGTTTCTATCTGTGCCTATGTTATGGCCTTCTCTGACACTGAGGCTGGGGTTATACAGGAGGATGGTAAGGAGGGACAGCGGGAGAGAAGAGAAGAAGGGAAGGAGCCACGGAAACTCATTGCTGGGGCATCCCTCAAGTCCTGAGGCCCCTTGCCAGCCTGACTTCTTTTTCCAGGAATAGGATAAAATGTGCTTATTCAATCTCATCCAGAATTGGAAGTTTGCCATTCATTCACTAAGTTACAGAATACTCAAGTAGACTTGCAACTAAATTAAAGAAGGAATTAATAATTACCCAGAGATGGATATAACTATCGGGACTTTGTGTCTCCTTTTTGGGGGAGAGAATGGGAGGTCTTTCTACGTGGGAAGGACAGTTACATCTTCTTAGTGGAAGAATAAGGTTGTTATTGCTGTGAGGAAGTTCAAACACGTGTAGAAGGTGTGTACGGACACTGAGTAAGCACAGGTGGGTAGGCTGTGCTAGTTATTAAGCTGTCGTCTTAGAGCCCCAACTCCTCCTAAATTCTGTTTTGTGATGCTGGGGATGAGACTGCAAATATCTCACTTTTGCCAGGTTCTGTCAATAGGGGACACTAGAGAGAGACTGGAAAACTGGAGAAATGAAGAGGGGAATTACTTCCCAGCTTGTCTGCTTTTCTCAGCAGTGTGGCATTTCCCCCCAACAGGAGGTGAGTCTAGGTTCTTCCAGCATTCCAGAACCGGTCTCATCTGGACCCTCAGAACTACGAGCAGAAACCAACCAGTGGCCCTCTACAAAGCTCTAAGGCTCAGCGCTGGGGAAGAGGAAGGACTCTCTTCTAAGCGTGTAGGTTCTAATGACCCCAACCACTTCCCTCCTTTCCTTTGTTCCTTGAGTCCAGGAGTTACCATCCCTTTACATTTTCAGTGTTCCCTTGTGCTCTCTCAAGCTCTCTGATACCTTGTATTAGAAAATTTCATGTATTAAATGCATTCTATCAAAACGGCTCATATGGATTCTGTTTTTCTGAGTGATACAGATTCTTGTTTGTGAATATTAGAATAACAGAGAAAATGTCCAGGTGTTTTTATCTTCACCACAGAGAGATTTCAACAAATGGGTCTGACTGGTACACAGCCAAAAATAAGAAGAGTTATATAATGATTTTTATAATTCTATATAATTGGTTTTCTTTCTAAGTTCATTTGTATAATGAAATTTTTATAGGTGACATGGTACAGTGAAAATACCATTAAAATGAGTTTAAGCCCTATTAGTGCCACCTGCTAACTGGGTGGCACTTTTGGGCTTCATATGGCTTATGGACAGGTCTTACCCGTAAGTAAAAGTGAGCAAGCTAGATTATCTCTAATTTTCTTTCCAACCTAAAACTATCACTTTATTCTCAAGAAATCACCAGTAGAACCATCTGGGCCTGGAGCTTTCTTTGTAGGAAGATTTTGATAACCTCAGTTTTTTAATAGAAAATTATATACATTCTATTTAATTTTAAGTTAAGTTGTAATTGTCAAAGAATTCTTACTCTCATGTAAATTTTCGTAATATTCTCTCAATATTCTTTTAATGTCCGGAGGATCTATAATAACAATCCTTAATTCCTTTTCATTCCTGACAATGATAATTTATGTTCTCTTTGAGTGTTCTGGCAAGGGGTTTATCAATTTTGTTAATCTTTCCTAAAGGTCAATTTTTGGATCTGTTAATTTTCTCTGTTGGTTTGTTTTCTACTTCACTGACTTTATTAACACTTATCTTTGTTCTTTCCTTTATTTCCTTTGGGTTTAATTTAGCTCTTCTTTTTCTAAGTCCTTAAAAGGGAACTTTACATGACTGCTTTTAGACCTTCCTTCTTTCCTAATACAAGCATTTAATGCTATAAATTATAGCAAATAATGCTATAAATCCCACAATTTTTATCAGCTTTGAAATGTACTTTATTTACAATAAAATCACCAATTTTAAGTGTGCTTTGACAAGTGTATATAGTCATAAAACTATCACAATCATAGGATAGAACATTTCCACTGTCTGAGAAGTTCCTTTCTATCCTTTTGTTGTCAATCCCAAACTGTCAATACAGTTTTTCCTACTCTAGAATTTCATATACATGGACACACACAAGAAGTACTCTTTTTCATCTGTCTTCATTCACTTAGCATAATGATTTTGGATTTTTCCATGTTGCTCCATATACAGTAGTTCATTTCTTTTTCTTGCTGAGTAGTATTCCATTGCGCAGGTATTCCACAATTTATTCCTCCATTTGCAAGCTGATATATACAGTTCTGGATTTTATGAATAAGTCTATGAATAATGAGTACAAGTCTTTGTGTAAAGACATATGTTTTTACTTCTTTTGGAAGCTGTGTCATATGAAAAGTAAATGTTTAACTTCATGAGAAACTGCCAAACTGTTTTCCAAATTAGTTGTACCAGTTCACATTTTTACCAATAACATGAGAATTCTAGTTGCTCCACAGCCTCATCAACACGTGGCACTGTCAGTCTTTTAAATTTTATTTAGTCATTCTAGTGGGTATGTCCTGGTAACTTTTGTGCTTTTATTTTAGAATTGCCCTAATAACTATGATGTGGAGAATTTTTTCATATGTCAGTTTACATCTACATATCTTCTTTTGTGAAGTAACTGCTCAAATTTTTGCCCATTTTTTTATTGATTTGTTTTCTTCTTACTGAGTTGTGAGAGTTCTTTATATATTTTGGATACAAGTTCTTTTCTTTTTTTTTTTTTAAGATTTATTTATTTATTTATTTGAGAGAGAGAGAGTGAGGGGAGGGGCAGAGGGAGAGAATCTCAAGCAGATTCCCCACAGAGCATGAAGCCCAATATGGGGCTCGATCCCAGGACCCTGAGATCATGACCTGAGCCAAACCAACAGCCAAACAACTGAGCCATGCAGGCACCCTAGATACAAGTTCTTTATCACATATATGTTCTGAAGATATTTTCCCCAAAAATGACTTGCCTTTTTAATTTCTTAGAAGCGTCTTTTCAAGTGTTAATTTTGAAGAAGTCCAACTTATCCATTTTGGTTTCATTTATAGGTCGTCTACTCGTCTCCTATTTAAGTATCACTGCTTAGCCTAAACACAGTACGATTTCCTCCGTTTTCTTCAAGAAGTTTTATAATTTCAGTTCTTAGGACTAGTTAAATTTTTATATACAGTGTGAGGTGAGGGTCATGATTTTTTTTTGACATAAGGATATCATCACATTGTTCCACCATCACTTAGAAAGACTGCCCCATTTCTACTGAACAGACTTGAGTCCTTTGTTGAAAATTAATTGACTGTACATGTATGTTCTATTTCTGGACTCTTTATTCTGCCTCATTGACGTATATGTCTAAGTTGACAACAATACCACAGTGTCTTGATTACTGTAGCTTTATAGTAATTCTTAAAATAAGGGATTCCTGAAACTTTCCCTAAATTGCTTTGGCTTTTTTTCAGGCCCACTGTGTTTCCAATTCAATTTTAGAACAAGCTCATCAATTTCAATCAAAAAAAAAAAAAAAGCCTTATGGGATTCTGAGTGGGATTGCTTTGAATCTATAGAAGACTTACGGGGAGCACCGACACCTTAGTGATAGTTAAGTCTTCGGATGGATCCATACGATACATCTTTCCATTTATGCAGTTGCTCTCCAATTTCTCTCAGCAACATTTTGTGGTTTTCACTGAACATATTTGGCACACATTTCATTCCATTTTTCAAGCATTTCATTTTTTATGCTTTTGTGTGAAGATAATTCTTTATAGCTTTTTGGAAATATAGTTGACATACAATAAACTGAATCTATTTAGAATGCATACTTTTATATATTTTGACGTCTGTATACACCAGTAAAATCATCATCCCAGTTAAGAAAAAGAACATATCCATTTCCCCTTGAAGTTTTTTTGTTCCTTTTTTCTTCCCTCTTGCCCTTCACAGCTTGACCCTCCCACTCTTATGTCAGGCAACCACTGATCGTTCAATCACTAAACATTAGTTTGCATTTTCTAGAATTTTAGGTAAATGGAATCATAAAATATGTTTTCATCTTGCTTCATTCACTCAGTATAATTATTTTTAAATACATCAATGTTGCTGTATGTCTCCATAGCTCATTCAAATTTATTACCGAGTAGTATTCTATTGTACAGATACACCAGGATTATTCATTCAAATCTGATAGACATTGGGTGTTTTTCCTCCAGCTTCTAGCTACTATAAATAAAAAATTGCTATGAATATTGGTGTACAAGAATTATACATATGCTCTTATTTCTCTAGGGTAAATCTCTATGAAAAGAATGGTGGGGTCACATGGTAAATGTATGCTTAACATTTTAAACTCCAAACTGTTCTAAAATGGCTAGATCCAGATTATAGATTATGGGAAAACAGGCAGGCAGGCAGGCCAGAAAAACTTGTTTCCCATCTTTCACATGCATGCTGGTAACAAAGATTGTTTATTCATCAACTATTACTGAGTAATCATTGAAAGGAATGAACGGGGTTAGGCATAGAGGATATAGCAATGAACAACACAGCCATGGTTCCTGCCCTTGTAGGCTTACAGTCTAGAAGAAAAGCAGACACTAAACAATACACTTCACAATTAATTATGTGCTTACAAAGAGGAACAGAGTGCTCTGAACCTAACCTAGTCTGGGGACTCTCTGAAAGCTTCTTTGAGATAGCAACATTTGGGTAGGATGCTGACGGATGAATGGCAGTTAACAAGACAGACAGAATTCTAACACACTGTGCTAAACACAACGAAGTAGCTCTACATTCCAACATAACTTCCCTAGGACATTAAGTTTTGTTAACAGATTTATTTATTCACTTAATCAGTCAAGCCTGCTCCCAATTCCCACATGAAATAATCCCAGGCTTTCTTCTGTCTTCTGACTCAACACAAAAGTGGGCATCCTCTCTAGAACAGAAACGTCCCCTGTGAAGAATGGAAACAACAAACCACCTTTCTCATGAACCAGGCAGAATCACGAGGGGAATCATGAGACTGGTCGCGGTAGCTGCCACTGCAGCAGCAGCTGCCTGGGTGTCTAGCGAAGCGCAGCGCACACTGCCCACCACACAGGAAGTGCAGCTCCGGAGTGCTTTCTTGCCATGTGGGAGGCACTGGGTAACTTCCCAATGTATATGGTAACCTAATGAAGTCAGTATCATTACTGCCATTTCATATAAACTAACACCGAGAAAGATTAAATAACTTGTCCTTGGTCATTAACTGGTCAGTGAAAGAGCAGAAATTTGGGCCCAGGGCTTTCCTAACTTTCTCCATTATATTATTTACCATGCAAGAAATAACTTTTACAAAATTACCCAAAAGCACCAACAGTAGGGATGCCTGAGAAACCTGTTTGTTATCTTTGACATGAAGATAATTCCATGAGAGACAATGGATATGCTCATGGCTCTTAGTGCGAGGTTTATGAACCTGTGGTCTCTGAAAGGGTAAAACCCTCTGGGCAGACAGTATGGTGTAGACACACTGGGACCTACATGCCAACTCTTCCACTCATTAGCTGTGTGACTGTAGGCAAGTTATCTAGCCTTGCTTCCTCTTAGTAGAGAACGAAAAAACAATAACCATCTTGCAGGTTTGGGAAAAGATCATAAGTAATGTCTGTAAATACCCAGAACATTCACTGGAATATGGAGGGTAGTTATGAAAGTTTTCCCTCTACGGCATCTTGAGAAGATTCCGATTAATGGAGATGAGGCCTTTTCCTGCCCGCCACTCCTTCGATATGCAGTTACTTCCTTTAAGGTGATGTGGAATCAAACACAGGGCATCAGGGGAAAGAGGGGAAGAGGCTTGCAACAAACTCAAGATTGAAAGAAATCCCAGGTTTCAATATACGTGAGATCTCAAGATTTCAACTCAAGGTCGAAAGGAATACATTCATTAGTCTACCCTTCTTTTCTAGACTTCATTTAGCCCAACTGAAAACACTGAAGAGGGAGCACTCTGTCCACCTTGGCTATATTGTTCCGAATGTTCTCTTTTTCCACTTCCCTTTTACCACAAAAATAAACACATAAGTATAGTCTGAAGCCACTATATGCAACAAAGAGAGAAAACACTGGCAGAAAAAACTGGTCTTTTTGCCATGAGTTGGCTAGAGAAACAAGTAGGTAATCTGCTTTTTTAAAAAATGGGAATGATACTGCGCTAACCATCATTCAATACCCTAGATGTGATCATGTAAAAGACATCTCTGTGAATGAGAATGAGCTCCAAAAGATGATATATACTTTATCAGCCACTCTCACGCCTTTCGCTGGCCAGTAACTACACTGACCAAGTGTGTCGCACATCAGCCTAGCTCACAACAATTTCTTTTACACTCAAAGGGAGCTACATAAGAAAGCAAACAAAACAAAACAAAACAGGAGAACTTGAGCTTTTAATTTTTGCTGGTGGTGACGGTTAGGGGGATTCCTATTTTTTCCCCTTAAAATCCACTTTTAGTTTAAGGGTTAGAAAATAAATTTCTCTCTCTCTTTTTTTTTTCCTAAGATTTATTCATTTATTTGAGAGAGAGAGAGAGAGAGAGAGAGAGAGAGCCGGGGGAGGGGCAAAGGGAGCAGGAAGAATCTCTAGCAGACTCCCTGCTGAGCACGGAGCCCAATGCAGGGCTCAATCCCACGACCCTGAGATCATGACCTGAGCCAAAACCAAGAGTTGGACACTCAACCCACCGCAACACCGAGGCGCCCCAGAAAATAAATTTCTATAATAAATATAGAATACACAATACGTACTCATTTAGTAAAATCTGAGTATCAAATGGCTTCATATAATACAATTTCATGATTTCTTAAAGCCTCAAATTCAGCAAACTGAGTCAACTAGAGAAGATGGCTGCCTCTCTCTCACAGGCAGGACGAGTGTCAGGGACGGATTTCACCACTTTCCCTGCACCAGCTGTGGCTAACTGCTGCATACCCTGTTTCGCTCGCGGTCCGGGCCACGGGCACGCCCCCGCAGCCGCAGGCCTCTGCCTGCCGCCGTCATGCATCTCCCGCACATCCTCCCTGACAGAGCTCATCAATTCCTATTGCTTTTCACCAGGCCGCGGCTCTGGCACTTTCCCCTGGGGAGACCTTTACTGGTCTCCATACTTAACCCTTGAACCCAGCCTAATCCATCAGCTGCTCTGAACGAACGGTGATAGAGAATGTTTCTCCCTAAAGACAGGCAGCCAACCTCCCCACTTAAACCTCAGAAAGAAAGCCATCAACAGGGTCTGCTTTCTGTTTGTCAGTGTCGCCAGCTTCTTCGCTTACTGACGTTTTTATTGTTGCTGTGCCCAGCTGCGTGAGTCAGGACGCGCTCTTCAAGGAGACATCAATTAAGTGCTCGTTACATGCTGTAGATACTCTTCTGAAAATACCCCTGGGACTCCCCTTGGGCGTTCCCAAAACTAGTGGAGGACACAGCTGTCACTCCGGAATAGGGTTTCCCCAAAGTTTCAAAGAACAGCTTCATAACCTACCCTCCTATGCGTCGCTTTTAGACTCCACTGGGATTTAGAAATTATGACTTTAGAGAATGAAATAGACAACTCTTGATCAGGAAAGACAAGCAACACTAGGCGAGAAATATCAAACGCGTAAACAGACCGTTCGAAACCTCTGTACCTCATAACCAAACTGCAGCTCGTCGGAGGTCAGCATGATGATATCGTCGTCGATGGCCAGGACGGCCTCCGTCTCGATTTCGTCGTATGGGAAGAAGCGGTTACTTAGCTTGTTTTCAGCAGTCCTCACAACTTTTAGTGGAACCCGGATTTTGGGCCAGAGAGAATCTGGGGGTGGGGGTGGGCAGGAGAACAGGCATGTATTACTCTTCTAACTTCTGTGAGGAGATAACGCGGTAAAAGCACCACATCACAAATGAGATGGAACTTACTTCCGTTGTTCTCTTTAAATGTATACGTACAACTGTTGAAGGGGGAGTTCTTACAAATGCATGGTTACAAAAATTTTAAGTATTTCTATCCTCTCCAAGTCCTTGCAACACTTCTAATTCTCAATGCTGCCTTAACCAGAATGCACAAATGGCTTCAACTTGCAACTGAGGGAGACAGAGAAGCCAAAAGGACTTGCCCAGGATCACAGCAACAGGACGGATGGAGTTCTCACGGTCTCATTCTCAGGCCCACGGTTTAATACCAGAACTCTGCCACCTCCCCAAACTACCTTCAGTGAGGTACACCCCAGCTCAAGACACGTCTCCGCTCTGCTGGCCAATACAAAGCACGTGTTCTAGATGCCCAGCCCAGTGTGCCGACCTCCACCACGCAATCGCAAGCAGATACCAATGCTGCTCAAATCCACCCACAAACACGGTTTCCCTGAACGACGTAGGTTTCTTAACTTAGCACGTTATCCCCTCGACAGCCCCTTCCCTGATTCACTGGGTTTGGTTTCTCATCATGAACAATTTACAGAGTAAATATCAAGTTTCTAGGTCCAATTATGTGGGATTTTCTAGTATACTGAAGAAACACCAACCCATGACTCGCCTTACATTTTTCCCCATTCTACTTTGAAATGATTGAAGCAATTCAACCGCAGGTTCCTTATTTTAAAATGTTGCATTTAGCACAGCATGAAATTAGTACCTCTTTGGTACAGTACCCTTGTCCATAGACCTCAGGGTTCTTACAGAGGGTACTTTGTTCTTCACACAACATTCGTCAAATGACAAAAGGAAAGCTAGATATCAGACTGCTTCCAAAAAGCCCATTGTGTAATTGTGGAAAGATCTAGTTTGCGTGAGTCCTGAAGCCCCAAATGCCTGTGGCCGCTCCAAAGTCACCGTACTGAAGAGAAGTGTGGCAAGGGAGAGTCAGAAGGGAAAAGGCTGTCTGCATTGCCCGCAGATGAAATATCTTCCTTCTGTATATTGTACGGCGTATCCATGGGACACACTGTTGGGACGCTAGCAGGGTCCTGGAAGGAGCCTGCCTAAGTAGAGGCCCTGTAATTAAGGAAGACATTCAGTCTTAAATAAGCACAGAGCCTAAAAGAGCAGTCAGCTTCAACAGAAGCATATTTGGGAAAAAGGACTGAACTGAACACCAAAGAAATGATCCTAGGGGCTTCTGCCTTTAAATCAGTAACAGTAGTTATTATAGTTTCATTCCTGGCTCAGAAGCACAGAATCAATAAACAGCTTTGGAATAAATGGATGGGCACAGGACTTGACAGAGTGAAGACCTGTGTCCCACGTTATCTATGGGGTGTCAGCACGTCCCTCTCACTGTCATCTAAGAATAAGCAGGGGAGCGGGGGGACACCTTTACTAAGCAACTATCATATGCCACACACTTCGCAGATGCAGGGTTATCCAATCCTCCTGACAACCCCGCGGCAGAAATTCTTTACAAAGCAGTCGTTATGAGGCTCAGAGAGATCACGTAATTTGGCGGGGCGTACAGAGCTACTAAATGATAAGGCAAGTGATTGAATCTAAGTCGGTTTAGCATCAAAGGCCAAACGGAACATGTACCATCTACCGCAGTATGAAAACCTCATGCTTCTCTAGATCTGGGACAAAACGATGAGCTCAACAGTTCTCCAACGTCATCCTTATGCTTGTTGGCTTCCCATTCCCTCTTCCAGATAAATAAAGCCCTTGGCATAAATCTACTGTCCAGATCCTTATGAAACATGAACCGTAATATCTAAACTGCAAGAGGTTACAGCTCCACCCACTAGACCACCGGTTCTCAAACTTTTTGGTGTCAGGATTCCTATATGCTCTTAAAAATTGTTGAGAACCCCAAAGAAGCTTTCTGTGGGACACACACACACACAATTCGTATGAGAAATTAAAACTGAGGAAATTTTAAAACACAAGAATACACAAGAGCACATCCCACTAGCCATTAGAGTGATGTCATCCCATGTTGTGTAGCCTCTGGAAAGCTGTCCGCTTGTGAAAGAATAAAGAGTGGTGAATGGAGGTGACTTGGTATTACTATGAAAATAATGTCAACCTCACAGACCCCCTGGAAGGTTCTCACGGATGTCCAGGAAAGGCTTTGTGTTCAGATTTGGGTATCATAAGATGGCGAAAGTTCCAATAAGCTGGAAAAGAGTTTGGGAAGAGGTACAAGGACAGTACAGGCACTTGAATCCAGGATTTCTACAGAATGTTTACAGAGACTAACGGTGCCAGTTGTCTGTGTACTGCCTCTCAGCTTCAATCTCACCCTTCACTGTCCTGTTTCTCACACTGGAACTAGATCCTGTAAACATCTGCCCTCTGCCAACCAGCTTGATGTTGGGTTTCGTCAGTAGAGGGTGCTGGAGGGATGCTTTGGAAGGAAGGGGCTTTTCTTCCTGGGGCGTGCCTTTTTAACTTGTTGCTTCCTCAGTACTTGATGGGCAGGCAGGGGCACTTCTGTCCAGCAAGTTTTTAAGTGGCACCCCCGGGGGGAGCTTTGTGACAGGTTCTGCAGATACCGCCAAGAGCAACTCAGTTGAGGTCCTCCCCATGGGGGGTTCCCAGGGAGCTCCATCGAAGCCCTCAGCTTCCCAGCAAGTTCAAGAACACACCCCGGGTCACTTCCTGTTGAATTCCGCGAGTACTGAAGGGGAAGGGGGTGTCTTGTTTGCCAGACTTGGCCTGTGGCCCCTCAGCGAACCTCACCGTGCAGTGGGCTACAGTTGCATGCTGTCCAACAAGGTCTGAATCTCAGAGCTAGCTGGGGAAGGGACTCTCCCAAATTTACTTCCTGCTATCTTTACAGTTTTTACCCCTTAGTCACCAATCACCTGTTACTAGTTAATCATTCTTTATATTAAACTTCTCCTGTTCAAGTTACTGTATGGTTTCTGTCTCCTACCGAGGCCTTGACTAATATACAGGTTACCAGGAGGGCTATCAGATGAAAGGGAAATTATTCTCTATGACCTCTGAAGTTAGAACCATGACCAATGGCTGGGTGAAAGTGACAGGGCAACTAATTTAGACTCAAAATAGGTAAGAATCTTCTGAGGGAGGGGTGCCTGGCTGGCTCAGTCAGAGGAGCATGCGACTCTTGACCTCAGGGTCATGAGTTTGAGCCCCACCTTGGGTATAGAGATAAGTTAAAATAAATAAAGTGGGGCGCCTGAGTGGCTCAGTCTGTTGAGTGTCCGACTCTTGATTTTGGCTCAGGTCATATCTCAGGGTCATGGGATCAAGCCCCACCTTTTGCTCCGTGCTCAATGGGGAATCTTCTTGAGGATTCTCTCTCTCCCTCTCCTTCTGCCCCTCATCCCTGCTCATGCGCACACGCTCTCTCTCTCTCTCACAAATAAATCTTTAAAAATAAATAAATAAAATTTTAAAAAGAACCCTCTGATGGAAAAACTGATACAAAACGAAATGATAAAATGCCTTTAGCAATACAATGTGTGCTTTTACCTAAAATGTACTAACTTAGGTCAGATTTCCACTTGACATCATATGAGAGACCTCAGATGCCTCTGAGGTCCGGGCTTTCATGAGGCCATCATATATCACAGAAAGAACAGTCTTTGGGAAGAGCCTTGAATCCCAGGTGTACTCCTTACAAGCCATGGGATCTTTTTTTAATTTATTTTTTTTATTTTGATATGTTAGTTACCATACAGTACATCATTAGTTTTTGATGTTGTGTTCCATGTTTCATTGTTTGCATATAACACCCAGTGCTCCATGTAATACGTGCCCTCCTTAATACCCATCACTGGGCTAGCCCATTCCCCCACCCCCCTCCCTTCTAAAACCCTCAGTTTGTTTCCCCGAGTCCATAGTCTAGCCATGGGATCTTGAACAAGTCAATCACTTTCAACCTGTTTCTTCAACTCTGAAGACAGAATAATAACACCATCTTTCCATGGCTGACTGAGGAGGAACATGAATGCACTCAGCACAGCACCTGGCACATGGGAGACATCCACTAAATGTTAGCAGGGCCTTCCTTTGAACGTTTGTGTCTATTTACAGAATCAAAGGACTTCCTCCGAACCTTAGGTGTAAGGGTGGCAAAGTGGGACATGTTAGACAATCTGGCACATTATTCTGATGATCCAGGGGCGTGCCCCCAGCTTGTACCTTCCATATCCACTTTACGATCAACAGGATCCCTACCAATAACCCTCCAGAACGGAGACAATGGAACACACAAATGAAACAAAAGAACATGGAACCTTTTCCATGTTAATCTCACAGAGTAATAAACGGATCCTCTTTTTGCAATACGTACAGAAAACAGGCTAGCCGCTTCAGTTAAGTATGGACATCACTCTACCCTGGAGGGGATCTGCACTCTCACTTGGCAAGTGGGTACAGCATGTTCCATGCACAGACGGCTTTCCACATTCGTCACCTATATATCCAAAGAATTACTTGAGAGAATCAATACCCACAGAGAACTAACTTGCCCTTGCCCTGTAAAGTCTTTGATGGAGAAGTTTTAGGGAATGATGAAGGCCAAGGAGGATGACTTGGGGTGAAGAGGGACATGGGATTACCCTTCCCTGTTCTGAGTTAGGCCTGGGTAGCCAAAGTCAGTCAGGGCCAAAGCAGCCTCCACCTCAACGGTCAGCTGTCTCTGCACCATCGTCACCACAAGACAGGCCTCTAAAGAGAATTCCCAGTTTTTTGTTTTCACATTTTCAAATAAAATAGGCCTCCAAGAAAGGGAACTGCCTTTCTCTCAGGCTTCAGCATTCCTTCTGTGGGGGGCAGAAATAAAAAATAAGCATTATAATTACTCCCTGCCCCAAAGCAGGTAATTCTGATATGGGACATTGAATGTTTAAAAAATTAGGACAGAAGCATGATGTGGGAAAGAAAAATATAGGTGAGAAAAAAAGAACTTTTTTCCCCCTTTTCGTTAGTATTTTCAAAAGAACAGATTTATCTTTCTGTCTCTCTTTGAGTCCCTGACAAGGACCTAGTTCTTCTATACTATCCTGAATCAGAGAAGAGACAAAGCACGATGCTTTTCCTCCACTAAACAGTAACCTGAGTGGATACAGCCTGAGTGCAAGGGGCATGAGCTCTGGATCCAGAGAGGCCCGTGTGCATTTCCGGCTCTGCCACTTGCAGTTTTCTGATACGGGCAAATTACACAACTAAGCTGAGTTTCATTTGTGTAAAATGGGAATAAGAACAGCTTCCTTGCAGGTTTATCAGAAGGATGAGATAATACATTTAAAGCATTTAGCACAGTTCCTATTCCTGGGATTTAAAAGGTATATAATACATGGCTATAAAAACATCATACCATTTTCATCTTCATAAATGGGTTCTCATAAAGTCTCACGGACCTCACTTCTCTCCTGACAGCCTGAAGAGGTGTAGACAGAACACTGTGAGGTGGCCCCTTAGGCTGCAGAAGGACACAGTTCATAGCTAGAGACCGTCAGGCTCTAATTCCATTGCTGAGGCCAAATGGGATCTCTTTTTTCCTTTTCCTTCTAAATTCTAAGTGAAACTCTAAATTCTAAACGAATTCAAAGTAACACAGCATGGCCTTGTACCTTATGTCTCATCCTGTGAATCTGTGGCTGGCAAAATAAAAATGTCACCTTCCATTCATACAAAGTAGTCTGAAAAACGGGTTTTTTAAACACATTGCTGAATTTATGAAAAACAAACAGCTGAGCCAGGTGACCTGATAACTTCACAGTCAGGAACTTTAGTCTAGCTTGAAGGAGAAAAAGAGCTCCTTGTGTTAAGGATTTTTTAAAAATGTGTCTTGATTAACAGTTTTCTCCATGCTGGATGCCAAGAAAGATGTGAGCAAAGAGAATTTTCCCTCCAACTTGGCAAAGGTACTATAAAATGATCAGGTTGACTGAGGATGACCCCAAGCCCACCCGGCAATCACTGTCACAAACACGACCACAGAGCAGTAAAATAAATGGTCACATTATCTCCACACAAACCTTGAGCTCATTTCAGGAACGCTCAGGCTGCTTGGTGTACAGAGGGTCCACGTGACCTTCACCCCGCACAGCCCCTGACTTTGGCTCACAATCGAGGTGGCTGTGGCTTCTACTTCTCTGTTGCCTCCTCTGGGGTGACCATCGTGACATACTTGGCCCATCCCATCCTGCCTGCTAGCAGCTATCAAAGTCACAATCGGAAGCTAGAGAGCTCCTGAGGTCAATTCAAATTTCACACTGAAATCAGCTAAAACAGAAGGCTGAGCTAAACCTATCTGAAATGTACAATGTAATAGCTTCCTTCACAGGGAGGCCGGGGGCCAAGCAAAACAACCTCTATATCCATCAAGTTTGGAAATTGAAGAGCTGGGGAGGAGGAAGGCAGTGGCTTGCCTTTTTTTTTCTGACAGGGCTCAAAACCGATGTGACGAAAGCTCACTGGAAATTTCTATTGCTTAGTCTTAAGTATTTACTTAAACTTCAAACCCAGCAATTTAGACTTAAATGTAACCAAAAAGAAAAAAGTATTTGGTTGGAGAGTGAAAAAAAAGGCGGGGGGGGGAGGGGGAATTTCTGCCTGCATTAACCCTCCCAGCAGCAGACATGTTCACCACAATATTTATTTTAGTAAATGTAGAGAAAGTGAAAAACATCACTTTTACCTCTAATATTTCAAAGCCTTGGACTTACTTTTTAAAAAATATATATGCTACTAATGCCATACATACAGATTCAGATGGCTTAGCTGGCATGAGGGCCAGAGCTGACAGCCCCATTTACCAACTGAACAAACACCCCACAGAAGTTTAAACATGGTTCATGCTCTGCCCAAACAACCACAATGAGCAGAGACCTAAAACCCACTGCTAGAAAAAAAAGCTGCTTCAGTCTCTAAACGTGTCAAAACCGGGCCCTCATCAGTTGAGGGCTCGCTTTCCTCCCCAGAGCCAAAATAGTTCAAAAATAAACTAAGCTCCTGGTAATAAAATCAACCGCTACATTTTACCAGGGTCTACCAAAAATTAAAACTGAACACCCAGCTCCAAAACCCAGGTTCCTGCCCGTGCTTCCTGTCACCCCAGTGTCCGCACTTTGGCCAAGATGGCAGAAATCGATTCCTCCCTTCTCACCGTCTGCGAGGAGACCTGCCCAAAAGGAGTGACTCGAATTCACAATAAATCATTCCCCTGAAGCCCAAAGTGGTGAGCCAGGGTTCCGAAGGAAGGAGAGGCCTCTTTTGCATTTAGCTGTGCCTATCTGGGCAGGTAGGGTGCTGACGGGCTCCCTCTGTGCACGAGAATAAACGTGTGAGTGTGAATGCAGCACACCACGGTGGGCTAATCCAGAGCCCAGGAGGGATACACAGCGTTCCTTCTCAAAACGTGATTCATCCTTTTTAAGTGAGACACTAACAAGCAGCACCGAGCAGTCCAATCCACTTGCCTGTGGGCAAGACACCGACCGCGGCCCTTTCCGTGGCCCTGCCCGCACAGCTCCTGTTTATCTCTGCCTTTCCCTTCCTTCCTGTCCAGTTCTGCCTTCTCCTCTGTTCCTTGTTTTCCTCCTACCCCTTTCCTTCTCCTTTTTTGAGAGTCGAATAAATGAAACAAATGAACAAAAATCCAGAAAACTAGATGTTGGGAGGAAAACAAACTTGGCATAAAAAGATAGTTAATAAGAAAAAGCACTTCTCTCTGGACAGTAAAACAGGACCTTCATTTAAAGTAACCATTTTGGTGACTAACATGACATAATAATATAAATAAATAAATAAATAAATAAATAAATAAATAAATAATTTTTTAAAAATAAAGTAGCCATTTTGTTTAGTTAAACTAGGGCTCCCTAAATAGACAGAATGCATATATTCTAGCAGAGAACAAAAATCCCACTAAGGAAGATTTCTTAAATGTCTCAGGAGCAACTAAAGAATTTTCTTGGGGCAGATTCTGATTTGCCTAACAGACAGAAAATGTTCTTCTTCCAGTCTAAACTAGAGATCTACTATTGGTAGTTTCCAAGGTTGACTATCCTGACTTCAGTATTACCAATTAAAAGGGAATAGCCATAAAAAGAGCAGATACTACTGTCAGGCAATAAACTAGACCTTATCGGTGATAGTGGTGCACATTACAAACTTCAAACTCATTCCTTGCTCTAATCCATCAGAAACTTCCTGGCTTTAATAGGCTATAAAGGGCAGGAGCTTTGAAGTGCCTGGGATTAGGATCAGTAATAGACAGCCTGAATGAGAAACGAAATGCAGGTGGAACATACTCTATGCGTCCTGAATGAAAAACAAATCCAATTAATCAAACAGTCCGCAACCCAGGCTGCCAGCGCCGGCCAGCAGCTTACCGGGGTGGCCAAGGCAAAGGGACAAAGCGATTAAGGATGAACCAATGGGAACTTGATGAGTGCTCACTTTAAGGAACTGATTCGAAGCCTGAAGAGAGCATGCTCTGCTGACTTTCCCAACTGAAAAGTGATCCATCCTTTTTTTTTTTTTGAAGAAAAGTGCAGTATCAGAGACCAGATAAGGAAGGAGAAAACTAATGCCTTTTAAACTGAGTTTTCATGTAAACAAATCAGCTGAGATGGCTGAGGGAAGCTGAGCTCTGTTTTCCCAAGGCTGCTGGCCTTTGATCCCTCTGACTCCTAAGCTCTCAAACACTTGTGGCTAGACTGCATGCCATGGGCCTGGAGTTAAATGGGCCACCCCAGAACAAGAATGAGACGACTGAGAAAATTGGGGTCACACTGCCTCAGAAATGGCACTGTTGTTGACAAAGCAAGACAACTCATTTAAATATAAGGATGCAAATAATTTGGCCATCCAAAACTGATCCGGCCGAGAGTTGCGCTAACACCCAAACCAGGCCTTTCCAGACCATACCATTTTCCCACTCTTCTTACCTTCTGGAGGATTTTTATTCTGGTTATTCCAGACGACTAGCAGCTTGGATAGACTGGGCACCTTGGACACCTCAGTGATGACCCGGAAGAGGCTCTCCACTCGGTCATAGGTAAGGACGATGGCGGTGAACCCTTGTGACTGTGGTGGGATCAGCGGGAGGAAGAGTGGGTTGCTCACACTGCTCCACTTCTGCAAGACGACAGATTCATGCGGGTCAGCGAAGGATCTAGTAACAATGGGGCTGATCTCTTTTCCACCATTGTCAGTAAACTAAAACATGGGAGATTTGGTGCCTTTAACCATGACCAAGCCAAGAGCTAAATCAGCTATTCAAAGTCTTCCCTTCCCCCAAATTTGTATTGACTCTCTTTAATTAACTTGAGTTCTGAGGCCACTGAAACAGAAGCAGAGAATTTTTGTAGCAGAGAAAAGATTTCTAATTAAACACAGCAGATTAAACACGTACATTAATCTCCATTCTCTCCTCAAGCCCACTCAAGCGACAGTAGATACAAAATACAAATGGACAATGACAGTGAAACGAGAGAGGACACAACAGCAGATGAGCAGTATCGACGGGCTTCAGAAGACTTGGGGGGGTGGGAAGAGAAATGGTAGCACATCAGGAGAAGGAAGGCGAAAGCTAAGTAACCACACAGAGGGGCCAACAAAGGAAACAAGTCCAAACTGTTGAACCCCAAAAAGGCTCAGAAATAAGCTCAGTGGGAACCTTGTGGAGTAAGAGGAGGGGCAGGGTTGAAAACAGGAAAGCTGGTTAAAAATATGTATATGGAGCAAAAGAGACCCAGGATCCACAAACCTCCCCTTCACCCAGCCACTCAGCCAGAAACCTCCTCTTGCTGACCACCCCTGCAGGAGGAGGGAGGTCTGTTCTCTGGGAAACTGAAGCTCTGGGCATGGAAACATGGCCACAGCGGATAGGAAAATGCAGGTGAAAGCCTATATTCGGAATGATGAGCTGCCCAGCCGCCTTCCCCTCCAAGTCCCCAAACACTGGCAGCCACGTGGCTCGCTTGCACCTCTGCCATCTGACAGTGACACCCCCCAGGCAGGAGGCTTGCCCTCACACCCAGAGCTGCTTTCCAGTCAGGTTTTCAGTGCTTCCCTGGTAATCATGAACAGATCCTAGAATCACAGTCATTTCAGGAACGTCTTCAGCATAATAACAGAACCAAATGAACAAACAGCAAAACAGGAACTCAGAGGAAACAGAGACAACAGAAGAAGAAGGAAATTAAAACAACATCAACAACCAACTATATCCTCTGGAAGAGAATTTTTCATCCATGAAATAAGAATAAACTGCTATTTTTATTTAAAAAGATCTATCAAAGAACAGGAAAGAATTCTTGGACATTAAAAATAGGATAGCTTAATTTTTTTTTAAAAAAAAGCAGGATTAAAAGAAAAAGGTAACATATTCCAGTCTAGTGAACAAAAAGGCAAAGATGAAAAACAGCTTGGAAAAGATAAGAAAATCCAGGAGGTCCAACATCCACCTAATAGGAGGCTCCTGATAAAGAACACAGAATATAGAAGAAACAAGACGATCAAAGAAATTAAATAAATTCTTGGGACAGAAGATAGAAGAGACATGAATTTTCAGATTGAAAGGGCCCAATAAGTAATTAGCACATTGAATCTGAAAAAAAAAGACAAAAATCAAAATAAAACCTATCAAAGCACATCATTTCTGACACTATGAATAAAGAGTATGAATATATAAAGTGCATAAATCTAGGTGATGAGTTCTAGGCGTGAGTTCACTGTACATTCTTGCGACTCTCTGTAAGTTCAAAATTTTCTCAAAATCAGGTTTAAAAAGTAATGAAGGAAATTCAACTTCTTTGCTACCATTAAAACATTAAGTAAATTTCAACACAGTGATATAAGCAAAAATATTTTTGTACTGGTAATAAGATGGTTAAAACATTTTTATATTTTTAGACAGCTTTTTTGAGATATAGTTCATATAATATACAATCTACTCATTTAAAGCAGAAAGTGGGTTTTGGTATATTATGTACACTTTTAAACTGCGGTACATATAACACGAAACCTGCATTTTAGCCATTTTTAAGTGCACAGTTCAGTGGCATTAATTACCTTCACATTTGTATGTTATTACGTGAGAAGCTTAGGACCAAACTTCATCTCTGCCAGAAAGTGGCTGGACACGAAATGTCCTACTGTTAGTCTGGCTGCTTATTCTCCCGTCCTCTGGGATTCCCAAGGCCCCCCATCAGCCTCACCCTTATCACTGATGGACACCCATCACCGTGTAGAGGACAACAGCTGTTTGCCAGATGTAACAGTGTGGGACAGGAAATGTACACAAACACATGGGATACACATGGGATGGGAACTCAAAGAGACTGAATGGGATTCCAGGAGCCCTAATGTAATCAGGATATTAAAGCCAAAATGTCCACAACAGGCCATAATTAGATTTCACAGCCATGAGACACAATAAGAAAGGCTGACTTTGTTTCCATGACCTCACGCTTTGATTCTAAGCTGCAGTCTCAGGAACGTATCTAGATTTTAGCACTGGTACCCAAGCATCTCATCCATTGGTAGGAACCCCTTTTAGTATCTACCCCAAAGCTTATTCCTTAATGTCTTCCTGACCTTTATGGAAACGAAGTCACTAAGTGGCAGTTAATCCCAAAGGTGCACGGCCTCTCTGCCATCACCAACCCAGCCCACTCATTTACTCCTCCCAACACAGTACTCTCTTATGCTTGAAAAACAACATTTTAAATGAAAAAGACACAAAAACAGAGTTTCTGAGGTACTGTAATGCGTGTGAAAGCTTTACTGAGCACTTACTGACTGTCAGGCGCCGGGCTGTACGTGTAATATCTCATCGGAGCTTCACAACAACCCCCACGCCAGATACAGTTATTCTCGTTTTACAGATGATCAAACTGGAGGGTTAAAAACAGTGAATGAGGCCTAATCATTTGCTTTACCAGTCAAAAAAAGACAGGAAGAAAGGAAGGCAGGGAAGAGTGAATGATGTCATGATGTTCAAGGTCTGGCTTCCGAACACTGGATGGTGGAGGCCCATGGTCCATCCTCACGCCCTCCTACTCTGAGTCCGAGGTAGGCATCACCATCTTACAGACTTTGGAAACAGGAACTGTAAGGAACGCCAGAGTTGATTACTTCTAACTCTTCTCTGAGACAAAAACGCTGGAAGCTCTTCGTATGATAATCACATGTGGGCCAATAAGCAACAGCCTGCCCCAAACACTACGATTTCAGAAGGTACGTGGAATAAAACACACTGAATATATAACACTGACACAAAGGAAACACATAAATTAAAAAAGGTAAATATACCTCTAACACAGGAGGAAAAACTATTAAAACTCCAACAAAATGGGATCTGTTCTTTGGGAGAAGTGGGGAATGCCAACACACTTGAATGCCTGTATGACATTAAAAGGAGAGGAAAGTTCCCCAAGAGATGCGAAGCTTGGTTTCAGAAAACGAATCCCTTGGAATTTCAACGGAGGCACCCCCTGAAGGGCATCACAGCTCTGATTTCAAGGCGCTGCCAGGAGAAGGAACCAGAGTCTCTGGCAAGATGACCGATCTGTTCTCATTCCGTTTGCCAGCTCCGTTCGGGAAGCGGATGACTGTGGAAGGGGAGGGGGAGAGGTAGGAACGGGCCGGTGGGAAGCAGACAGTAACTTGTCCTGGTGCTCAATTTTTCCACACTACTCACTCGCATACCAGATAGGGCGTGAAAACTGGGTAAACAGAAAAGGCAGCAGAAAGGGGAGGCAGAGCCGGCAAAGGAGCATGACCAGGACTGAAATCTTACCAACACTTCCCCATAAAATGCACGTGCTGAGATGAACGCAGACTAACACAGAAGCGGAACATCTACTTACTAGACACGGGCTTGGGGCCTCACTGTAGGATACGCTGACGGGGTTGAGGCAAATGACTTCAAAAAGTGAGTCAGCACGTTTGAGGTCAGTTTTGGAATCACGTGCCCTTAAGATGAATTCAGGCTATTTCACTTACCAGCTGTGTGACCCGGGCAAAGTACTTAACCTCTCTTGCACCTCAGTTTCCATAATTGTGATAATAATACTATTTTCCCAGGTATGAGAAATAATAATGATAATTCTAATAATGTTAATTATTAACATTTCTTAATTATTATTTCTTGACAACCCAGAGGTTATTAATAAACGCAAACAGTTAATACCTGTAAAGTACCTCGCACTATAAGCATTCGACAAATGGTGGCCTATGGTTGATCTTGTGGGAGTAATCATTTCTCTGGACTTGACTGTCCACGGTTCCTACAAGTGGGATGGCAACCGTGAGGTCTCTTCCAGCAACAAGTCTAAATGAAATCCTTCTTCCTCTCTACTGTGACCTTATCACGCTCTGGGGTCCTAGTTTATCCGGATTCTCTACTACTTCCTTTCCAAATACACTGTTTTTATTTTCACACTTTCTTCTTTCCTTCCTGTTCTTTATATTTTATCTTGAAAACAACAGGGAAGCAAGAGCTATAACTGTTATAACAGCTAGTACCTAGCCAGTGCCTAGCACCACTCAATAAAAACCTGTTTAAAAATGAATAAGTTAAACCCAGATGACCAAGGTCATGTTCTTTCTGTCCTCCTTATGTATGGATGTGAACAGGTGACGTACACTCAAATAAGTGACATCACGAGTTCTGAACATAATTTCCAACCCAGTTCATTCATTTTAAAGCACTTACTGAGAATCTCAGCGTCCCAACTATTCCGAAGAAGGGCAGGACGGGGGTATTTAACAGACAATTTGAATTTAGGCCCTGCCACGTACTAGTGTGGTGACGCGGAATTTCCTCATCTGTAAAATGGCGACCATGATGGTACCTGTCTCCTAGGGCGATGATGACAAAATGAGATCCGGCACATGAGCAATGAGCACTCAGCACAGAGCTCCATGAACTGCAGTTTAAACCAAGCACAAAAATGTCCAGCTCTCCCCATTCATATTCTCCTTGCCTGCCAAAACACCAGCATCAGCAATTCAACAATTGTCCCTACCCATCGTATTTCTGGTGCTCGTTCCCTCAGTCAGCATTTCCTGAGCACATACTCTTCGCCTGGAAGAGTCTTACAGATGCCAAGACAAACACAGGCCTTCCCCTCAACGTGCTCATCATCCGGTGGGGAGGACAGCTCAGTAAAACAACCAGTACCAACACAAGGCATTCCAGTCCTGTGGGAACGGAAGGGTCTACACAGTGGCCTCGACCCCCCTGGAGGAGATGAGGAGGGACCGCTGTGTCGTCGTCAAGGGTAAGCAGGCGGGTGCTGGCAAACTGAGTGAGCAGTCTTGCTAAGACACGCTCACAAGACAGGGAGGGAAAGGAGGGAGCGCGGAAATAAAAGGGACTGGCCAAGCAGGCCAGTGCCACAGCCTGGAGAGCCCTGAACGAGGGAAGGTTTTGTAAGTCACGTGATCAGCTTTCTGTTGATTTCTTTCGTAACTTTCTTTTCCTGCGTATTGTTTTACTGGTAAGTGAACATGGCCACGTTTATGTTCTATTTCAAAGGTCAGAAATAGGAAATGCCGATCTGCAACTAGGCTTCTGTGCCAATTGCTTTTTCCCTCCTTGCACATAATCCCATTTGCCTTCAGAGCACAGTGACAGCGTGGGGAAAGGCAGCTTTAATTGGGGTATGTGCCTTCACACAGACACTCCCCTCCACTGGGGTAAGGTCAACAAACCAACCCCCAGAGAAAAAAACTTAGTGGAGAAGGACATTTCAAAAACAGCATTTAGTCACCTCTGAAATACCTTTAAGAACTGACCCCCTGCTGGCTGACCAAAGAGAGTGTCTACAGTCTGGGACCTCTTGACCCCACTTTCTGCAGGAAATCAAGCAAATTTAAACCTCCATAATTTACTCAAGACTCTGACTTCTGCCAGGGAAAAGGCAAACAATGCTGGCAATTAACTCTGTTGCCTGATGAGATCTCCTTCGTGGCAAGATAGGGCATGAAACCAGGCACCCAGCGCTGGTGACCTGGAAAAGAGGCAAAACCCACTTATTACAGCTGTACCAATTGAAACTTGGCTATCAATACCATTTTCAAACTACCCAGTGAAGCTGTTTACTCAAAGATGGGAGGAGAAATGTGTATTATTCTGACAGAGTACTGGCATTTGGCCAAAATACCTTGTCCACCTCCCCCGCCCATCCTCCCAAACTTCACTTCTCACTCCCACAACAGATATTCATTATAGAGGCTTCAATAAGAAATCCAGATTGTTTAATTGCAATCACATAAAAGTAATCCATAGTAGCTATGATAACTGCCAGGTACAACACCAGCTTTGGGAAAGTTCTTTCATATTGCTTATTCTGGAAAGCTCTGGTGAATGAGCTAGCAGTGAGCAGACTAAGCAGCAAGAGAAGTCATGGGTTTGGGTTTCAGGATGCCTGAAAGGCAGGTCCTGGGAGGCTAGGAGTAAAGTCAACTTCCAGTGCAAAAGGGTTTCCCCCTTCAAGAAAAAAATTCAAACTCAAACTAGGTATGCCTTTGGCAATCTCACACAAAGAAAGTTGTCTGGACCCTTCTTGCAATCTCATTTTGCCTTTTTTTTTTTTTTTTTTTTTTGTTGAAAGGGNTTTTTTTTTTTTTTTGGTTGAAAGGTCATGGTAGCCCTATATGAGCCTAACCAAAACCATTCTAGCCAAGGTTACCTACCATATAGAGAGCAGAGGAAGGTAGGAAGCAAATGGCCTTTGCTAAGCATCCTGAAATGTTCTTGCTGGAACTACTCGAAGATTATAAAATCAAGAGTGAGGAAAACCACATTCCATTACCAACTAAAGGGCTCTTTCAACCTAAACCAACCAAATTCCAGACAGAAGAAATCAACCTCTAAGAAGGATGGTTCAAAATTTAATTCCTATTACTCACCATATCAAAGATTTTTTAAAATGTCACCACGTATAAATTCATGTGACAAGAAAAGCACTAAGCATACTGGAGTGAACCCACATTTGATTTAACTGAAGGTATCTGCCTGAGCAGAAAAGTGAGAATTCAAAGAAAGAAGGGAGGAGAGGACAGGCTTGTTATACAGAAGCTTTTGAGCCCCTGGTAATGAGGAGCCTTACCTATTCCTACCTTGATAGAAAGGGCAGTTTTCCTGCTTGTTTTGAAGTTATCAGCCCCTACCTCAATGTGGTTTCAATTATGAATTACCAGACTAAAAGGGGGGAAAAGCTTTGATTTATTCTTTTTTGCTCCAATTATGCATGATGTGTTTCCACTGAAGATTTTGAAAAGTATTTCATCATGCCTCTCATCCTGAAGTGGTCAAAGGGCAAAACCAAAAGGAGTTAACCCTTCCGTCTCTCCTCCAGGTTCAAACAGACTCCCTACCCATGGACACGGGGCAGGGCCTCTGAAGCAAACCAAGCCAGGAAAGGGTTAAGCATTAGCATCATATTACTAACGTGCATAAGGGTGGTGTCCCCTGTCCAAAACGGTGAGATGATATTTATGTTAATGGTTACTGGGAGATTTGAAAGGGGCAATCAGTAATGTGGCCCACATTACCTTACCCATTAAGCCTCTACAGCCCCGACTACTGGCAGCACACACTCCACCGGGCACGCACCGCCTCGGGAAACCAGAGGCAGACCAAGCACAGAGCCCTAACGCCCGTCTTTAAGCAGGCGCTCTCAGATCAAGGGAGAAAAGACTCGGCAACAAGTCTGAAGTCTCCTCGCTGCGTTATATCTTTACTTCACTGCACTCACAAAAAAGACCTGGTTGTTCACAAAAACGATAACACTGATGGCTAAATCTCACTGACTTCCCCTTAATCGGACACATGAAAGATGAACAAAATCAAAGGCTAGAAATCCCCTTC